>NW_026606357.1:0-407533 GCF_029834395.1 Sorex fumeus | reverse complement strand
GGCTATCCACTCAACACTGGTCAGCTCTTCATTTTCGTGTCCCCACAATCCAGATTTCAGAAATCATTGCAATCTCCACTACAGAATGTTCCATTCATTCACTGCGAGTCTGGAGTTTATCTGATTCTCCACTCCCGCCTGGTTAACATTACACCACTTGTGAATGTCCAAGTAAGCCAATGCTGGTTTTCAGAGGCCTGTTCATACTCGCAGCCGTGCTGTTTAATTGACAATTCACTCCACCCTGTTCAGCTCTTCATTGTCCCACCACACTACCAGCCTTCAGAAATCTTTGTTATCTCCACTACAGAATGTTCCATTCATTCACTGCGAATCTGGAATTCATCTGACTCTCAACTCCACGCAGGTTTTCATTACACCACTGTTGAATGTCCAAGTAACCCAATGCTGGTTTTCAGCGGCCTGTTCATATTCGCAGCCCTGCTGTTTACTTGGCTATCGATTCAAGCCTGGTCAGCTCTTCATTTTCCTGTCCACACAACACAGGCTTCAGAAATCATTGGAATCTCCTCTACAGAATGTTCCATTCATTCACTGCGAATGTGGAATTCAACTGACTCTCCACTCCATGCAGGTTTTCCTTACACCACTGATGAATGTCCAAGTAACCCAATGCTGGTTTTCAGCTGCATGTTCACACTCGCAGCCATGCTATACAATTGGCTTTCCACTAAATCCTGATTAGTTCTTGATTTTCCTTCCACACGACCCAGCCTTCAGAAATCATTGGAATCTCCACTAGAGAATGTTCCATTCATTCACTGCGAATCTGGAATTCCTCTGAACCTCCACTCCCGGCAGGTTTTCGTTACACCACTGTTGAATGTCCAAGTAACCCAATGTTTTAAGTGTTTTCTTCACAAGCGCAGTGGTGCTGTTCAATTGGCTATCCACTCAACCCTGGCCAGCTCTACATTTTCCTGTCCACACCACAGAGACTGGAGAAATCATTGTTATCTCCACTACAGAATGTTCCATTCATTCACAGCGAATCTGGAATTCATCTGAATCTCCACTCCCGGCAGGTTTTCGTGACACCACTGGTAAATATCCAAGTAAGCCAATGCTGGTTTTAAGTGGCCTGCTCATACTCTCAGCCGTGCTGTTCAATTTGCTATCCACTCAACCCTCTTCAGCTCCATTTTCCTGTCCACATAACCCAAACTTCAGAAACAATTGGTATCTCCTCCACAGAATGTTCCATTCATTGACTGCAAATCTGAAATTCATCTAATTCTCAACTCCCGTCAGGTTTTCGTTACACCACTTGTGAATGTCCAATTAAGCCAAAGCTGGTTTTCAGTGGCCTGTTCTTACTACGAGACGTGCTGTTCATTTGGCTATCCATTCCACCCTGTTCAGCTCTACATTTTCGTGTCCACAAAACCCAGCCTTCAGAAATCATTGGAATCACCACTAGAGAATGTTCCATTCATTCACTGCGAATCTGGAATTCATCTGAATCTCCACTCCCGGCAGGTTTTCATTGCACCACTGCTGAATGTTCAAGTAACGCAATGATGGTTTTCAGCGGTCTATTCACACTCGAACCCGTGCTGTTCACGGTCTAGCGACTCAACACTGGTGAGTTCTTCTTTTTCCAGTTCAGACAATACAAACCCCAGAAACCATTGCAATCTACACTACAGAATGTTTCATTCATTCACGCGAATCTTGAATTCATCTTGTTCTCCACTCCCAGCAGGTTTTCGTTTCACCACTGGTGAATGTCCAAGCAACCCAAGGCTGGTTTCAGCTGCGTGTTAACACTCGCAGCCGTGCTGTTCAATTGGCTATCCAGTGAACGCTGGTTAGCTCTTGATTTTCCTTCCACACACCGAGCCTTCAGAAATCATTCTTATCTCCACTTCAGAATGTTCCATTCGTTCCCTGCGAATCTGGAATTCCTCTGACTCTCCACACCAGGCAGATTTTCCTAACAACACTGGTGAATGACCAGGTAATCCAATGCTGGTTTTCAGCGGCTGTTCACACTCACAGCCTTGCTGTTCAATTGGCAATCCAGTCAAACCTAGTCAGCTCTTCATTTTCCTGTCCACACAACCCAGCGTTCAGAAATCATTGGAATCTCTACTACAGAAATTTCCATTCATTCACTGTGAATCTGGAAATAATCTGAATCTGCATTCCAGGAAGGCTTTCGTTACACCACTGATGAATGTCCAAGTAATGCAATGCTGCTTCTTAGTGGTCTGTTCACACTCGAAACCGTGCTGTTCACTGGCTATCCACTCAACATTGGTCAGCTCTTCAATATCCTGTCCAGACTATCCAGATTTCTAAATCTTGGCAATCTCCACTACAGAATGTTCCATTCAATCACGCGAATCTGGAATTCATCAGAGTCTCCACTCCCGGCAGGTTTTCGTGACACCACTGGTATATGTCCAAGGAAGCCAATGCTGGTTTTAAGCCGCCTGCTTATACTCTCAGCCGTGCTGTTCAATTTGCTATCCACCCAACCCTATTCAGCTCTACATTTTCCTGTCCTCATAACCCAACCTTCAGAAATAATTGGTATCTCCTCCACAGAATGTTCCGTTCATTCACTGCGAATCTTAAATTCATCTGACTCTCAACTCCCGGCGGGTTATCGTTACACCACTTGTGAATGTCCAAGTAAGCCAATGCTGGTTTTCAGTGGCCTGTTCATACTAAGAGACGTGCTGTTCATTTGGCTATCCACTCCACCCTGTTCAGCTCTACATTTTCGTGTCCACAAAACCCAGCCTTCAGAAATCATTGGAATCACCACTAGAGAATGTTCCATTCATTCACTGCGAATCTGGAATTCATCTGAACCTCCACTCCCGGCAGGTTTTCGTTACACCACTGGTGAATGTCCAAGTAACTCAATACTGGTTTTCAGAGGCATGTTCAACTCGCAGAAGTGCTGTTCAATGGGCTATCCACTCAATATTGGTCAGCTCTTCATTTTCCTCTCCACACAAACCAGCCTTCAGAAATCATTGGGATCTCCACTACAGACTGTTCCATTCATTCACTGCGATTCTGCAATTCATCTGACTCTCCGCTCCAGGCAGGTTTTCATTACAGCACTGGTGAATGACCAAGTAATCCAATGCTGGTTTTCAGCCGCCTTTTCACACTCGCAGTGTGCTGTTCAATTGTCTATCCACTCAAACCTGGTCAGCCTTTCATTTTCTTTTCCACAATATCAGACTTCAGAAATCATTGGAATCGCCAGTACAGAATGTTCCATTCATTCACTGCCAATCTGGAATTCATCTGAATCTGCACTCCAGGTAGGCTTTCATTACACCACTTATGAATGTCCAAGTAACACAATGCTGGTTTTCAGCGGTCTGTTCACACTCTAAGCCCTGCTTTTTACTGGGTATCCACACAACTGTGGTCAGCTCTTCATTTTCATGTCCAAACAATCCAGACTTGAGAAATCATTGCAATCTCCAGTACAGAATGTTCCATTCATTCACTGCGAATCTGGAATTCAACTGAATCTCCACTACCTGCAGATTTATCTTACACCACTTGTGAATGTCCAAGTAAAACAATGCTGGTTTTCAGAGGCCTGTTCATGTTCGCAGTCGTGCTGTTCAATTGGCTATCCACTCAACCTGTTTTGCTCCTCATTTTCCTGTGCACACAACCCAGCCTTCAGAAATCATTGTAATCTCCACTACAGGATGTTCCATTCATTCACTGGGAATCTGGAATTCATCTGAATCTGCACTCCACGCAGGCTTTCGTTACACCACTGCTGAAAGTCGAAGTAATGCAATACTGGT
Source organism: Sorex fumeus (assembly GCF_029834395.1). Lineage (NCBI taxonomy): Eukaryota > Metazoa > Chordata > Mammalia > Eulipotyphla > Soricidae > Sorex > Sorex fumeus. Next base: position 403,721 of record NW_026606357.1, on the reverse strand, counting down.
TTTCAGTGGTCTGTTCACATTCGAAGCCGAGGCTTTTTACAGGCTATCCACTCAACACTGGTCAGCTCTTCATTTTCGTGTCCCCACAATCCAGATTTCAGAAATCATTGCAATCTCCACTACAGAATGTTCCATTCATTCACTGCGAGTCTGGAGTTTATCTGATTCTCCACTCCCGCCTGGTTAACATTACACCACTTGTGAATGTCCAAGTAAGCCAATGCTGGTTTTCAGAGGCCTGTTCATACTCGCAGCCGTGCTGTTTAATTGACAATTCACTCCACCCTGTTCAGCTCTTCATTGTCCCACCACACTACCAGCCTTCAGAAATCTTTGTTATCTCCACTACAGAATGTTCCATTCATTCACTGCGAATCTGGAATTCATCTGACTCTCAACTCCACGCAGGTTTTCATTACACCACTGTTGAATGTCCAAGTAACCCAATGCTGGTTTTCAGCGGCCTGTTCATATTCGCAGCCCTGCTGTTTACTTGGCTATCGATTCAAGCCTGGTCAGCTCTTCATTTTCCTGTCCACACAACACAGGCTTCAGAAATCATTGGAATCTCCTCTACAGAATGTTCCATTCATTCACTGCGAATGTGGAATTCAACTGACTCTCCACTCCATGCAGGTTTTCCTTACACCACTGATGAATGTCCAAGTAACCCAATGCTGGTTTTCAGCTGCATGTTCACACTCGCAGCCATGCTATACAATTGGCTTTCCACTAAATCCTGATTAGTTCTTGATTTTCCTTCCACACGACCCAGCCTTCAGAAATCATTGGAATCTCCACTAGAGAATGTTCCATTCATTCACTGCGAATCTGGAATTCCTCTGAACCTCCACTCCCGGCAGGTTTTCGTTACACCACTGTTGAATGTCCAAGTAACCCAATGTTTTAAGTGTTTTCTTCACAAGCGCAGTGGTGCTGTTCAATTGGCTATCCACTCAACCCTGGCCAGCTCTACATTTTCCTGTCCACACCACAGAGACTGGAGAAATCATTGTTATCTCCACTACAGAATGTTCCATTCATTCACAGCGAATCTGGAATTCATCTGAATCTCCACTCCCGGCAGGTTTTCGTGACACCACTGGTAAATATCCAAGTAAGCCAATGCTGGTTTTAAGTGGCCTGCTCATACTCTCAGCCGTGCTGTTCAATTTGCTATCCACTCAACCCTCTTCAGCTCCATTTTCCTGTCCACATAACCCAAACTTCAGAAACAATTGGTATCTCCTCCACAGAATGTTCCATTCATTGACTGCAAATCTGAAATTCATCTAATTCTCAACTCCCGTCAGGTTTTCGTTACACCACTTGTGAATGTCCAATTAAGCCAAAGCTGGTTTTCAGTGGCCTGTTCTTACTACGAGACGTGCTGTTCATTTGGCTATCCATTCCACCCTGTTCAGCTCTACATTTTCGTGTCCACAAAACCCAGCCTTCAGAAATCATTGGAATCACCACTAGAGAATGTTCCATTCATTCACTGCGAATCTGGAATTCATCTGAATCTCCACTCCCGGCAGGTTTTCATTGCACCACTGCTGAATGTTCAAGTAACGCAATGATGGTTTTCAGCGGTCTATTCACACTCGAACCCGTGCTGTTCACGGTCTAGCGACTCAACACTGGTGAGTTCTTCTTTTTCCAGTTCAGACAATACAAACCCCAGAAACCATTGCAATCTACACTACAGAATGTTTCATTCATTCACGCGAATCTTGAATTCATCTTGTTCTCCACTCCCAGCAGGTTTTCGTTTCACCACTGGTGAATGTCCAAGCAACCCAAGGCTGGTTTCAGCTGCGTGTTAACACTCGCAGCCGTGCTGTTCAATTGGCTATCCAGTGAACGCTGGTTAGCTCTTGATTTTCCTTCCACACACCGAGCCTTCAGAAATCATTCTTATCTCCACTTCAGAATGTTCCATTCGTTCCCTGCGAATCTGGAATTCCTCTGACTCTCCACACCAGGCAGATTTTCCTAACAACACTGGTGAATGACCAGGTAATCCAATGCTGGTTTTCAGCGGCTGTTCACACTCACAGCCTTGCTGTTCAATTGGCAATCCAGTCAAACCTAGTCAGCTCTTCATTTTCCTGTCCACACAACCCAGCGTTCAGAAATCATTGGAATCTCTACTACAGAAATTTCCATTCATTCACTGTGAATCTGGAAATAATCTGAATCTGCATTCCAGGAAGGCTTTCGTTACACCACTGATGAATGTCCAAGTAATGCAATGCTGCTTCTTAGTGGTCTGTTCACACTCGAAACCGTGCTGTTCACTGGCTATCCACTCAACATTGGTCAGCTCTTCAATATCCTGTCCAGACTATCCAGATTTCTAAATCTTGGCAATCTCCACTACAGAATGTTCCATTCAATCACGCGAATCTGGAATTCATCAGAGTCTCCACTCCCGGCAGGTTTTCGTGACACCACTGGTATATGTCCAAGGAAGCCAATGCTGGTTTTAAGCCGCCTGCTTATACTCTCAGCCGTGCTGTTCAATTTGCTATCCACCCAACCCTATTCAGCTCTACATTTTCCTGTCCTCATAACCCAACCTTCAGAAATAATTGGTATCTCCTCCACAGAATGTTCCGTTCATTCACTGCGAATCTTAAATTCATCTGACTCTCAACTCCCGGCGGGTTATCGTTACACCACTTGTGAATGTCCAAGTAAGCCAATGCTGGTTTTCAGTGGCCTGTTCATACTAAGAGACGTGCTGTTCATTTGGCTATCCACTCCACCCTGTTCAGCTCTACATTTTCGTGTCCACAAAACCCAGCCTTCAGAAATCATTGGAATCACCACTAGAGAATGTTCCATTCATTCACTGCGAATCTGGAATTCATCTGAACCTCCACTCCCGGCAGGTTTTCGTTACACCACTGGTGAATGTCCAAGTAACTCAATACTGGTTTTCAGAGGCATGTTCAACTCGCAGAAGTGCTGTTCAATGGGCTATCCACTCAATATTGGTCAGCTCTTCATTTTCCTCTCCACACAAACCAGCCTTCAGAAATCATTGGGATCTCCACTACAGACTGTTCCATTCATTCACTGCGATTCTGCAATTCATCTGACTCTCCGCTCCAGGCAGGTTTTCATTACAGCACTGGTGAATGACCAAGTAATCCAATGCTGGTTTTCAGCCGCCTTTTCACACTCGCAGTGTGCTGTTCAATTGTCTATCCACTCAAACCTGGTCAGCCTTTCATTTTCTTTTCCACAATATCAGACTTCAGAAATCATTGGAATCGCCAGTACAGAATGTTCCATTCATTCACTGCCAATCTGGAATTCATCTGAATCTGCACTCCAGGTAGGCTTTCATTACACCACTTATGAATGTCCAAGTAACACAATGCTGGTTTTCAGCGGTCTGTTCACACTCTAAGCCCTGCTTTTTACTGGGTATCCACACAACTGTGGTCAGCTCTTCATTTTCATGTCCAAACAATCCAGACTTGAGAAATCATTGCAATCTCCAGTACAGAATGTTCCATTCATTCACTGCGAATCTGGAATTCAACTGAATCTCCACTACCTGCAGATTTATCTTACACCACTTGTGAATGTCCAAGTAAAACAATGCTGGTTTTCAGAGGCCTGTTCATGTTCGCAGTCGTGCTGTTCAATTGGCTATCCACTCAACCTGTTTTGCTCCTCATTTTCCTGTGCACACAACCCAGCCTTCAGAAATCATTGTAATCTCCACTACAGGATGTTCCATTCATTCACTGGGAATCTGGAATTCATCTGAATCTGCACTCCACGCAGGCTTTCGTTACACCACTGCTGAAAGTCGAAGTAATGCAATACTGGTTTTCAGTGGTCTGTTCACATTCGAAGCCGAGGCTTTTTACAGGCTATCCACTCAACACTGGTCAGCTCTTCATTTTCGTGTCCCCACAATCCAGATTTCAGAAATCATTGCAATCTCCACTACAGAATGTTCCATTCATTCACTGCGAGTCTGGAGTTTATCTGATTCTCCACTCCCGCCTGGTTAACATTACACCACTTGTGAATGTCCAAGTAAGCCAATGCTGGTTTTCAGAGGCCTGTTCATACTCGCAGCCGTGCTGTTTAATTGACAATTCACTCCACCCTGTTCAGCTCTTCATTGTCCCACCACACTACCAGCCTTCAGAAATCTTTGTTATCTCCACTACAGAATGTTCCATTCATTCACTGCGAATCTGGAATTCATCTGACTCTCAACTCCACGCAGGTTTTCATTACACCACTGTTGAATGTCCAAGTAACCCAATGCTGGTTTTCAGCGGCCTGTTCATATTCGCAGCCCTGCTGTTTACTTGGCTATCGATTCAAGCCTGGTCAGCTCTTCATTTTCCTGTCCACACAACACAGGCTTCAGAAATCATTGGAATCTCCTCTACAGAATGTTCCATTCATTCACTGCGAATGTGGAATTCAACTGACTCTCCACTCCATGCAGGTTTTCCTTACACCACTGATGAATGTCCAAGTAACCCAATGCTGGTTTTCAGCTGCATGTTCACACTCGCAGCCATGCTATACAATTGGCTTTCCACTAAATCCTGATTAGTTCTTGATTTTCCTTCCACACGACCCAGCCTTCAGAAATCATTGGAATCTCCACTAGAGAATGTTCCATTCATTCACTGCGAATCTGGAATTCCTCTGAACCTCCACTCCCGGCAGGTTTTCGTTACACCACTGTTGAATGTCCAAGTAACCCAATGTTTTAAGTGTTTTCTTCACAAGCGCAGTGGTGCTGTTCAATTGGCTATCCACTCAACCCTGGCCAGCTCTACATTTTCCTGTCCACACCACAGAGACTGGAGAAATCATTGTTATCTCCACTACAGAATGTTCCATTCATTCACAGCGAATCTGGAATTCATCTGAATCTCCACTCCCGGCAGGTTTTCGTGACACCACTGGTAAATATCCAAGTAAGCCAATGCTGGTTTTAAGTGGCCTGCTCATACTCTCAGCCGTGCTGTTCAATTTGCTATCCACTCAACCCTCTTCAGCTCCATTTTCCTGTCCACATAACCCAAACTTCAGAAACAATTGGTATCTCCTCCACAGAATGTTCCATTCATTGACTGCAAATCTGAAATTCATCTAATTCTCAACTCCCGTCAGGTTTTCGTTACACCACTTGTGAATGTCCAATTAAGCCAAAGCTGGTTTTCAGTGGCCTGTTCTTACTACGAGACGTGCTGTTCATTTGGCTATCCATTCCACCCTGTTCAGCTCTACATTTTCGTGTCCACAAAACCCAGCCTTCAGAAATCATTGGAATCACCACTAGAGAATGTTCCATTCATTCACTGCGAATCTGGAATTCATCTGAATCTCCACTCCCGGCAGGTTTTCATTGCACCACTGCTGAATGTTCAAGTAACGCAATGATGGTTTTCAGCGGTCTATTCACACTCGAACCCGTGCTGTTCACGGTCTAGCGACTCAACACTGGTGAGTTCTTCTTTTTCCAGTTCAGACAATACAAACCCCAGAAACCATTGCAATCTACACTACAGAATGTTTCATTCATTCACGCGAATCTTGAATTCATCTTGTTCTCCACTCCCAGCAGGTTTTCGTTTCACCACTGGTGAATGTCCAAGCAACCCAAGGCTGGTTTCAGCTGCGTGTTAACACTCGCAGCCGTGCTGTTCAATTGGCTATCCAGTGAACGCTGGTTAGCTCTTGATTTTCCTTCCACACACCGAGCCTTCAGAAATCATTCTTATCTCCACTTCAGAATGTTCCATTCGTTCCCTGCGAATCTGGAATTCCTCTGACTCTCCACACCAGGCAGATTTTCCTAACAACACTGGTGAATGACCAGGTAATCCAATGCTGGTTTTCAGCGGCTGTTCACACTCACAGCCTTGCTGTTCAATTGGCAATCCAGTCAAACCTAGTCAGCTCTTCATTTTCCTGTCCACACAACCCAGCGTTCAGAAATCATTGGAATCTCTACTACAGAAATTTCCATTCATTCACTGTGAATCTGGAAATAATCTGAATCTGCATTCCAGGAAGGCTTTCGTTACACCACTGATGAATGTCCAAGTAATGCAATGCTGCTTCTTAGTGGTCTGTTCACACTCGAAACCGTGCTGTTCACTGGCTATCCACTCAACATTGGTCAGCTCTTCAATATCCTGTCCAGACTATCCAGATTTCTAAATCTTGGCAATCTCCACTACAGAATGTTCCATTCAATCACGCGAATCTGGAATTCATCAGAGTCTCCACTCCCGGCAGGTTTTCGTGACACCACTGGTATATGTCCAAGGAAGCCAATGCTGGTTTTAAGCCGCCTGCTTATACTCTCAGCCGTGCTGTTCAATTTGCTATCCACCCAACCCTATTCAGCTCTACATTTTCCTGTCCTCATAACCCAACCTTCAGAAATAATTGGTATCTCCTCCACAGAATGTTCCGTTCATTCACTGCGAATCTTAAATTCATCTGACTCTCAACTCCCGGCGGGTTATCGTTACACCACTTGTGAATGTCCAAGTAAGCCAATGCTGGTTTTCAGTGGCCTGTTCATACTAAGAGACGTGCTGTTCATTTGGCTATCCACTCCACCCTGTTCAGCTCTACATTTTCGTGTCCACAAAACCCAGCCTTCAGAAATCATTGGAATCACCACTAGAGACTGTTCCATTCATTCACTGCGAATCTGGAATTCATCTGAACCTCCACTCCCGGCAGGTTTTCGTTACACCACTGGTGAATGTCCAAGTAACTCAATACTGGTTTTCAGAGGCATGTTCAACTCGCAGAAGTGCTGTTCAATGGGCTATCCACTCAATATTGGTCAGCTCTTCATTTTCCTCTCCACACAAACCAGCCTTCAGAAATCATTGGGATCTCCACTACAGACTGTTCCATTCATTCACTGCGATTCTGCAATTCATCTGACTCTCCACTCCAGGCAGGTTTTCATTACAGCACTGGTGAATGACCAAGTAATCCAATGCTGGTTTTCAGCCGCCTTTTCACACTCGCAGTGTGCTGTTCAATTGTCTATCCACTCAAACCTGGTCAGCCTTTCATTTTCTTTTCCACAATATCAGACTTCAGAAATCATTGGAATCGCCAGTACAGAATGTTCCATTCATTCACTGCCAATCTGGAATTCATCTGAATCTGCACTCCAGGTAGGCTTTCATTACACCACTTATGAATGTCCAAGTAACACAATGCTGGTTTTCAGCGGTCTGTTCACACTCTAAGCCCTGCTTTTTACTGGGTATCCACACAACTGTGGTCAGCTCTTCATTTTCATGTCCAAACAATCCAGACTTGAGAAATCATTGCAATCTCCAGTACAGAATGTTCCATTCATTCACTGCGAATCTGGAATTCAACTGAATCTCCACTACCTGCAGATTTATCTTACACCACTTGTGAATGTCCAAGTAAAACAATGCTGGTTTTCAGAGGCCTGTTCATATTCGCAGTCGTGCTGTTCAGTTGGCTATCCACTCAACCTGTTTTGCTCCTCATTTTCCTGTGCACACAACCCAGCCTTCAGAAATCATTGTAATCTCCACTACAGGATGTTCCATTCATTCACTGGGAATCTGGAATTCATCTGAATCTGCACTCCACGCAGGCTTTCGTTACACCACTGCTGAAAGTCGAAGTAATGCAATACTGGTTTTCAGTGGTCTGTTCACATTCGAAGCCGAGGCTTTTTACAGGCTATCCACTCAACACTGGTCAGCTCTTCATTTTCGTGTCCCCACAATCCAGATTTCAGAAATCATTGCAATCTCCACTACAGAATGTTCCATTCATTCACTGCGAGTCTGGAGTTTATCTGATTCTCCACTCCCGCCTGGTTAACATTACACCACTTGTGAATGTCCAAGTAAGCCAATGCTGGTTTTCAGAGGCCTGTTCATACTCGCAGCCGTGCTGTTTAATTGACAATTCACTCCACCCTGTTCAGCTCTTCATTGTCCCACCACACTACCAGCCTTCAGAAATCTTTGTTATCTCCACTACAGAATGTTCCATTCATTCACTGCGAATCTGGAATTCATCTGACTCTCAACTCCACGCAGGTTTTCATTACACCACTGTTGAATGTCCAAGTAACCCAATGCTGGTTTTCAGCGGCCTGTTCATATTCGCAGCCCTGCTGTTTACTTGGCTATCGATTCAAGCCTGGTCAGCTCTTCATTTTCCTGTCCACACAACACAGGCTTCAGAAATCATTGGAATCTCCTCTACAGAATGTTCCATTCATTCACTGCGAATGTGGAATTCAACTGACTCTCCACTCCATGCAGGTTTTCCTTACACCACTGATGAATGTCCAAGTAACCCAATGCTGGTTTTCAGCTGCATGTTCACACTCGCAGCCATGCTATACAATTGGCTTTCCACTAAATCCTGATTAGTTCTTGATTTTCCTTCCACACGACCCAGCCTTCAGAAATCATTGGAATCTCCACTAGAGAATGTTCCATTCATTCACTGCGAATCTGGAATTCCTCTGAACCTCCACTCCCGGCAGGTTTTCGTTACACCACTGTTGAATGTCCAAGTAACCCAATGTTTTAAGTGTTTTCTTCACAAGCGCAGTGGTGCTGTTCAATTGGCTATCCACTCAACCCTGGCCAGCTCTACATTTTCCTGTCCACACCACAGAGACTGGAGAAATCATTGTTATCTCCACTACAGAATGTTCCATTCATTCACAGCGAATCTGGAATTCATCTGAATCTCCACTCCCGGCAGGTTTTCGTGACACCACTGGTAAATATCCAAGTAAGCCAATGCTGGTTTTAAGTGGCCTGCTCATACTCTCAGCCGTGCTGTTCAATTTGCTATCCACTCAACCCTCTTCAGCTCCATTTTCCTGTCCACATAACCCAAACTTCAGAAACAATTGGTATCTCCTCCACAGAATGTTCCATTCATTGACTGCAAATCTGAAATTCATCTAATTCTCAACTCCCGTCAGGTTTTCGTTACACCACTTGTGAATGTCCAATTAAGCCAAAGCTGGTTTTCAGTGGCCTGTTCTTACTACGAGACGTGCTGTTCATTTGGCTATCCATTCCACCCTGTTCAGCTCTACATTTTCGTGTCCACAAAACCCAGCCTTCAGAAATCATTGGAATCACCACTAGAGAATGTTCCATTCATTCACTGCGAATCTGGAATTCATCTGAATCTCCACTCCCGGCAGGTTTTCATTGCACCACTGCTGAATGTTCAAGTAACGCAATGATGGTTTTCAGCGGTCTATTCACACTCGAACCCGTGCTGTTCACGGTCTAGCGACTCAACACTGGTGAGTTCTTCTTTTTCCAGTTCAGACAATACAAACCTCAGAAACCATTGCAATCTACACTACAGAATGTTTCATTCATTCACGCGAATCTTGAATTCATCTTGTTCTCCACTCCCAGCAGGTTTTCGTTTCACCACTGGTGAATGTCCAAGCAACCCAAGGCTGGTTTCAGCTGCGTGTTAACACTCGCAGCCGTGCTGTTCAATTGGCTATCCAGTGAACGCTGGTTAGCTCTTGATTTTCCTTCCACACACCGAGCCTTCAGAAATCATTCTTATCTCCACTTCAGAATGTTCCATTCGTTCCCTGCGAATCTGGAATTCCTCTGACTCTCCACACCAGGCAGATTTTCCTAACAACACTGGTGAATGACCAGGTAATCCAATGCTGGTTTTCAGCGGCTGTTCACACTCACAGCCTTGCTGTTCAATTGGCAATCCAGTCAAACCTAGTCAGCTCTTCATTTTCCTGTCCACACAACCCAGCGTTCAGAAATCATTGGAATCTCTACTACAGAAATTTCCATTCATTCACTGTGAATCTGGAAATAATCTGAATCTGCATTCCAGGAAGGCTTTCGTTACACCACTGATGAATGTCCAAGTAATGCAATGCTGCTTCTTAGTGGTCTGTTCACACTCGAAACCGTGCTGTTCACTGGCTATCCACTCAACATTGGTCAGCTCTTCAATATCCTGTCCAGACTATCCAGATTTCTAAATCTTGGCAATCTCCACTACAGAATGTTCCATTCAATCACGCGAATCTGGAATTCATCAGAGTCTCCACTCCCGGCAGGTTTTCGTGACACCACTGGTATATGTCCAAGGAAGCCAATGCTGGTTTTAAGCCGCCTGCTTATACTCTCAGCCGTGCTGTTCAATTTGCTATCCACCCAACCCTATTCAGCTCTACATTTTCCTGTCCTCATAACCCAACCTTCAGAAATAATTGGTATCTCCTCCACAGAATGTTCCGTTCATTCACTGCGAATCTTAAATTCATCTGACTCTCAACTCCCGGCGGGTTATCGTTACACCACTTGTGAATGTCCAAGTAAGCCAATGCTGGTTTTCAGTGGCCTGTTCATACTAAGAGACGTGCTGTTCATTTGGCTATCCACTCCACCCTGTTCAGCTCTACATTTTCGTGTCCACAAAACCCAGCCTTCAGAAATCATTGGAATCACCACTAGAGACTGTTCCATTCATTCACTGCGAATCTGGAATTCATCTGAACCTCCACTCCCGGCAGGTTTTCGTTACACCACTGGTGAATGTCCAAGTAACTCAATACTGGTTTTCAGAGGCATGTTCAACTCGCAGAAGTGCTGTTCAATGGGCTATCCACTCAATATTGGTCAGCTCTTCATTTTCCTCTCCACACAAACCAGCCTTCAGAAATCATTGGGATCTCCACTACAGACTGTTCCATTCATTCACTGCGATTCTGCAATTCATCTGACTCTCCGCTCCAGGCAGGTTTTCATTAAAGCACTGGTGAATGACCAAGTAATCCAATGCTGGTTTTCAGCCGCCTTTTCACACTCGCAGTGTGCTGTTCAATTGTCTATCCACTCAAACCTGGTCAGCCTTTCATTTTCTTTTCCACAATATCAGACTTCAGAAATCATTGGAATCGCCAGTACAGAATGTTCCATTCATTCACTGCCAATCTGGAATTCATCTGAATCTGCACTCCAGGTAGGCTTTCATTACACCACTTATGAATGTCCAAGTAACACAATGCTGGTTTTCAGCGGTCTGTTCACACTCTAAGCCCTGCTTTTTACTGGGTATCCACACAACTGTGGTCAGCTCTTCATTTTCATGTCCAAACAATCCAGACTTGAGAAATCATTGCAATCTCCAGTACAGAATGTTCCATTCATTCACTGCGAATCTGGAATTCAACTGAATCTCCACTACCTGCAGATTTATCTTACACCACTTGTGAATGTCCAAGTAAAACAATGCTGGTTTTCAGAGGCCTGTTCATGTTCGCAGTCGTGCTGTTCAATTGGCTATCCACTCAACCTGTTTTGCTCCTCATTTTCCTGTGCACACAACCCAGCCTTCAGAAATCATTGTAATCTCCACTACAGGATGTTCCATTCATTCACTGGGAATCTGGAATTCATCTGAATCTGCACTCCACGCAGGCTTTCATTACACCACTGCTGAAAGTCGAAGTAATGCAATACTGGTTTTCAGTGGTCTGTTCACATTCGAAGCCGAGGCTTTTTACAGGCTATCCACTCAACACTGGTCAGCTCTTCATTTTCGTGTCCCCACAATCCAGATTTCAGAAATCATTGCAATCTCCACTACAGAATGTTCCATTCATTCACTGCGAGTCTGGAGTTTATCTGATTCTCCACTCCCGCCTGGTTAACATTACACCACTTGTGAATGTCCAAGTAAGCCAATGCTGGTTTTCAGAGGCCTGTTCATACTCGCAGCCGTGCTGTTTAATTGACAATTCACTCCACCCTGTTCAGCTCTTCATTGTCCCACCACACTACCAGCCTTCAGAAATCTTTGTTATCTCCACTACAGAATGTTCCATTCATTCACTGCGAATCTGGAATTCATCTGACTCTCAACTCCACGCAGGTTTTCATTACACCACTGTTGAATGTCCAAGTAACCCAATGCTGGTTTTCAGCGGCCTGTTCATATTCGCAGCCCTGCTGTTTACTTGGCTATCGATTCAAGCCTGGTCAGCTCTTCATTTTCCTGTCCACACAACACAGGCTTCAGAAATCATTGGAATCTCCTCTACAGAATGTTCCATTCATTCACTGCGAATGTGGAATTCAACTGACTCTCCACTCCATGCAGGTTTTCCTTACACCACTGATGAATGTCCAAGTAACCCAATGCTGGTTTTCAGCTGCATGTTCACACTCGCAGCCATGCTATACAATTGGCTTTCCACTAAATCCTGATTAGTTCTTGATTTTCCTTCCACACGACCCAGCCTTCAGAAATCATTGGAATCTCCACTAGAGAATGTTCCATTCATTCACTGCGAATCTGGAATTCCTCTGAACCTCCACTCCCGGCAGGTTTTCGTTACACCACTGTTGAATGTCCAAGTAACCCAATGTTTTAAGTGTTTTCTTCACAAGCGCAGTGGTGCTGTTCAATTGGCTATCCACTCAACCCTGGCCAGCTCTACATTTTCCTGTCCACACCACAGAGACTGGAGAAATCATTGTTATCTCCACTACAGAATGTTCCATTCATTCACAGCGAATCTGGAATTCATCTGAATCTCCACTCCCGGCAGGTTTTCGTGACACCACTGGTAAATATCCAAGTAAGCCAATGCTGGTTTTAAGTGGCCTGCTCATACTCTCAGCCGTGCTGTTCAATTTGCTATCCACTCAACCCTCTTCAGCTCCATTTTCCTGTCCACATAACCCAAACTTCAGAAACAATTGGTATCTCCTCCACAGAATGTTCCATTCATTGACTGCAAATCTGAAATTCATCTAATTCTCAACTCCCGTCAGGTTTTCGTTACACCACTTGTGAATGTCCAATTAAGCCAAAGCTGGTTTTCAGTGGCCTGTTCTTACTACGAGACGTGCTGTTCATTTGGCTATCCATTCCACCCTGTTCAGCTCTACATTTTCGTGTCCACAAAACCCAGCCTTCAGAAATCATTGGAATCACCACTAGAGAATGTTCCATTCATTCACTGCGAATCTGGAATTCATCTGAATCTCCACTCCCGGCAGGTTTTCATTGCACCACTGCTGAATGTTCAAGTAACGCAATGATGGTTTTCAGCGGTCTATTCACACTCGAACCCGTGCTGTTCACGGTCTAGCGACTCAACACTGGTGAGTTCTTCTTTTTCCAGTTCAGACAATACAAACCCCAGAAACCATTGCAATCTACACTACAGAATGTTTCATTCATTCACGCGAATCTTGAATTCATCTTGTTCTCCACTCCCAGCAGGTTTTCGTTTCACCACTGGTGAATGTCCAAGCAACCCAAGGCTGGTTTCAGCTGCGTGTTAACACTCGCAGCCGTGCTGTTCAATTGGCTATCCAGTGAACGCTGGTTAGCTCTTGATTTTCCTTCCACACACCGAGCCTTCAGAAATCATTCTTATCTCCACTTCAGAATGTTCCATTCGTTCCCTGCGAATCTGGAATTCCTCTGACTCTCCACACCAGGCAGATTTTCCTAACAACACTGGTGAATGACCAGGTAATCCAATGCTGGTTTTCAGCGGCTGTTCACACTCACAGCCTTGCTGTTCAATTGGCAATCCAGTCAAACCTAGTCAGCTCTTCATTTTCCTGTCCACACAACCCAGCGTTCAGAAATCATTGGAATCTCTACTACAGAAATTTCCATTCATTCACTGTGAATCTGGAAATAATCTGAATCTGCATTCCAGGAAGGCTTTCGTTACACCACTGATGAATGTCCAAGTAATGCAATGCTGCTTCTTAGTGGTCTGTTCACACTCGAAACCGTGCTGTTCACTGGCTATCCACTCAACATTGGTCAGCTCTTCAATATCCTGTCCAGACTATCCAGATTTCTAAATCTTGGCAATCTCCACTACAGAATGTTCCATTCAATCACGCGAATCTGGAATTCATCAGAGTCTCCACTCCCGGCAGGTTTTCGTGACACCACTGGTATATGTCCAAGGAAGCCAATGCTGGTTTTAAGCCGCCTGCTTATACTCTCAGCCGTGCTGTTCAATTTGCTATCCACCCAACCCTATTCAGCTCTACATTTTCCTGTCCTCATAACCCAACCTTCAGAAATAATTGGTATCTCCTCCACAGAATGTTCCGTTCATTCACTGCGAATCTTAAATTCATCTGACTCTCAACTCCCGGCGGGTTATCGTTACACCACTTGTGAATGTCCAAGTAAGCCAATGCTGGTTTTCAGTGGCCTGTTCATACTAAGAGACGTGCTGTTCATTTGGCTATCCACTCCACCCTGTTCAGCTCTACATTTTCGTGTCCACAAAACCCAGCCTTCAGAAATCATTGGAATCACCACTAGAGACTGTTCCATTCATTCACTGCGAATCTGGAATTCATCTGAACCTCCACTCCCGGCAGGTTTTCGTTACACCACTGGTGAATGTCCAAGTAACTCAATACTGGTTTTCAGAGGCATGTTCAACTCGCAGAAGTGCTGTTCAATGGGCTATCCACTCAATATTGGTCAGCTCTTCATTTTCCTCTCCACACAAACCAGCCTTCAGAAATCATTGGGATCTCCACTACAGACTGTTCCATTCATTCACTGCGATTCTGCAATTCATCTGACTCTCCGCTCCAGGCAGGTTTTCATTACAGCACTGGTGAATGACCAAGTAATCCAATGCTGGTTTTCAGCCGCCTTTTCACACTCGCAGTGTGCTGTTCAATTGTCTATCCACTCAAACCTGGTCAGCCTTTCATTTTCTTTTCCACAATATCAGACTTCAGAAATCATTGGAATCGCCAGTACAGAATGTTCCATTCATTCACTGCCAATCTGGAATTCATCTGAATCTGCACTCCAGGTAGGCTTTCATTACACCACTTATGAATGTCCAAGTAACACAATGCTGGTTTTCAGCGGTCTGTTCACACTCTAAGCCCTGCTTTTTACTGGGTATCCACACAACTGTGGTCAGCTCTTCATTTTCATGTCCAAACAATCCAGACTTGAGAAATCATTGCAATCTCCAGTACAGAATGTTCCATTCATTCACTGCGAATCTGGAATTCAACTGAATCTCCACTACCTGCAGATTTATCTTACACCACTTGTGAATGTCCAAGTAAAACAATGCTGGTTTTCAGAGGCCTGTTCATATTCGCAGTCGTGCTGTTCAATTGGCTATCCACTCAACCTGTTTTGCTCCTCATTTTCCTGTGCACACAACCCAGCCTTCAGAAATCATTGTAATCTCCACTACAGGATGTTCCATTCATTCACTGGGAATCTGGAATTCATCTGAATCTGCACTCCACGCAGGCTTTCGTTACACCACTGCTGAAAGTCGAAGTAATGCAATACTGGTTTTCAGTGGTCTGTTCACATTCGAAGCCGAGGCTTTTTACAGGCTATCCACTCAACACTGGTCAGCTCTTCATTTTCGTGTCCCCACAATCCAGATTTCAGAAATCATTGCAATCTCCACTACAGAATGTTCCATTCATTCACTGCGAGTCTGGAGTTTATCTGATTCTCCACTCCCGCCTGGTTAACATTACACCACTTGTGAATGTCCAAGTAAGCCAATGCTGGTTTTCAGAGGCCTGTTCATACTCGCAGCCGTGCTGTTTAATTGACAATTCACTCCACCCTGTTCAGCTCTTCATTGTCCCACCACACTACCAGCCTTCAGAAATCTTTGTTATCTCCACTACAGAATGTTCCATTCATTCACTGCGAATCTGGAATTCATCTGACTCTCAACTCCACGCAGGTTTTCATTACACCACTGTTGAATGTCCAAGTAACCCAATGCTGGTTTTCAGCGGCCTGTTCATATTCGCAGCCCTGCTGTTTACTTGGCTATCGATTCAAGCCTGGTCAGCTCTTCATTTTCCTGTCCACACAACACAGGCTTCAGAAATCATTGGAATCTCCTCTACAGAATGTTCCATTCATTCACTGCGAATGTGGAATTCAACTGACTCTCCACTCCATGCAGGTTTTCCTTACACCACTGATGAATGTCCAAGTAACCCAATGCTGGTTTTCAGCTGCATGTTCACACTCGCAGCCATGCTATACAATTGGCTTTCCACTAAATCCTGATTAGTTCTTGATTTTCCTTCCACACGACCCAGCCTTCAGAAATCATTGGAATCTCCACTAGAGAATGTTCCATTCATTCACTGCGAATCTGGAATTCCTCTGAACCTCCACTCCCGGCAGGTTTTCGTTACACCACTGTTGAATGTCCAAGTAACCCAATGTTTTAAGTGTTTTCTTCACAAGCGCAGTGGTGCTGTTCAATTGGCTATCCACTCAACCCTGGCCAGCTCTACATTTTCCTGTCCACACCACAGAGACTGGAGAAATCATTGTTATCTCCACTACAGAATGTTCCATTCATTCACAGCGAATCTGGAATTCATCTGAATCTCCACTCCCGGCAGGTTTTCGTGACACCACTGGTAAATATCCAAGTAAGCCAATGCTGGTTTTAAGTGGCCTGCTCATACTCTCAGCCGTGCTGTTCAATTTGCTATCCACTCAACCCTCTTCAGCTCCATTTTCCTGTCCACATAACCCAAACTTCAGAAACAATTGGTATCTCCTCCACAGAATGTTCCATTCATTGACTGCAAATCTGAAATTCATCTAATTCTCAACTCCCGTCAGGTTTTCGTTACACCACTTGTGAATGTCCAATTAAGCCAAAGCTGGTTTTCAGTGGCCTGTTCTTACTACGAGACGTGCTGTTCATTTGGCTATCCATTCCACCCTGTTCAGCTCTACATTTTCGTGTCCACAAAACCCAGCCTTCAGAAATCATTGGAATCACCACTAGAGAATGTTCCATTCATTCACTGCGAATCTGGAATTCATCTGAATCTCCACTCCCGGCAGGTTTTCATTGCACCACTGCTGAATGTTCAAGTAACGCAATGATGGTTTTCAGCGGTCTATTCACACTCGAACCCGTGCTGTTCACGGTCTAGCGACTCAACACTGGTGAGTTCTTCTTTTTCCAGTTCAGACAATACAAACCTCAGAAACCATTGCAATCTACACTACAGAATGTTTCATTCATTCACGCGAATCTTGAATTCATCTTGTTCTCCACTCCCAGCAGGTTTTCGTTTCACCACTGGTGAATGTCCAAGCAACCCAAGGCTGGTTTCAGCTGCGTGTTAACACTCGCAGCCGTGCTGTTCAATTGGCTATCCAGTGAACGCTGGTTAGCTCTTGATTTTCCTTCCACACACCGAGCCTTCAGAAATCATTCTTATCTCCACTTCAGAATGTTCCATTCGTTCCCTGCGAATCTGGAATTCCTCTGACTCTCCACACCAGGCAGATTTTCCTAACAACACTGGTGAATGACCAGGTAATCCAATGCTGGTTTTCAGCGGCTGTTCACACTCACAGCCTTGCTGTTCAATTGGCAATCCAGTCAAACCTAGTCAGCTCTTCATTTTCCTGTCCACACAACCCAGCGTTCAGAAATCATTGGAATCTCTACTACAGAAATTTCCATTCATTCACTGTGAATCTGGAAATAATCTGAATCTGCATTCCAGGAAGGCTTTCGTTACACCACTGATGAATGTCCAAGTAATGCAATGCTGCTTCTTAGTGGTCTGTTCACACTCGAAACCGTGCTGTTCACTGGCTATCCACTCAACATTGGTCAGCTCTTCAATATCCTGTCCAGACTATCCAGATTTCTAAATCTTGGCAATCTCCACTACAGAATGTTCCATTCAATCACGCGAATCTGGAATTCATCAGAGTCTCCACTCCCGGCAGGTTTTCGTGACACCACTGGTATATGTCCAAGGAAGCCAATGCTGGTTTTAAGCCGCCTGCTTATACTCTCAGCCGTGCTGTTCAATTTGCTATCCACCCAACCCTATTCAGCTCTACATTTTCCTGTCCTCATAACCCAACCTTCAGAAATAATTGGTATCTCCTCCACAGAATGTTCCGTTCATTCACTGCGAATCTTAAATTCATCTGACTCTCAACTCCCGGCGGGTTATCGTTACACCACTTGTGAATGTCCAAGTAAGCCAATGCTGGTTTTCAGTGGCCTGTTCATACTAAGAGACGTGCTGTTCATTTGGCTATCCACTCCACCCTGTTCAGCTCTACATTTTCGTGTCCACAAAACCCAGCCTTCAGAAATCATTGGAATCACCACTAGAGAATGTTCCATTCATTCACTGCGAATCTGGAATTCATCTGAACCTCCACTCCCGGCAGGTTTTCGTTACACCACTGGTGAATGTCCAAGTAACTCAATACTGGTTTTCAGAGGCATGTTCAACTCGCAGAAGTGCTGTTCAATGGGCTATCCACTCAATATTGGTCAGCTCTTCATTTTCCTCTCCACACAAACCAGCCTTCAGAAATCATTGGGATCTCCACTACAGACTGTTCCATTCATTCACTGCGATTCTGCAATTCATCTGACTCTCCGCTCCAGGCAGGTTTTCATTACAGCACTGGTGAATGACCAAGTAATCCAATGCTGGTTTTCAGCCGCCTTTTCACACTCGCAGTGTGCTGTTCAATTGTCTATCCACTCAAACCTGGTCAGCCTTTCATTTTCTTTTCCACAATATCAGACTTCAGAAATCATTGGAATCGCCAGTACAGAATGTTCCATTCATTCACTGCCAATCTGGAATTCATCTGAATCTGCACTCCAGGTAGGCTTTCATTACACCACTTATGAATGTCCAAGTAACACAATGCTGGTTTTCAGCGGTCTGTTCACACTCTAAGCCCTGCTTTTTACTGGGTATCCACACAACTGTGGTCAGCTCTTCATTTTCATGTCCAAACAATCCAGACTTGAGAAATCATTGCAATCTCCAGTACAGAATGTTCCATTCATTCACTGCGAATCTGGAATTCAACTGAATCTCCACTACCTGCAGATTTATCTTACACCACTTGTGAATGTCCAAGTAAAACAATGCTGGTTTTCAGAGGCCTGTTCATGTTCGCAGTCGTGCTGTTCAATTGGCTATCCACTCAACCTGTTTTGCTCCTCATTTTCCTGTGCACACAACCCAGCCTTCAGAAATCATTGTAATCTCCACTACAGGATGTTCCATTCATTCACTGGGAATCTGGAATTCATCTGAATCTGCACTCCACGCAGGCTTTCGTTACACCACTGCTGAAAGTCGAAGTAATGCAATACTGGTTTTCAGTGGTCTGTTCACATTCGAAGCCGAGGCTTTTTACAGGCTATCCACTCAACACTGGTCAGCTCTTCATTTTCGTGTCCCCACAATCCAGATTTCAGAAATCATTGCAATCTCCACTACAGAATGTTCCATTCATTCACTGCGAGTCTGGAGTTTATCTGATTCTCCACTCCCGCCTGGTTAACATTACACCACTTGTGAATGTCCAAGTAAGCCAATGCTGGTTTTCAGAGGCCTGTTCATACTCGCAGCCGTGCTGTTTAATTGACAATTCACTCCACCCTGTTCAGCTCTTCATTGTCCCACCACACTACCAGCCTTCAGAAATCTTTGTTATCTCCACTACAGAATGTTCCATTCATTCACTGCGAATCTGGAATTCATCTGACTCTCAACTCCACGCAGGTTTTCATTACACCACTGTTGAATGTCCAAGTAACCCAATGCTGGTTTTCAGCGGCCTGTTCATATTCGCAGCCCTGCTGTTTACTTGGCTATCGATTCAAGCCTGGTCAGCTCTTCATTTTCCTGTCCACACAACACAGGCTTCAGAAATCATTGGAATCTCCTCTAGAGAATGTTCCATTCATTCACTGCGAATGTGGAATTCAACTGACTCTCCACTCCATGCAGGTTTTCCTTACACCACTGATGAATGTCCAAGTAACCCAATGCTGGTTTTCAGCTGCATGTTCACACTCGCAGCCATGCTATACAATTGGCTTTCCACTAAATCCTGATTAGTTCTTGATTTTCCTTCCACACGACCCAGCCTTCAGAAATCATTGGAATCTCCACTAGAGAATGTTCCATTCATTCACTGCGAATCTGGAATTCCTCTGAACCTCCACTCCCGGCAGGTTTTCGTTACACCACTGTTGAATGTCCAAGTAACCCAATGTTTTAAGTGTTTTCTTCACAAGCGCAGTGGTGCTGTTCAATTGGCTATCCACTCAACCCTGGCCAGCTCTACATTTTCCTGTCCACACCACAGAGACTGGAGAAATCATTGTTATCTCCACTACAGAATGTTCCATTCATTCACAGCGAATCTGGAATTCATCTGAATCTCCACTCCCGGCAGGTTTTCGTGACACCACTGGTAAATATCCAAGTAAGCCAATGCTGGTTTTAAGTGGCCTGCTCATACTCTCAGCCGTGCTGTTCAATTTGCTATCCACTCAACCCTCTTCAGCTCCATTTTCCTGTCCACATAACCCAAACTTCAGAAACAATTGGTATCTCCTCCACAGAATGTTCCATTCATTGACTGCAAATCTGAAATTCATCTAATTCTCAACTCCCGTCAGGTTTTCGTTACACCACTTGTGAATGTCCAATTAAGCCAAAGCTGGTTTTCAGTGGCCTGTTCTTACTACGAGACGTGCTGTTCATTTGGCTATCCATTCCACCCTGTTCAGCTCTACATTTTCGTGTCCACAAAACCCAGCCTTCAGAAATCATTGGAATCACCACTAGAGAATGTTCCATTCATTCACTGCGAATCTGGAATTCATCTGAATCTCCACTCCCGGCAGGTTTTCATTGCACCACTGCTGAATGTTCAAGTAACGCAATGATGGTTTTCAGCGGTCTATTCACACTCGAACCCGTGCTGTTCACGGTCTAGCGACTCAACACTGGTGAGTTCTTCTTTTTCCAGTTCAGACAATACAAACCCCAGAAACCATTGCAATCTACACTACAGAATGTTTCATTCATTCACGCGAATCTTGAATTCATCTTGTTCTCCACTCCCAGCAGGTTTTCGTTTCACCACTGGTGAATGTCCAAGCAACCCAAGGCTGGTTTCAGCTGCGTGTTAACACTCGCAGCCGTGCTGTTCAATTGGCTATCCAGTGAACGCTGGTTAGCTCTTGATTTTCCTTCCACACACCGAGCCTTCAGAAATCATTCTTATCTCCACTTCAGAATGTTCCATTCGTTCCCTGCGAATCTGGAATTCCTCTGACTCTCCACACCAGGCAGATTTTCCTAACAACACTGGTGAATGACCAGGTAATCCAATGCTGGTTTTCAGCGGCTGTTCACACTCACAGCCTTGCTGTTCAATTGGCAATCCAGTCAAACCTAGTCAGCTCTTCATTTTCCTGTCCACACAACCCAGCGTTCAGAAATCATTGGAATCTCTACTACAGAAATTTCCATTCATTCACTGTGAATCTGGAAATAATCTGAATCTGCATTCCAGGAAGGCTTTCGTTACACCACTGATGAATGTCCAAGTAATGCAATGCTGCTTCTTAGTGGTCTGTTCACACTCGAAACCGTGCTGTTCACTGGCTATCCACTCAACATTGGTCAGCTCTTCAATATCCTGTCCAGACTATCCAGATTTCTAAATCTTGGCAATCTCCACTACAGAATGTTCCATTCAATCACGCGAATCTGGAATTCATCAGAGTCTCCACTCCCGGCAGGTTTTCGTGACACCACTGGTATATGTCCAAGGAAGCCAATGCTGGTTTTAAGCCGCCTGCTTATACTCTCAGCCGTGCTGTTCAATTTGCTATCCACCCAACCCTATTCAGCTCTACATTTTCCTGTCCTCATAACCCAACCTTCAGAAATAATTGGTATCTCCTCCACAGAATGTTCCGTTCATTCACTGCGAATCTTAAATTCATCTGACTCTCAACTCCCGGCGGGTTATCGTTACACCACTTGTGAATGTCCAAGTAAGCCAATGCTGGTTTTCAGTGGCCTGTTCATACTAAGAGACGTGCTGTTCATTTGGCTATCCACTCCACCCTGTTCAGCTCTACATTTTCGTGTCCACAAAACCCAGCCTTCAGAAATCATTGGAATCACCACTAGAGACTGTTCCATTCATTCACTGCGAATCTGGAATTCATCTGAACCTCCACTCCCGGCAGGTTTTCGTTCCACCACTGGTGAATGTCCAAGTAACTCAATACTGGTTTTCAGAGGCATGTTCAACTCGCAGAAGTGCTGTTCAATGGGCTATCCACTCAATATTGGTCAGCTCTTCATTTTCCTCTCCACACAAACCAGCCTTCAGAAATCATTGGGATCTCCACTACAGACTGTTCCATTCATTCACTGCGATTCTGCAATTCATCTGACTCTCCGCTCCAGGCAGGTTTTCATTACAGCACTGGTGAATGACCAAGTAATCCAATGCTGGTTTTCAGCCGCCTTTTCACACTCGCAGTGTGCTGTTCAATTGTCTATCCACTCAAACCTGGTCAGCCTTTCATTTTCTTTTCCACAATATCAGACTTCAGAAATCATTGGAATCGCCAGTACAGAATGTTCCATTCATTCACTGCCAATCTGGAATTCATCTGAATCTGCACTCCAGGTAGGCTTTCATTACACCACTTATGAATGTCCAAGTAACACAATGCTGGTTTTCAGCGGTCTGTTCACACTCTAAGCCCTGCTTTTTACTGGGTATCCACACAACTGTGGTCAGCTCTTCATTTTCATGTCCAAACAATCCAGACTTGAGAAATCATTGCAATCTCCAGTACAGAATGTTCCATTCATTCACTGCGAATCTGGAATTCAACTGAATCTCCACTACCTGCAGATTTATCTTACACCACTTGTGAATGTCCAAGTAAAACAATGCTGGTTTTCAGAGGCCTGTTCATATTCGCAGTCGTGCTGTTCAATTGGCTATCCACTCAACCTGTTTTGCTCCTCATTTTCCTGTGCACACAACCCAGCCTTCAGAAATCATTGTAATCTCCACTACAGGATGTTCCATTCATTCACTGGGAATCTGGAATTCATCTGAATCTGCACTCCACGCAGGCTTTCGTTACACCACTGCTGAAAGTCGAAGTAATGCAATACTGGTTTTCAGTGGTCTGTTCACATTCGAAGCCGAGGCTTTTTACAGGCTATCCACTCAACACTGGTCAGCTCTTCATTTTCGTGTCCCCACAATCCAGATTTCAGAAATCATTGCAATCTCCACTACAGAATGTTCCATTCATTCACTGCGAGTCTGGAGTTTATCTGATTCTCCACTCCCGCCTGGTTAACATTACACCACTTGTGAATGTCCAAGTAAGCCAATGCTGGTTTTCAGAGGCCTGTTCATACTCGCAGCCGTGCTGTTTAATTGACAATTCACTCCACCCTGTTCAGCTCTTCATTGTCCCACCACACTACCAGCCTTCAGAAATCTTTGTTATCTCCACTACAGAATGTTCCATTCATTCACTGCGAATCTGGAATTCATCTGACTCTCAACTCCACGCAGGTTTTCATTACACCACTGTTGAATGTCCAAGTAACCCAATGCTGGTTTTCAGCGGCCTGTTCATATTCGCAGCCCTGCTGTTTACTTGGCTATCGATTCAAGCCTGGTCAGCTCTTCATTTTCCTGTCCACACAACACAGGCTTCAGAAATCATTGGAATCTCCTCTACAGAATGTTCCATTCATTCACTGCGAATGTGGAATTCAACTGACTCTCCACTCCATGCAGGTTTTCCTTACACCACTGATGAATGTCCAAGTAACCCAATGCTGGTTTTCAGCTGCATGTTCACACTCGCAGCCATGCTATACAATTGGCTTTCCACTAAATCCTGATTAGTTCTTGATTTTCCTTCCACACGACCCAGCCTTCAGAAATCATTGGAATCTCCACTAGAGAATGTTCCATTCATTCACTGCGAATCTGGAATTCCTCTGAACCTCCACTCCCGGCAGGTTTTCGTTACACCACTGTTGAATGTCCAAGTAACCCAATGTTTTAAGTGTTTTCTTCACAAGCGCAGTGGTGCTGTTCAATTGGCTATCCACTCAACCCTGGCCAGCTCTACATTTTCCTGTCCACACCACAGAGACTGGAGAAATCATTGTTATCTCCACTACAGAATGTTCCATTCATTCACAGCGAATCTGGAATTCATCTGAATCTCCACTCCCGGCAGGTTTTCGTGACACCACTGGTAAATATCCAAGTAAGCCAATGCTGGTTTTAAGTGGCCTGCTCATACTCTCAGCCGTGCTGTTCAATTTGCTATCCACTCAACCCTCTTCAGCTCCATTTTCCTGTCCACATAACCCAAACTTCAGAAACAATTGGTATCTCCTCCACAGAATGTTCCATTCATTGACTGCAAATCTGAAATTCATCTAATTCTCAACTCCCGTCAGGTTTTCGTTACACCACTTGTGAATGTCCAATTAAGCCAAAGCTGGTTTTCAGTGGCCTGTTCTTACTACGAGACGTGCTGTTCATTTGGCTATCCATTCCACCCTGTTCAGCTCTACATTTTCGTGTCCACAAAACCCAGCCTTCAGAAATCATTGGAATCACCACTAGAGAATGTTCCATTCATTCACTGCGAATCTGGAATTCATCTGAATCTCCACTCCCGGCAGGTTTTCATTGCACCACTGCTGAATGTTCAAGTAACGCAATGATGGTTTTCAGCGGTCTATTCACACTCGAACCCGTGCTGTTCACGGTCTAGCGACTCAACACTGGTGAGTTCTTCTTTTTCCAGTTCAGACAATACAAACCCCAGAAACCATTGCAATCTACACTACAGAATGTTTCATTCATTCACGCGAATCTTGAATTCATCTTGTTCTCCACTCCCAGCAGGTTTTCGTTTCACCACTGGTGAATGTCCAAGCAACCCAAGGCTGGTTTCAGCTGCGTGTTAACACTCGCAGCCGTGCTGTTCAATTGGCTATCCAGTGAACGCTGGTTAGCTCTTGATTTTCCTTCCACACACCGAGCCTTCAGAAATCATTCTTATCTCCACTTCAGAATGTTCCATTCGTTCCCTGCGAATCTGGAATTCCTCTGACTCTCCACACCAGGCAGATTTTCCTAACAACACTGGTGAATGACCAGGTAATCCAATGCTGGTTTTCAGCGGCTGTTCACACTCACAGCCTTGCTGTTCAATTGGCAATCCAGTCAAACCTAGTCAGCTCTTCATTTTCCTGTCCACACAACCCAGCGTTCAGAAATCATTGGAATCTCTACTACAGAAATTTCCATTCATTCACTGTGAATCTGGAAATAATCTGAATCTGCATTCCAGGAAGGCTTTCGTTACACCACTGATGAATGTCCAAGTAATGCAATGCTGCTTCTTAGTGGTCTGTTCACACTCGAAACCGTGCTGTTCACTGGCTATCCACTCAACATTGGTCAGCTCTTCAATATCCTGTCCAGACTATCCAGATTTCTAAATCTTGGCAATCTCCACTACAGAATGTTCCATTCAATCACGCGAATCTGGAATTCATCAGAGTCTCCACTCCCGGCAGGTTTTCGTGACACCACTGGTATATGTCCAAGGAAGCCAATGCTGGTTTTAAGCCGCCTGCTTATACTCTCAGCCGTGCTGTTCAATTTGCTATCCACCCAACCCTATTCAGCTCTACATTTTCCTGTCCTCATAACCCAACCTTCAGAAATAATTGGTATCTCCTCCACAGAATGTTCCGTTCATTCACTGCGAATCTTAAATTCATCTGACTCTCAACTCCCGGCGGGTTATCGTTACACCACTTGTGAATGTCCAAGTAAGCCAATGCTGGTTTTCAGTGGCCTGTTCATACTAAGAGACGTGCTGTTCATTTGGCTATCCACTCCACCCTGTTCAGCTCTACATTTTCGTGTCCACAAAACCCAGCCTTCAGAAATCATTGGAATCACCACTAGAGACTGTTCCATTCATTCACTGCGAATCTGGAATTCATCTGAACCTCCACTCCCGGCAGGTTTTCGTTACACCACTGGTGAATGTCCAAGTAACTCAATACTGGTTTTCAGAGGCATGTTCAACTCGCAGAAGTGCTGTTCAATGGGCTATCCACTCAATATTGGTCAGCTCTTCATTTTCCTCTCCACACAAACCAGCCTTCAGAAATCATTGGGATCTCCACTACAGACTGTTCCATTCATTCACTGCGATTCTGCAATTCATCTGACTCTCCGCTCCAGGCAGGTTTTCATTAAAGCACTGGTGAATGACCAAGTAATCCAATGCTGGTTTTCAGCCGCCTTTTCACACTCGCAGTGTGCTGTTCAATTGTCTATCCACTCAAACCTGGTCAGCCTTTCATTTTCTTTTCCACAATATCAGACTTCAGAAATCATTGGAATCGCCAGTACAGAATGTTCCATTCATTCACTGCCAATCTGGAATTCATCTGAATCTGCACTCCAGGTAGGCTTTCATTACACCACTTATGAATGTCCAAGTAACACAATGCTGGTTTTCAGCGGTCTGTTCACACTCTAAGCCCTGCTTTTTACTGGGTATCCACACAACTGTGGTCAGCTCTTCATTTTCATGTCCAAACAATCCAGACTTGAGAAATCATTGCAATCTCCAGTACAGAATGTTCCATTCATTCACTGCGAATCTGGAATTCAACTGAATCTCCACTACCTGCAGATTTATCTTACACCACTTGTGAATGTCCAAGTAAAACAATGCTGGTTTTCAGAGGCCTGTTCATGTTCGCAGTCGTGCTGTTCAATTGGCTATCCACTCAACCTGTTTTGCTCCTCATTTTCCTGTGCACACAACCCAGCCTTCAGAAATCATTGTAATCTCCACTACAGGATGTTCCATTCATTCACTGGGAATCTGGAATTCATCTGAATCTGCACTCCACGCAGGCTTTCATTACACCACTGCTGAAAGTCGAAGTAATGCAATACTGGTTTTCAGTGGTCTGTTCACATTCGAAGCCGAGGCTTTTTACAGGCTATCCACTCAACACTGGTCAGCTCTTCATTTTCGTGTCCCCACAATCCAGATTTCAGAAATCATTGCAATCTCCACTACAGAATGTTCCATTCATTCACTGCGAGTCTGGAGTTTATCTGATTCTCCACTCCCGCCTGGTTAACATTACACCACTTGTGAATGTCCAAGTAAGCCAATGCTGGTTTTCAGAGGCCTGTTCATACTCGCAGCCGTGCTGTTTAATTGACAATTCACTCCACCCTGTTCAGCTCTTCATTGTCCCACCACACTACCAGCCTTCAGAAATCTTTGTTATCTCCACTACAGAATGTTCCATTCATTCACTGCGAATCTGGAATTCATCTGACTCTCAACTCCACGCAGGTTTTCATTACACCACTGTTGAATGTCCAAGTAACCCAATGCTGGTTTTCAGCGGCCTGTTCATATTCGCAGCCCTGCTGTTTACTTGGCTATCGATTCAAGCCTGGTCAGCTCTTCATTTTCCTGTCCACACAACACAGGCTTCAGAAATCATTGGAATCTCCTCTACAGAATGTTCCATTCATTCACTGCGAATGTGGAATTCAACTGACTCTCCACTCCATGCAGGTTTTCCTTACACCACTGATGAATGTCCAAGTAACCCAATGCTGGTTTTCAGCTGCATGTTCACACTCGCAGCCATGCTATACAATTGGCTTTCCACTAAATCCTGATTAGTTCTTGATTTTCCTTCCACACGACCCAGCCTTCAGAAATCATTGGAATCTCCACTAGAGAATGTTCCATTCATTCACTGCGAATCTGGAATTCCTCTGAACCTCCACTCCCGGCAGGTTTTCGTTACACCACTGTTGAATGTCCAAGTAACCCAATGTTTTAAGTGTTTTCTTCACAAGCGCAGTGGTGCTGTTCAATTGGCTATCCACTCAACCCTGGCCAGCTCTACATTTTCCTGTCCACACCACAGAGACTGGAGAAATCATTGTTATCTCCACTACAGAATGTTCCATTCATTCACAGCGAATCTGGAATTCATCTGAATCTCCACTCCCGGCAGGTTTTCGTGACACCACTGGTAAATATCCAAGTAAGCCAATGCTGGTTTTAAGTGGCCTGCTCATACTCTCAGCCGTGCTGTTCAATTTGCTATCCACTCAACCCTCTTCAGCTCCATTTTCCTGTCCACATAACCCAATCTTCAGAAACAATTGGTATCTCCTCCACAGAATGTTCCATTCATTGACTGCAAATCTGAAATTCATCTAATTCTCAACTCCCGTCAGGTTTTCGTTACACCACTTGTGAATGTCCAATTAAGCCAAAGCTGGTTTTCAGTGGCCTGTTCTTACTACGAGACGTGCTGTTCATTTGGCTATCCATTCCACCCTGTTCAGCTCTACATTTTCGTGTCCACAAAACCCAGCCTTCAGAAATCATTGGAATCACCACTAGAGAATGTTCCATTCATTCACTGCGAATCTGGAATTCATCTGAATCTCCACTCCCGGCAGGTTTTCATTGCACCACTGCTGAATGTTCAAGTAACGCAATGATGGTTTTCAGCGGTCTATTCACACTCGAACCCGTGCTGTTCACGGTCTAGCGACTCAACACTGGTGAGTTCTTCTTTTTCCAGTTCAGACAATACAAACCCCAGAAACCATTGCAATCTACACTACAGAATGTTTCATTCATTCACGCGAATCTTGAATTCATCTTGTTCTCCACTCCCAGCAGGTTTTCGTTTCACCACTGGTGAATGTCCAAGCAACCCAAGGCTGGTTTCAGCTGCGTGTTAACACTCGCAGCCGTGCTGTTCAATTGGCTATCCAGTGAACGCTGGTTAGCTCTTGATTTTCCTTCCACACACCGAGCCTTCAGAAATCATTCTTATCTCCACTTCAGAATGTTCCATTCGTTCCCTGCGAATCTGGAATTCCTCTGACTCTCCACACCAGGCAGATTTTCCTAACAACACTGGTGAATGACCAGGTAATCCAATGCTGGTTTTCAGCGGCTGTTCACACTCACAGCCTTGCTGTTCAATTGGCAATCCAGTCAAACCTAGTCAGCTCTTCATTTTCCTGTCCACACAACCCAGCGTTCAGAAATCATTGGAATCTCTACTACAGAAATTTCCATTCATTCACTGTGAATCTGGAAATAATCTGAATCTGCATTCCAGGAAGGCTTTCGTTACACCACTGATGAATGTCCAAGTAATGCAATGCTGCTTCTTAGTGGTCTGTTCACACTCGAAACCGTGCTGTTCACTGGCTATCCACTCAACATTGGTCAGCTCTTCAATATCCTGTCCAGACTATCCAGATTTCTAAATCTTGGCAATCTCCACTACAGAATGTTCCATTCAATCACGCGAATCTGGAATTCATCAGAGTCTCCACTCCCGGCAGGTTTTCGTGACACCACTGGTATATGTCCAAGGAAGCCAATGCTGGTTTTAAGCCGCCTGCTTATACTCTCAGCCGTGCTGTTCAATTTGCTATCCACCCAACCCTATTCAGCTCTACATTTTCCTGTCCTCATAACCCAACCTTCAGAAATAATTGGTATCTCCTCCACAGAATGTTCCGTTCATTCACTGCGAATCTTAAATTCATCTGACTCTCAACTCCCGGCGGGTTATCGTTACACCACTTGTGAATGTCCAAGTAAGCCAATGCTGGTTTTCAGTGGCCTGTTCATACTAAGAGACGTGCTGTTCATTTGGCTATCCACTCCACCCTGTTCAGCTCTACATTTTCGTGTCCACAAAACCCAGCCTTCAGAAATCATTGGAATCACCACTAGAGACTGTTCCATTCATTCACTGCGAATCTGGAATTCATCTGAACCTCCACTCCCGGCAGGTTTTCGTTACACCACTGGTGAATGTCCAAGTAACTCAATACTGGTTTTCAGAGGCATGTTCAACTCGCAGAAGTGCTGTTCAATGGGCTATCCACTCAATATTGGTCAGCTCTTCATTTTCCTCTCCACACAAACCAGCCTTCAGAAATCATTGGGATCTCCACTACAGACTGTTCCATTCATTCACTGCGATTCTGCAATTCATCTGACTCTCCGCTCCAGGCAGGTTTTCATTAAAGCACTGGTGAATGACCAAGTAATCCAATGCTGGTTTTCAGCCGCCTTTTCACACTCGCAGTGTGCTGTTCAATTGTCTATCCACTCAAACCTGGTCAGCCTTTCATTTTCTTTTCCACAATATCAGACTTCAGAAATCATTGGAATCGCCAGTACAGAATGTTCCATTCATTCACTGCCAATCTGGAATTCATCTGAATCTGCACTCCAGGTAGGCTTTCATTACACCACTTATGAATGTCCAAGTAACACAATGCTGGTTTTCAGCGGTCTGTTCACACTCTAAGCCCTGCTTTTTACTGGGTATCCACACAACTGTGGTCAGCTCTTCATTTTCATGTCCAAACAATCCAGACTTGAGAAATCATTGCAATCTCCAGTACAGAATGTTCCATTCATTCACTGCGAATCTGGAATTCAACTGAATCTCCACTACCTGCAGATTTATCTTATACCACTTGTGAATGTCCAAGTAAAACAATGCTGGTTTTCAGAGGCCTGTTCATATTCGCAGTCGTGCTGTTCAGTTGGCTATCCACTCAACCTGTTTTGCTCCTCATTTTCCTGTGCACACAACCCAGCCTTCAGAAATCATTGTAATCTCCACTACAGGATGTTCCATTCATTCACTGGGAATCTGGAATTCATCTGAATCTGCACTCCACGCAGGCTTTCGTTACACCACTGCTGAAAGTCGAAGTAATGCAATACTGGTTTTCAGTGGTCTGTTCACATTCGAATCCGAGGCTTTTTACAGGCTATCCACTCAACACTGGTCAGCTCTTCATTTTCGTGTCCCCACAATCCAGATTTCAGAAATCATTGCAATCTCCACTACAGAATGTTCCATTCATTCACTGCGAGTCTGGAGTTTATCTGATTCTCCACTCCTGCCTGTTTAACATTACACCACTTGTGAATGTCCAAGTAAGCCAATGCTGGTTTTCAGAGGCCTGTTCATACTCGCAGCCGTGCTGTTTAATTGACAATTCACTCCACCCTGTTCAGCTCTTCATTGTCCCACCACACTACCAGCCTTCACAAATCTTTGTTATCTCCACTACAGAATGTTCCATTCATTCACTGCGAATCTGGAATTCATCTGACTCTCAACTCCACGCAGGTTTTCATTACACCACTGTTGAATGTCCAAGTAACCCAATGCTGGTTTTCAGCGGCCTGTTCATATTCGCAGCCCTGCTGTTTACTTGGCTATCGATTCAAGCCTGGTCAGCTCTTCATTTTCCTGTCCACACAACACAGGCTTCAGAAATCATTGGAATCTCCTCTAGAGAATGTTCCATTCATTCACTGCGAATGTGGAATTCAACTGACTCTCCACTCCATGCAGGTTTTCCTTACACCACTGATGAATGTCCAAGTAACCCAATGCTGGTTTTCAGCTGCATGTTCACACTCGCAGCCATGCTATACAATTGGCTTTCCACTAAATCCTGATTAGTTCTTGATTTTCCTTCCACACGACCCAGCCTTCAGAAATCATTGGAATCTCCACTAGAGAATGTTCCATTCATTCACTGCGAATCTGGAATTCCTCTGAACCTCCACTCCCGGCAGGTTTTCGTTACACCACTGTTGAATGTCCAAGTAACCCAATGTTTTAAGTGTTTTCTTCACAAGCGCAGTGGTGCTGTTCAATTGGCTATCCACTCAACCCTGGCCAGCTCTACATTTTCCTGTCCACACCACAGAGACTGGAGAAATCATTGTTATCTCCACTACAGAATGTTCCATTCATTCACAGCGAATCTGGAATTCATCTGAATCTCCACTCCCGGCAGGTTTTCGTGACACCACTGGTAAATATCCAAGTAAGCCAATGCTGGTTTTAAGTGGCCTGCTCATACTCTCAGCCGTGCTGTTCAATTTGCTATCCACTCAACCCTCTTCAGCTCCATTTTCCTGTCCACATAACCCAAACTTCAGAAACAATTGGTATCTCCTCCACAGAATGTTCCATTCATTGACTGCAAATCTGAAATTCATCTAATTCTCAACTCCCGTCAGGTTTTCGTTACACCACTTGTGAATGTCCAATTAAGCCAAAGCTGGTTTTCAGTGGCCTGTTCTTACTACGAGACGTGCTGTTCATTTGGCTATCCATTCCACCCTGTTCAGCTCTACATTTTCGTGTCCACAAAACCCAGCCTTCAGAAATCATTGGAATCACCACTAGAGAATGTTCCATTCATTCACTGCGAATCTGGAATTCATCTGAATCTCCACTCCCGGCAGGTTTTCATTGCACCACTGCTGAATGTTCAAGTAACGCAATGATGGTTTTCAGCGGTCTATTCACACTCGAACCCGTGCTGTTCACGGTCTAGCGACTCAACACTGGTGAGTTCTTCTTTTTCCAGTTCAGACAATACAAACCCCAGAAACCATTGCAATCTACACTACAGAATGTTTCATTCATTCACGCGAATCTTGAATTCATCTTGTTCTCCACTCCCAGCAGGTTTTCGTTTCACCACTGGTGAATGTCCAAGCAACCCAAGGCTGGTTTCAGCTGCGTGTTAACACTCGCAGCCGTGCTGTTCAATTGGCTATCCAGTGAACGCTGGTTAGCTCTTGATTTTCCTTCCACACACCGAGCCTTCAGAAATCATTCTTATCTCCACTTCAGAATGTTCCATTCGTTCCCTGCGAATCTGGAATTCCTCTGACTCTCCACACCAGGCAGATTTTCCTAACAACACTGGTGAATGACCAGGTAATCCAATGCTGGTTTTCAGCGGCTGTTCACACTCACAGCCTTGCTGTTCAATTGGCAATCCAGTCAAACCTAGTCAGCTCTTCATTTTCCTGTCCACACAACCCAGCGTTCAGAAATCATTGGAATCTCTACTACAGAAATTTCCATTCATTCACTGTGAATCTGGAAATAATCTGAATCTGCATTCCAGGAAGGCTTTCGTTACACCACTGATGAATGTCCAAGTAATGCAATGCTGCTTCTTAGTGGTCTGTTCACACTCGAAACCGTGCTGTTCACTGGCTATCCACTCAACATTGGTCAGCTCTTCAATATCCTGTCCAGACTATCCAGATTTCTAAATCTTGGCAATCTCCACTACAGAATGTTCCATTCAATCACGCGAATCTGGAATTCATCAGAGTCTCCACTCCCGGCAGGTTTTCGTGACACCACTGGTATATGTCCAAGGAAGCCAATGCTGGTTTTAAGCCGCCTGCTTATACTCTCAGCCGTGCTGTTCAATTTGCTATCCACCCAACCCTATTCAGCTCTACATTTTCCTGTCCTCATAACCCAACCTTCAGAAATAATTGGTATCTCCTCCACAGAATGTTCCGTTCATTCACTGCGAATCTTAAATTCATCTGACTCTCAACTCCCGGCGGGTTATCGTTACACCACTTGTGAATGTCCAAGTAAGCCAATGCTGGTTTTCAGTGGCCTGTTCATACTAAGAGACGTGCTGTTCATTTGGCTATCCACTCCACCCTGTTCAGCTCTACATTTTCGTGTCCACAAAACCCAGCCTTCAGAAATCATTGGAATCACCACTAGAGAATGTTCCATTCATTCACTGCGAATCTGGAATTCATCTGAACCTCCACTCCCGGCAGGTTTTCGTTACACCACTGGTGAATGTCCAAGTAACTCAATACTGGTTTTCAGAGGCATGTTCAACTCGCAGAAGTGCTGTTCAATGGGCTATCCACTCAATATTGGTCAGCTCTTCATTTTCCTCTCCACACAAACCAGCCTTCAGAAATCATTGGGATCTCCACTACAGACTGTTCCATTCATTCACTGCGATTCTGCAATTCATCTGACTCTCCGCTCCAGGCAGGTTTTCATTACAGCACTGGTGAATGACCAAGTAATCCAATGCTGGTTTTCAGCCGCCTTTTCACACTCGCAGTGTGCTGTTCAATTGTCTATCCACTCAAACCTGGTCAGCCTTTCATTTTCTTTTCCACAATATCAGACTTCAGAAATCATTGGAATCGCCAGTACAGAATGTTCCATTCATTCACTGCCAATCTGGAATTCATCTGAATCTGCACTCCAGGTAGGCTTTCATTACACCACTTATGAATGTCCAAGTAACACAATGCTGGTTTTCAGCGGTCTGTTCACACTCTAAGCCCTGCTTTTTACTGGGTATCCACACAACTGTGGTCAGCTCTTCATTTTCATGTCCAAACAATCCAGACTTGAGAAATCATTGCAATCTCCAGTACAGAATGTTCCATTCATTCACTGCGAATCTGGAATTCAACTGAATCTCCACTACCTGCAGATTTATCTTACACCACTTGTGAATGTCCAAGTAAAACAATGCTGGTTTTCAGAGGCCTGTTCATATTCGCAGTCGTGCTGTTCAGTTGGCTATCCACTCAACCTGTTTTGCTCCTCATTTTCCTGTGCACACAACCCAGCCTTCAGAAATCATTGTAATCTCCACTACAGGATGTTCCATTCATTCACTGGGAATCTGGAATTCATCTGAATCTGCACTCCACGCAGGCTTTCGTTACACCACTGCTGAAAGTCGAAGTAATGCAATACTGGTTTTCAGTGGTCTGTTCACATTCGAAGCCGAGGCTTTTTACAGGCTATCCACTCAACACTGGTCAGCTCTTCATTTTCGTGTCCCCACAATCCAGATTTCAGAAATCATTGCAATCTCCACTACAGAATGTTCCATTCATTCACTGCGAGTCTGGAGTTTATCTGATTCTCCACTCCCGCCTGGTTAACATTACACCACTTGTGAATGTCCAAGTAAGCCAATGCTGGTTTTCAGAGGCCTGTTCATACTCGCAGCCGTGCTGTTTAATTGACAATTCACTCCACCCTGTTCAGCTCTTCATTGTCCCACCACACTACCAGCCTTCAGAAATCTTTGTTATCTCCACTACAGAATGTTCCATTCATTCACTGCGAATCTGGAATTCATCTGACTCTCAACTCCACGCAGGTTTTCATTACACCACTGTTGAATGTCCAAGTAACCCAATGCTGGTTTTCAGCGGCCTGTTCATATTCGCAGCCCTGCTGTTTACTTGGCTATCGATTCAAGCCTGGTCAGCTCTTCATTTTCCTGTCCACACAACACAGGCTTCAGAAATCATTGGAATCTCCTCTACAGAATGTTCCATTCATTCACTGCGAATGTGGAATTCAACTGACTCTCCACTCCATGCAGGTTTTCCTTACACCACTGATGAATGTCCAAGTAACCCAATGCTGGTTTTCAGCTGCATGTTCACACTCGCAGCCATGCTATACAATTGGCTTTCCACTAAATCCTGATTAGTTCTTGATTTTCCTTCCACACGACCCAGCCTTCAGAAATCATTGGAATCTCCACTAGAGAATGTTCCATTCATTCACTGCGAATCTGGAATTCCTCTGAACCTCCACTCCCGGCAGGTTTTCGTTACACCACTGTTGAATGTCCAAGTAACCCAATGTTTTAAGTGTTTTCTTCACAAGCGCAGTGGTGCTGTTCAATTGGCTATCCACTCAACCCTGGCCAGCTCTACATTTTCCTGTCCACACCACAGAGACTGGAGAAATCATTGTTATCTCCACTACAGAATGTTCCATTCATTCACAGCGAATCTGGAATTCATCTGAATCTCCACTCCCGGCAGGTTTTCGTGACACCACTGGTAAATATCCAAGTAAGCCAATGCTGGTTTTAAGTGGCCTGCTCATACTCTCAGCCGTGCTGTTCAATTTGCTATCCACTCAACCCTCTTCAGCTCCATTTTCCTGTCCACATAACCCAAACTTCAGAAACAATTGGTATCTCCTCCACAGAATGTTCCATTCATTGACTGCAAATCTGAAATTCATCTAATTCTCAACTCCCGTCAGGTTTTCGTTACACCACTTGTGAATGTCCAATTAAGCCAAAGCTGGTTTTCAGTGGCCTGTTCTTACTACGAGACGTGCTGTTCATTTGGCTATCCATTCCACCCTGTTCAGCTCTACATTTTCGTGTCCACAAAACCCAGCCTTCAGAAATCATTGGAATCACCACTAGAGAATGTTCCATTCATTCACTGCGAATCTGGAATTCATCTGAATCTCCACTCCCGGCAGGTTTTCATTGCACCACTGCTGAATGTTCAAGTAACGCAATGATGGTTTTCAGCGGTCTATTCACACTCGAACCCGTGCTGTTCACGGTCTAGCGACTCAACACTGGTGAGTTCTTCTTTTTCCAGTTCAGACAATACAAACCCCAGAAACCATTGCAATCTACACTACAGAATGTTTCATTCATTCACGCGAATCTTGAATTCATCTTGTTCTCCACTCCCAGCAGGTTTTCGTTTCACCACTGGTGAATGTCCAAGCAACCCAAGGCTGGTTTCAGCTGCGTGTTAACACTCGCAGCCGTGCTGTTCAATTGGCTATCCAGTGAACGCTGGTTAGCTCTTGATTTTCCTTCCACACACCGAGCCTTCAGAAATCATTCTTATCTCCACTTCAGAATGTTCCATTCGTTCCCTGCGAATCTGGAATTCCTCTGACTCTCCACACCAGGCAGATTTTTCCTAACAACACTGGTGAATGACCAGGTTTTCAATGCTGGTTTTCAGCGGCTGTTCACACTCACAGCCTTGCTGTTCAATTGGCAATCCAGTCAAACCTAGTCAGCTCTTCATTTTCCTGTCCACACAACCCAGCGTTCAGAAATCATTGGAATCTCTACTACAGAAATTTCCATTCATTCACTGTGAATCTGGAAATAATCTGAATCTGCATTCCAGGAAGGCTTTCGTTACACCACTGATGAATGTCCAAGTAATGCAATGCTGCTTCTTAGTGGTCTGTTCACACTCGAAACCGTGCTGTTCACTGGCTATCCACTCAACATTGGTCAGCTCTTCAATATCCTGTCCAGACTATCCAGATTTCTAAATCTTGGCAATCTCCACTACAGAATGTTCCATTCAATCACGCGAATCTGGAATTCATCAGAGTCTCCACTCCCGGCAGGTTTTCGTGACACCACTGGTATATGTCCAAGGAAGCCAATGCTGGTTTTAAGCCGCCTGCTTATACTCTCAGCCGTGCTGTTCAATTTGCTATCCACCCAACCCTATTCAGCTCTACATTTTCCTGTCCTCATAACCCAACCTTCAGAAATAATTGGTATCTCCTCCACAGAATGTTCCGTTCATTCACTGCGAATCTTAAATTCATCTGACTCTCAACTCCCGGCGGGTTATCGTTACACCACTTGTGAATGTCCAAGTAAGCCAATGCTGGTTTTCAGTGGCCTGTTCATACTAAGAGACGTGCTGTTCATTTGGCTATCCACTCCACCCTGTTCAGCTCTACATTTTCGTGTCCACAAAACCCAGCCTTCAGAAATCATTGGAATCACCACTAGAGACTGTTCCATTCATTCACTGCGAATCTGGAATTCATCTGAACCTCCACTCCCGGCAGGTTTTCGTTACACCACTGGTGAATGTCCAAGTAACTCAATACTGGTTTTCAGAGGCATGTTCAACTCGCAGAAGTGCTGTTCAATGGGCTATCCACTCAATATTGGTCAGCTCTTCATTTTCCTCTCCACACAAACCAGCCTTCAGAAATCATTGGGATCTCCACTACAGACTGTTCCATTCATTCACTGCGATTCTGCAATTCATCTGACTCTCCGCTCCAGGCAGGTTTTCATTACAGCACTGGTGAATGACCAAGTAATCCAATGCTGGTTTTCAGCCGCCTTTTCACACTCGCAGTGTGCTGTTCAATTGTCTATCCACTCAAACCTGGTCAGCCTTTCATTTTCTTTTCCACAATATCAGACTTCAGAAATCATTGGAATCGCCAGTACAGAATGTTCCATTCATTCACTGCCAATCTGGAATTCATCTGAATCTGCACTCCATGTAGGCTTTCATTACACCACTTATGAATGTCCAAGTAACACAATGCTGGTTTTCAGCGGTCTGTTCACACTCTAAGCCCTGCTTTTTACTGGGTATCCACACAACTGTGGTCAGCTCTTCATTTTCATGTCCAAACAATCCAGACTTGAGAAATCATTGCAATCTCCAGTACAGAATGTTCCATTCATTCACTGCGAATCTGGAATTCAACTGAATCTCCACTACCTGCAGATTTATCTTACACCACTTGTGAATGTCCAAGTAAAACAATGCTGGTTTTCAGAGGCCTGTTCATATTCGCAGTCGTGCTGTTCAGTTGGCTATCCACTCAACCTGTTTTGCTCCTCATTTTCCTGTGCACACAACCCAGCCTTCAGAAATCATTGTAATCTCCACTACAGGATGTTCCATTCATTCACTGGGAATCTGGAATTCATCTGAATCTGCACTCCACGCAGGCTTTCGTTACACCACTGCTGAAAGTCGAAGTAATGCAATACTGGTTTTCAGTGGTCTGTTCACATTCGAAGCCGAGGCTTTTTACAGGCTATCCACTCAACACTGGTCAGCTCTTCATTTTCGTGTCCCCACAATCCAGATTTCAGAAATCATTGCAATCTCCACTACAGAATGTTCCATTCATTCACTGCGAGTCTGGAGTTTATCTGATTCTCCACTCCCGCCTGGTTAACATTACACCACTTGTGAATGTCCAAGTAAGCCAATGCTGGTTTTCAGAGGCCTGTTCATACTCGCAGCCGTGCTGTTTAATTGACAATTCACTCCACCCTGTTCAGCTCTTCATTGTCCCACCACACTACCAGCCTTCAGAAATCTTTGTTATCTCCACTACAGAATGTTCCATTCATTCACTGCGAATCTGGAATTCATCTGACTCTCAACTCCACGCAGGTTTTCATTACACCACTGTTGAATGTCCAAGTAACCCAATGCTGGTTTTCAGCGGCCTGTTCATATTCGCAGCCCTGCTGTTTACTTGGCTATCGATTCAAGCCTGGTCAGCTCTTCATTTTCCTGTCCACACAACACAGGCTTCAGAAATCATTGGAATCTCCTCTACAGAATGTTCCATTCATTCACTGCGAATGTGGAATTCAACTGACTCTCCACTCCATGCAGGTTTTCCTTACACCACTGATGAATGTCCAAGTAACCCAATGCTGGTTTTCAGCTGCATGTTCACACTCGCAGCCATGCTATACAATTGGCTTTCCACTAAATCCTGATTAGTTCTTGATTTTCCTTCCACACGACCCAGCCTTCAGAAATCATTGGAATCTCCACTAGAGAATGTTCCATTCATTCACTGCGAATCTGGAATTCCTCTGAACCTCCACTCCCGGCAGGTTTTCGTTACACCACTGTTGAATGTCCAAGTAACCCAATGTTTTAAGTGTTTTCTTCACAAGCGCAGTGGTGCTGTTCAATTGGCTATCCACTCAACCCTGGCCAGCTCTACATTTTCCTGTCCACACCACAGAGACTGGAGAAATCATTGTTATCTCCACTACAGAATGTTCCATTCATTCACAGCGAATCTGGAATTCATCTGAATCTCCACTCCCGGCAGGTTTTCGTGACACCACTGGTAAATATCCAAGTAAGCCAATGCTGGTTTTAAGTGGCCTGCTCATACTCTCAGCCGTGCTGTTCAATTTGCTATCCACTCAACCCTCTTCAGCTCCATTTTCCTGTCCACATAACCCAAACTTCAGAAACAATTGGTATCTCCTCCACAGAATGTTCCATTCATTGACTGCAAATCTGAAATTCATCTAATTCTCAACTCCCGTCAGGTTTTCGTTACACCACTTGTGAATGTCCAATTAAGCCAAAGCTGGTTTTCAGTGGCCTGTTCTTACTACGAGACGTGCTGTTCATTTGGCTATCCATTCCACCCTGTTCAGCTCTACATTTTCGTGTCCACAAAACCCAGCCTTCAGAAATCATTGGAATCACCACTAGAGAATGTTCCATTCATTCACTGCGAATCTGGAATTCATCTGAATCTCCACTCCCGGCAGGTTTTCATTGCACCACTGCTGAATGTTCAAGTAACGCAATGATGGTTTTCAGCGGTCTATTCACACTCGAACCCGTGCTGTTCACGGTCTAGCGACTCAACACTGGTGAGTTCTTCTTTTTCCAGTTCAGACAATACAAACCCCAGAAACCATTGCAATCTACACTACAGAATGTTTCATTCATTCACGCGAATCTTGAATTCATCTTGTTCTCCACTCCCAGCAGGTTTTCGTTTCACCACTGGTGAATGTCCAAGCAACCCAAGGCTGGTTTCAGCTGCGTGTTAACACTCGCAGCCGTGCTGTTCAATTGGCTATCCAGTGAACGCTGGTTAGCTCTTGATTTTCCTTCCACACACCGAGCCTTCAGAAATCATTCTTATCTCCACTTCAGAATGTTCCATTCGTTCCCTGCGAATCTGGAATTCCTCTGACTCTCCACACCAGGCAGATTTTCCTAACAACACTGGTGAATGACCAGGTAATCCAATGCTGGTTTTCAGCGGCTGTTCACACTCACAGCCTTGCTGTTCAATTGGCAATCCAGTCAAACCTAGTCAGCTCTTCATTTTCCTGTCCACACAACCCAGCGTTCAGAAATCATTGGAATCTCTACTACAGAAATTTCCATTCATTCACTGTGAATCTGGAAATAATCTGAATCTGCATTCCAGGAAGGCTTTCGTTACACCACTGATGAATGTCCAAGTAATGCAATGCTGCTTCTTAGTGGTCTGTTCACACTCGAAACCGTGCTGTTCACTGGCTATCCACTCAACATTGGTCAGCTCTTCAATATCCTGTCCAGACTATCCAGATTTCTAAATCTTGGCAATCTCCACTACAGAATGTTCCATTCAATCACGCGAATCTGGAATTCATCAGAGTCTCCACTCCCGGCAGGTTTTCGTGACACCACTGGTATATGTCCAAGGAAGCCAATGCTGGTTTTAAGCCGCCTGCTTATACTCTCAGCCGTGCTGTTCAATTTGCTATCCACCCAACCCTATTCAGCTCTACATTTTCCTGTCCTCATAACCCAACCTTCAGAAATAATTGGTATCTCCTCCACAGAATGTTCCGTTCATTCACTGCGAATCTTAAATTCATCTGACTCTCAACTCCCGGCGGGTTATCGTTACACCACTTGTGAATGTCCAAGTAAGCCAATGCTGGGTTTCAGTGGCCTGTTCATACTAAGAGACGTGCTGTTCATTTGGCTATCCACTCCACCCTGTTCAGCTCTACATTTTCGTGTCCACAAAACCCAGCCTTCAGAAATCATTGGAATCACCACTAGAGACTGTTCCATTCATTCACTGCGAATCTGGAATTCATCTGAACCTCCACTCCCGGCAGGTTTTCGTTACACCACTGGTGAATGTCCAAGTAACTCAATACTGGTTTTCAGAGGCATGTTCAACTCGCAGAAGTGCTGTTCAATGGGCTATCCACTCAATATTGGTCAGCTCTTCATTTTCCTCTCCACACAAACCAGCCTTCAGAAATCATTGGGATCTCCACTACAGACTGTTCCATTCATTCACTGCGATTCTGCAATTCATCTGACTCTCCGCTCCAGGCAGGTTTTCATTACAGCACTGGTGAATGACCAAGTAATCCAATGCTGGTTTTCAGCCGCCTTTTCACACTCGCAGAGTGCTGTTCAATTGTCTATCCACTCAAACCTGGTCAGCCTTTCATTTTCTTTTCCACAATATCAGACTTCAGAAATCATTGGAATCGCCAGTACAGAATGTTCCATTCATTCACTGCCAATCTGGAATTCATCTGAATCTGCACTCCAGGTAGGCTTTCATTACACCACTTATGAATGTCCAAGTAACACAATGCTGGTTTTCAGCGGTCTGTTCACACTCTAAGCCCTGCTTTTTACTGGGTATCCACACAACTGTGGTCAGCTCTTCATTTTCATGTCCAAACAATCCAGACTTGAGAAATCATTGCAATCTCCAGTACAGAATGTTCCATTCATTCACTGCGAATCTGGAATTCAACTGAATCTCCACTACCTGCAGATTTATCTTACACCACTTGTGAATGTCCAAGTAAAACAATGCTGGTTTTCAGAGGCCTGTTCATATTCGCAGTCATGCTGTTCAGTTGGCTATCCACTCAACCTGTTTTGCTCCTCATTTTCCTGTGCACACAACCCAGCCTTCAGAAATCATTGTAATCTCCACTACAGGATGTTCCATTCATTCACTGGGAATCTGGAATTCATCTGAATCTGCACTCCACGCAGGCTTTCGTTACACCACTGCTGAAAGTCGAAGTAATGCAATACTGGTTTTCAGTGGTCTGTTCACATTCGAAGCCGAGGCTTTTTACAGGCTATCCACTCAACACTGGTCAGCTCTTCATTTTCGTGTCCCCACAATCCAGATTTCAGAAATCATTGCAATCTCCACTACAGAATGTTCCATTCATTCACTGCGAGTCTGGAGTTTATCTGATTCTCCACTCCCGCCTGGTTAACATTACACCACTTGTGAATGTCCAAGTAAGCCAATGCTGGTTTTCAGAGGCCTGTTCATACTCGCAGCCGTGCTGTTTAATTGACAATTCACTCCACCCTGTTCAGCTCTTCATTGTCCCACCACACTACCAGCCTTCAGAAATCTTTGTTATCTCCACTACAGAATGTTCCATTCATTCACTGCGAATCTGGAATTCATCTGACTCTCAACTCCACGCAGGTTTTCATTACACCACTGTTGAATGTCCAAGTAACCCAATGCTGGTTTTCAGCGGCCTGTTCATATTCGCAGCCCTGCTGTTTACTTGGCTATCGATTCAAGCCTGGTCAGCTCTTCATTTTCCTGTCCACACAACACAGGCTTCAGAAATCATTGGAATCTCCTCTACAGAATGTTCCATTCATTCACTGCGAATGTGGAATTCAACTGACTCTCCACTCCATGCAGGTTTTCCTTACACCACTGATGAATGTCCAAGTAACCCAATGCTGGTTTTCAGCTGCATGTTCACACTCGCAGCCATGCTATACAATTGGCTTTCCACTAAATCCTGATTAGTTCTTGATTTTCCTTCCACACGACCCAGCCTTCAGAAATCATTGGAATCTCCACTAGAGAATGTTCCATTCATTCACTGCGAATCTGGAATTCCTCTGAACCTCCACTCCCGGCAGGTTTTCGTTACACCACTGTTGAATGTCCAAGTAACCCAATGTTTTAAGTGTTTTCTTCACAAGCGCAGTGGTGCTGTTCAATTGGCTATCCACTCAACCCTGGCCAGCTCTACATTTTCCTGTCCACACCACAGAGACTGGAGAAATCATTGTTATCTCCACTACAGAATGTTCCATTCATTCACAGCGAATCTGGAATTCATCTGAATCTCCACTCCCGGCAGGTTTTCGTGACACCACTGGTAAATATCCAAGTAAGCCATTGCTGGTTTTAAGTGGCCTGCTCATACTCTCAGCCGTGCTGTTCAATTTGCTATCCACTCAACCCTCTTCAGCTCCATTTTCCTGTCCACATAACCCAAACTTCAGAAACAATTGGTATCTCCTCCACAGAATGTTCCATTCATTGACTGCAAATCTGAAATTCATCTAATTCTCAACTCCCGTCAGGTTTTCGTTACACCACTTGTGAATGTCCAATTAAGCCAAAGCTGGTTTT
Source organism: Sorex fumeus (assembly GCF_029834395.1). Classification (NCBI taxonomy): domain Eukaryota; kingdom Metazoa; phylum Chordata; class Mammalia; order Eulipotyphla; family Soricidae; genus Sorex; species Sorex fumeus. The sequence continues at coordinate 359,976 of NW_026606357.1, read as the reverse complement.
CAGTGGCCTGTTCTTACTACGAGACGTGCTGTTCATTTGGCTATCCATTCCACCCTGTTCAGCTCTACATTTTCGTGTCCACAAAACCCAGCCTTCAGAAATCATTGGAATCACCACTAGAGAATGTTCCATTCATTCACTGCGAATCTGGAATTCATCTGAATCTCCACTCCCGGCAGGTTTTCATTGCACCACTGCTGAATGTTCAAGTAACGCAATGATGGTTTTCAGCGGTCTATTCACACTCGAACCCGTGCTGTTCACGGTCTAGCGACTCAACACTGGTGAGTTCTTCTTTTTCCAGTTCAGACAATACAAACCTCAGAAACCATTGCAATCTACACTACAGAATGTTTCATTCATTCACGCGAATCTTGAATTCATCTTGTTCTCCACTCCCAGCAGGTTTTCGTTTCACCACTGGTGAATGTCCAAGCAACCCAAGGCTGGTTTCAGCTGCGTGTTAACACTCGCAGCCGTGCTGTTCAATTGGCTATCCAGTGAACGCTGGTTAGCTCTTGATTTTCCTTCCACACACCGAGCCTTCAGAAATCATTCTTATCTCCACTTCAGAATGTTCCATTCGTTCCCTGCGAATCTGGAATTCCTCTGACTCTCCACACCAGGCAGATTTTCCTAACAACACTGGTGAATGACCAGGTAATCCAATGCTGGTTTTCAGCGGCTGTTCACACTCACAGCCTTGCTGTTCAATTGGCAATCCAGTCAAACCTAGTCAGCTCTTCATTTTCCTGTCCACACAACCCAGCGTTCAGAAATCATTGGAATCTCTACTACAGAAATTTCCATTCATTCACTGTGAATCTGGAAATAATCTGAATCTGCATTCCAGGAAGGCTTTCGTTACACCACTGATGAATGTCCAAGTAATGCAATGCTGCTTCTTAGTGGTCTGTTCACACTCGAAACCGTGCTGTTCACTGGCTATCCACTCAACATTGGTCAGCTCTTCAATATCCTGTCCAGACTATCCAGATTTCTAAATCTTGGCAATCTCCACTACAGAATGTTCCATTCAATCACGCGAATCTGGAATTCATCAGAGTCTCCACTCCCGGCAGGTTTTCGTGACACCACTGGTATATGTCCAAGGAAGCCAATGCTGGTTTTAAGCCGCCTGCTTATACTCTCAGCCGTGCTGTTCAATTTGCTATCCACCCAACCCTATTCAGCTCTACATTTTCCTGTCCTCATAACCCAACCTTCAGAAATAATTGGTATCTCCTCCACAGAATGTTCCGTTCATTCACTGCGAATCTTAAATTCATCTGACTCTCAACTCCCGGCGGGTTATCGTTACACCACTTGTGAATGTCCAAGTAAGCCAATGCTGGTTTTCAGTGGCCTGTTCATACTAAGAGACGTGCTGTTCATTTGGCTATCCACTCCACCCTGTTCAGCTCTACATTTTCGTGTCCACAAAACCCAGCCTTCAGAAATCATTGGAATCACCACTAGAGACTGTTCCATTCATTCACTGCGAATCTGGAATTCATCTGAACCTCCACTCCCGGCAGGTTTTCGTTACACCACTGGTGAATGTCCAAGTAACTCAATACTGGTTTTCAGAGGCATGTTCAACTCGCAGAAGTGCTGTTCAATGGGCTATCCACTCAATATTGGTCAGCTCTTCATTTTCCTCTCCACACAAACCAGCCTTCAGAAATCATTGGGATCTCCACTACAGACTGTTCCATTCATTCACTGCGATTCTGCAATTCATCTGACTCTCCGCTCCAGGCAGGTTTTCATTACAGCACTGGTGAATGACCAAGTAATCCAATGCTGGTTTTCAGCCGCCTTTTCACACTCGCAGTGTGCTGTTCAATTGTCTATCCACTCAAACCTGGTCAGCCTTTCATTTTCTTTTCCACAATATCAGACTTCAGAAATCATTGGAATCGCCAGTACAGAATGTTCCATTCATTCACTGCCAATCTGGAATTCATCTGAATCTGCACTCCAGGTAGGCTTTCATTACACCACTTATGAATGTCCAAGTAACACAATGCTGGTTTTCAGCGGTCTGTTCACACTCTAAGCCCTGCTTTTTACTGGGTATCCACACAACTGTGGTCAGCTCTTCATTTTCATGTCCAAACAATCCAGACTTGAGAAATCATTGCAATCTCCAGTACAGAATGTTCCATTCATTCACTGCGAATCTGGAATTCAACTGAATCTCCACTACCTGCAGATTTATCTTACACCACTTGTGAATGTCCAAGTAAAACAATGCTGGTTTTCAGAGGCCTGTTCATATTCGCAGTCGTGCTGTTCAATTGGCTATCCACTCAACCTGTTTTGCTCCTCATTTTCCTGTGCACACAACCCAGCCTTCAGAAATCATTGTAATCTCCACTACAGGATGTTCCATTCATTCACTGGGAATCTGGAATTCATCTGAATCTGCACTCCACGCAGGCTTTCGTTACACCACTGCTGAAAGTCGAAGTAATGCAATACTGGTTTTCAGTGGTCTGTTCACATTCGAAGCCGAGGCTTTTTACAGGCTATCCACTCAACACTGGTCAGCTCTTCATTTTCGTGTCCCCACAATCCAGATTTCAGAAATCATTGCAATCTCCACTACAGAATGTTCCATTCATTCACTGCGAGTCTGGAGTTTATCTGATTCTCCACTCCCGCCTGGTTAACATTACACCACTTGTGAATGTCCAAGTAAGCCAATGCTGGTTTTCAGAGGCCTGTTCATACTCGCAGCCGTGCTGTTTAATTGACAATTCACTCCACCCTGTTCAGCTCTTCATTGTCCCACCACATTACCAGCCTTCAGAAATCTTTGTTATCTCCACTACAGAATGTTCCATTCATTCACTGCGAATCTGGAATTCATCTGACTCTCAACTCCACGCAGGTTTTCATTACACCACTGTTGAATGTCCAAGTAACCCAATGCTGGTTTTCAGCGGCCTGTTCATATTCGCAGCCCTGCTGTTTACTTGGCTATCGATTCAAGCCTGGTCAGCTCTTCATTTTCCTGTCCACACAACACAGGCTTCAGAAATCATTGGAATCTCCTCTACAGAATGTTCCATTCATTCACTGCGAATGTGGAATTCAACTGACTCTCCACTCCATGCAGGTTTTCCTTACACCACTGATGAATGTCCAAGTAACCCAATGCTGGTTTTCAGCTGCATGTTCACACTCGCAGCCATGCTATACAATTGGCTTTCCACTAAATCCTGATTAGTTCTTGATGTTCCTTCCACACGACCCAGCCTTCAGAAATCATTGGAATCTCCACTAGAGAATGTTCCATTCATTCACTGCGAATCTGGAATTCCTCTGAACCTCCACTCCCGGCAGGTTTTCGTTACACCACTGTTGAATGTCCAAGTAACCCAATGTTTTAAGTGTTTTCTTCACAAGCGCAGTGGTGCTGTTCAATTGGCTATCCACTCAACCCTGGCCAGCTCTACATTTTCCTGTCCACACCACAGAGACTGGAGAAATCATTGTTATCTCCACTACAGAATGTTCCATTCATTCACAGCGAATCTGGAATTCATCTGAATCTCCACTCCCGGCAGGTTTTCGTGACACCACTGGTAAATATCCAAGTAAGCCAATGCTGGTTTTAAGTGGCCTGCTCATACTCTCAGCCGTGCTGTTCAATTTGCTATCCACTCAACCCTCTTCAGCTCCATTTTCCTGTCCACATAACCCAAACTTCAGAAACAATTGGTATCTCCTCCACAGAATGTTCCATTCATTGACTGCAAATCTGAAATTCATCTAATTCTCAACTCCCGTCAGGTTTTCGTTACACCACTTGTGAATGTCCAATTAAGCCAAAGCTGGTTTTCAGTGGCCTGTTCTTACTACGAGACGTGCTGTTCATTTGGCTATCCATTCCACCCTGTTCAGCTCTACATTTTCGTGTCCACAAAACCCAGCCTTCAGAAATCATTGGAATCACCACTAGAGAATGTTCCATTCATTCACTGCGAATCTGGAATTCATCTGAATCTCCACTCCCGGCAGGTTTTCATTGCACCACTGCTGAATGTTCAAGTAACGCAATGATGGTTTTCAGCGGTCTATTCACACTCGAACCCGTGCTGTTCACGGTCTAGCGACTCAACACTGGTGAGTTCTTCTTTTTCCAGTTCAGACAATACAAACCCCAGAAACCATTGCAATCTACACTACAGAATGTTTCATTCATTCACGCGAATCTTGAATTCATCTTGTTCTCCACTCCCAGCAGGTTTTCGTTTCACCACTGGTGAATGTCCAAGCAACCCAAGGCTGGATTCAGCTGCGTGTTAACACTCGCAGCCGTGCTGTTCAATTGGCTATCCAGTGAACGCTGGTTAGCTCTTGATTTTCCTTCCACACACCGAGCCTTCAGAAATCATTCTTATCTCCACTTCAGAATGTTCCATTCGTTCCCTGCGAATCTGGAATTCCTCTGACTCTCCACACCAGGCAGATTTTCCTAACAACACTGGTGAATGACCAGGTAATCCAATGCTGGTTTTCAGCGGCTGTTCACACTCACAGCCTTGCTGTTCAATTGGCAATCCAGTCAAACCTAGTCAGCTCTTCATTTTCCTGTCCACACAACCCAGCGTTCAGAAATCATTGGAATCTCTACTACAGAAATTTCCATTCATTCACTGTGAATCTGGAAATAATCTGAATCTGCATTCCAGGAAGGCTTTCGTTACACCACTGATGAATGTCCAAGTAATGCAATGCTGCTTCTTAGTGGTCTGTTCACACTCGAAACCGTGCTGTTCACTGGCTATCCACTCAACATTGGTCAGCTCTTCAATATCCTGTCCAGACTATCCAGATTTCTAAATCTTGGCAATCTCCACTACAGAATGTTCCATTCAATCACGCGAATCTGGAATTCATCAGAGTCTCCACTCCCGGCAGGTTTTCGTGACACCACTGGTATATGTCCAAGGAAGCCAATGCTGGTTTTAAGCCGCCTGCTTATACTCTCAGCCGTGCTGTTCAATTTGCTATCCACCCAACCCTATTCAGCTCTACATTTTCCTGTCCTCATAACCCAACCTTCAGAAATAATTGGTATCTCCTCCACAGAATGTTCCGTTCATTCACTGCGAATCTTAAATTCATCTGACTCTCAACTCCCGGCGGGTTATCGTTACACCACTTGTGAATGTCCAAGTAAGCCAATGCTGGGTTTCAGTGGCCTGTTCATACTAAGAGACGTGCTGTTCATTTGGCTATCCACTCCACCCTGTTCAGCTCTACATTTTCGTGTCCACAAAACCCAGCCTTCAGAAATCATTGGAATCACCACTAGAGACTGTTCCATTCATTCACTGCGAATCTGGAATTCATCTGAACCTCCACTCCCGGCAGGTTTTCGTTACACCACTGGTGAATGTCCAAGTAACTCAATACTGGTTTTCAGAGGCATGTTCAACTCGCAGAAGTGCTGTTCAATGGGCTATCCACTCAATATTGGTCAGCTCTTCATTTTCCTCTCCACACAAACCAGCCTTCAGAAATCATTGGGATCTCCACTACAGACTGTTCCATTCATTCACTGCGATTCTGCAATTCATCTGACTCTCCGCTCCAGGCAGGTTTTCATTACAGCACTGGTGAATGACCAAGTAATCCAATGCTGGTTTTCAGCCGCCTTTTCACACTCGCAGTGTGCTGTTCAATTGTCTATCCACTCAAACCTGGTCAGTCTTTCATTTTCTTTTCCACAATATCAGACTTCAGAAATCATTGGAATCGCCAGTACAGAATGTTCCATTCATTCACTGCCAATCTGGAATTCATCTGAATCTGCACTCCAGGTAGGCTTTCATTACACCACTTATGAATGTCCAAGTAACACAATGCTGGTTTTCAGCGGTCTGTTCACACTCTAAGCCCTGCTTTTTACTGGGTATCCACACAACTGTGGTCAGCTCTTCATTTTCATGTCCAAACAATCCAGACTTGAGAAATCATTGCAATCTCCAGTACAGAATGTTCCATTCATTCACTGCGAATCTGGAATTCAACTGAATCTCCACTACCTGCAGATTTATCTTACACCACTTGTGAATGTCCAAGTAAAACAATGCTGGTTTTCAGAGGCCTGTTCATATTCGCAGTCGTGCTGTTCAATTGGCTATCCACTCAACCTGTTTTGCTCCTCATTTTCCTGTGCACACAACCCAGCCTTCAGAAATCATTGTAATCTCCACTACAGGATGTTCCATTCATTCACTGGGAATCTGGAATTCATCTGAATCTGCACTCCACGCAGGCTTTCGTTACACCACTGCTGAAAGTCGAAGTAATGCAATACTGGTTTTCAGTGGTCTGTTCACATTCGAAGCCGAGGCTTTTTACAGGCTATCCACTCAACACTGGTCAGCTCTTCATTTTCGTGTCCCCACAATCCAGATTTCAGAAATCATTGCAATCTCCACTACAGAATGTTCCATTCATTCACTGCGAGTCTGGAGTTTATCTGATTCTCCACTCCCGCCTGGTTAACATTACACCACTTGTGAATGTCCAAGTAAGCCAATGCTGGTTTTCAGAGGCCTGTTCATACTCGCAGCCGTGCTGTTTAATTGACAATTCACTCCACCCTGTTCAGCTCTTCATTGTCCCACCACACTACCAGCCTTCAGAAATCTTTGTTATCTCCACTACAGAATGTTCCATTCATTCACTGCGAATCTGGAATTCATCTGACTCTCAACTCCACGCAGGTTTTCATTACACCACTGTTGAATGTCCAAGTAACCCAATGCTGGTTTTCAGCGGCCTGTTCATATTCGCAGCCCTGCTGTTTACTTGGCTATCGATTCAAGCCTGGTCAGCTCTTCATTTTCCTGTCCACACAACACAGGCTTCAGAAATCATTGGAATCTCCTCTACAGAATGTTCCATTCATTCACTGCGAATGTGGAATTCAACTGACTCTCCACTCCATGCAGGTTTTCCTTACACCACTGATGAATGTCCAAGTAACCCAATGCTGGTTTTCAGCTGCATGTTCACACTCGCAGCCATGCTATACAATTGGCTTTCCACTAAATCCTGATTAGTTCTTGATTTTCCTTCCACACGACCCAGCCTTCAGAAATCATTGGAATCTCCACTAGAGAATGTTCCATTCATTCACTGCGAATCTGGAATTCCTCTGAACCTCCACTCCCGGCAGGTTTTCGTTACACCACTGTTGAATGTCCAAGTAACCCAATGTTTTAAGTGTTTTCTTCACAAGCGCAGTGGTGCTGTTCAATTGGCTATCCACTCAACCCTGGCCAGCTCTACATTTTCCTGTCCACACCACAGAGACTGGAGAAATCATTGTTATCTCCACTACAGAATGTTCCATTCATTCACAGCGAATCTGGAATTCATCTGAATCTCCACTCCCGGCAGGTTTTCGTGACACCACTGGTAAATATCCAAGTAAGCCAATGCTGGTTTTAAGTGGCCTGCTCATACTCTCAGCCGTGCTGTTCAATTTGCTATCCACTCAACCCTCTTCAGCTCCATTTTCCTGTCCACATAACCCAAACTTCAGAAACAATTGGTATCTCCTCCACAGAATGTTCCATTCATTGACTGCCAATCTGAAATTCATCTAATTCTCAACTCCCGTCAGGTTTTCGTTACACCACTTGTGAATGTCCAATTAAGCCAAAGCTGGTTTTCAGTGGCCTGTTCTTACTACGAGACGTGCTGTTCATTTGGCTATCCATTCCACCCTGTTCAGCTCTACATTTTCGTGTCCACAAAACCCAGCCTTCAGAAATCATTGGAATCACCACTACAGAATGTTCCATTCATTCACTGCGAATCTGGAATTCATCTGAATCTCCACTCCCGGCAGGTTTTCATTGCACCACTGCTGAATGTTCAAGTAACGCAATGATGGTTTTCAGCGGTCTATTCACACTCGAACCCGTGCTGTTCACGGTCTAGCGACTCAACACTGGTGAGTTCTTCTTTTTCCAGTTCAGACAATACAAACCTCAGAAACCATTGCAATCTACACTACAGAATGTTTCATTCATTCACGCGAATCTTGAATTCATCTTGTTCTCCACTCCCAGCAGGTTTTCGTTTCACCACTGGTGAATGTCCAAGCAACCCAAGGCTGGTTTCAGCTGCGTGTTAACACTCGCAGCCGTGCTGTTCAATTGGCTATCCAGTGAACGCTGGTTAACTCTTGATTTTCCTTCCACACACCGAGCCTTCAGAAATCATTCTTATCTCCACTTCAGAATGTTCCATTCGTTCCCTGCGAATCTGGAATTCCTCTGACTCTCCACACCAGGCAGATTTTCCTAACAACACTGGTGAATGACCAGGTAATCCAATGCTGGTTTTCAGCGGCTGTTCACACTCACAGCCTTGCTGTTCAATTGGCAATCCAGTCAAACCTAGTCAGCTCTTCATTTTCCTGTCCACACAACCCAGCGTTCAGAAATCATTGGAATCTCTACTACAGAAATTTCCATTCATTCACTGTGAATCTGGAAATAATCTGAATCTGCATTCCAGGAAGGCTTTCGTTACACCACTGATGAATGTCCAAGTAATGCAATGCTGCTTCTTAGTGGTCTGTTCACACTCGAAACCGTGCTGTTCACTGGCTATCCACTCAACATTGGTCAGCTCTTCAATATCCTGTCCAGACTATCCAGATTTCTAAATCTTGGCAATCTCCACTACAGAATGTTCCATTCAATCACGCGAATCTGGAATTCATCAGAGTCTCCACTCCCGGCAGGTTTTCGTGACACCACTGGTATATGTCCAAGGAAGCCAATGCTGGTTTTAAGCCGCCTGCTTATACTCTCAGCCGTGCTGTTCAATTTGCTATCCACCCAACCCTATTCAGCTCTACATTTTCCTGTCCTCATAACCCAACCTTCAGAAATAATTGGTATCTCCTCCACAGAATGTTCCGTTCATTCACTGCGAATCTTAAATTCATCTGACTCTCAACTCCCGGCGGGTTATCGTTACACCACTTGTGAATGTCCAAGTAAGCCAATGCTGGGTTTCAGTGGCCTGTTCATACTAAGAGACGTGCTGTTCATTTGGCTATCCACTCCACCCTGTTCAGCTCTACATTTTCGTGTCCACAAAACCCAGCCTTCAGAAATCATTGGAATCACCACTAGAGACTGTTCCATTCATTCACTGCGAATCTGGAATTCATCTGAACCTCCACTCCCGGCAGGTTTTCGTTACACCACTGGTGAATGTCCAAGTAACTCAATACTGGTTTTCAGAGGCATGTTCAACTCGCAGAAGTGCTGTTCAATGGGCTATCCACTCAATATTGGTCAGCTCTTCATTTTCCTCTCCACACAAACCAGCCTTCAGAAATCATTGGGATCTCCACTACAGACTGTTCCATTCATTCACTGCGATTCTGCAATTCATCTGACTCTCTGCTCCAGGCAGGTTTTCATTACAGCACTGGTGAATGACCAAGTAATCCAATGCTGGTTTTCAGCCGCCTTTTCACACTCGCAGTGTGCTGTTCAATTGTCTATCCACTCAAACCTGGTCAGCCTTTCATTTTCTTTTCCACAATATCAGACTTCAGAAATCATTGGAATCGCCAGTACAGAATGTTCCATTCATTCACTGCCAATCTGGAATTCATCTGAATCTGCACTCCAGGTAGGCTTTCATTACACCACTTATGAATGTCCAAGTAACACAATGCTGGTTTTCAGCGGTCTGTTCACACTCTAAGCCCTGCTTTTTACTGGGTATCCACACAACTGTGGTCAGCTCTTCATTTTCATGTCCAAACAATCCAGACTTGAGAAATCATTGCAATCTCCAGTACAGAATGTTCCATTCATTCACTGCGAATCTGGAATTCAACTGAATCTCCACTACCTGCAGATTTATCTTACACCACTTGTGAATGTCCAAGTAAAACAATGCTGGTTTTCAGAGGCCTGTTCATGTTCGCAGTCGTGCTGTTCAATTGGCTATCCACTCAACCTGTTTTGCTCCTCATTTTCCTGTGCACACAACCCAGCCTTCAGAAATCATTGTAATCTCCACTACAGGATGTTCCATTCATTCACTGGGAATCTGGAATTCATCTGAATCTGCACTCCACGCAGGCTTTCTTTACACCACTGCTGAAAGTCGAAGTAATGCAATACTGGTTTTCAGTGGTCTGTTCACATTCGAAGCCGAGGCTTTTTACAGGCTATCCACTCAACACTGGTCAGCTCTTCATTTTCGTGTCCCCACAATCCAGATTTCAGAAATCATTGCAATCTCCACTACAGAATGTTCCATTCATTCACTGCGAGTCTGGAGTTTATCTGATTCTCCACTCCCGCCTGGTTAACATTACACCACTTGTGAATGTCCAAGTAAGCCAATGCTGGTTTTCAGAGGCCTGTTCATACTCGCAGCCGTGCTGTTTAGTTGACAATTCACTCCACCCTGTTCAGCTCTTCATTGTCCCACCACACTACCAGCCTTCAGAAATCTTTGTTATCTCCACTACAGAATGTTCCATTCATTCACTGCGAATCTGGAATTCATCTGACTCTCAACTCCACGCAGGTTTTCATTACACCACTGTTGAATGTCCAAGTAACCCAATGCTGGTTTTCAGCGGCCTGTTCATATTCGCAGCCCTGCTGTTTACTTGGCTATCGATTCAAGCCTGGTCAGCTCTTCATTTTCCTGTCCACACAACACAGGCTTCAGAAATCATTGGAATCTCCTCTACAGAATGTTCCATTCATTCACTGCGAATGTGGAATTCAACTGACTCTCCACTCCATGCAGGTTTTCCTTACACCACTGATGAATGTCCAAGTAACCCAATGCTGGTTTTCAGCTGCATGTTCACACTCGCAGCCATGCTATACAATTGGCTTTCCACTAAATCCTGATTAGTTCTTGATTTTCCTTCCACACGACCCAGCCTTCAGAAATCATTGGAATCTCCACTAGAGAATGTTCCATTCATTCACTGCGAATCTGGAATTCCTCTGAACCTCCACTCCCGGCAGGTTTTCGTTACACCACTGTTGAATGTCCAAGTAACCCAATGTTTTAAGTGTTTTCTTCACAAGCGCAGTGGTGCTGTTCAATTGGCTATCCACTCAACCCTGGCCAGCTCTACATTTTCCTGTCCACACCACAGAGACTGGAGAAATCATTGTTATCTCCACTACAGAATGTTCCATTCATTCACAGCGAATCTGGAATTCATCTGAATTTCCACTCCCGGCAGGTTTTCGTGACACCACTGGTAAATATCCAAGTAAGCCAATGCTGGTTTTAAGTGGCCTGCTCATACTCTCAGCCGTGCTGTTCAATTTGCTATCCACTCAACCCTCTTCAGCTCCATTTTCCTGTCCACATAACCCAAACTTCAGAAACAATTGGTATCTCCTCCACAGAATGTTCCATTCATTGACTGCAAATCTGAAATTCATCTAATTCTCAACTCCCGTCAGGTTTTCGTTACACCACTTGTGAATGTCCAATTAAGCCAAAGCTGGTTTTCAGTGGCCTGTTCTTACTACAAGACGTGCTGTTCATTTGGCTATCCATTCCACCCTGTTCAGCTCTACATTTTCGTGTCCACAAAACCCAGCCTTCAGAAATCATTGGAATCACCACTACAGAATGTTCCATTCATTCACTGCGAATCTGGAATTCATCTGAATCTCCACTCCCGGCAGGTTTTCATTGCACCACTGCTGAATGTTCAAGTAACGCAATGATGGTTTTCAGCGGTCTATTCACACTCGAACCCGTGCTGTTCACGGTCTAGCGACTCAACACTGGTGAGTTCTTCTTTTTCCAGTTCAGACAATACAAACCCCAGAAACCATTGCAATCTACACTACAGAATGTTTCATTCATTCACGCGAATCTTGAATTCATCTTGTTCTCCACTCCCAGCAGGTTTTCGTTTCACCACTGGTGAATGTCCAAGCAACCCAAGGCTGGTTTCAGCTGCGTGTTAACACTCGCAGCCGTGCTGTTCAATTGGCTATCCAGTGAACGCTGGTTAGCTCTTGATTTTCCTTCCACACACCGAGCCTTCAGAAATCATTCTTATCTCCACTTCAGAATGTTCCATTCGTTCCCTGCGAATCTGGAATTCCTCTGACTCTCCACACCAGGCAGATTTTCCTAACAACACTGGTGAATGACCAGGTAATCCAATGCTGGTTTTCAGCGGCTGTTCACACTCACAGCCTTGCTGTTCAATTGGCAATCCAGTCAAACCTAGTCAGCTCTTCATTTTCCTGTCCACACAACCCAGCGTTCAGAAATCATTGGAATCTCTACTACAGAAATTTCCATTCATTCACTGTGAATCTGGAAATAATCTGAATCTGCATTCCAGGAAGGCTTTCGTTACACCACTGATGAATGTCCAAGTAATGCAATGCTGCTTCTTAGTGGTCTGTTCACACTCGAAACCGTGCTGTTCACTGGCTATCCACTCAACATTGGTCAGCTCTTCAATATCCTGTCCAGACTATCCAGATTTCTAAATCTTGGCAATCTCCACTACAGAATGTTCCATTCAATCACGCGAATCTGGAATTCATCAGAGTCTCCACTCCCGGCAGGTTTTCGTGACACCACTGGTATATGTCCAAGGAAGCCAATGCTGGTTTTAAGCCGCCTGCTTATACTCTCAGCCGTGCTGTTCAATTTGCTATCCACCCAACCCTATTCAGCTCTACATTTTCCTGTCCTCATAACCCAACCTTCAGAAATAATTGGTATCTCCTCCACAGAATGTTCCGTTCATTCACTGCGAATCTTAAATTCATCTGACTCTCAACTCGCGGCGGGTTATCGTTACACCACTTGTGAATGTCCAAGTAAGCCAATGCTGGTTTTCAGTGGCCTGTTCATACTAAGAGACGTGCTGTTCATTTGGCTATCCACTCCACCCTGTTCAGCTCTACATTTTCGTGTCCACAAAACCCAGCCTTCAGAAATCATTGGAATCACCACTAGAGACTGTTCCATTCATTCACTGCGAATCTGGAATTCATCTGAACCTCCACTCCCGGCAGGTTTTCGTTACACCACTGGTGAATGTCCAAGTAACTCAATACTGGTTTTCAGAGGCATGTTCAACTCGCAGAAGTGCTGTTCAATGGGCTATCCACTCAATATTGGTCAGCTCTTCATTTTCCTCTCCACACAAACCAGCCTTCAGAAATCATTGGGATCTCCACTACAGACTGTTCCATTCATTCACTGCGATTCTGCAATTCATCTGACTCTCCGCTCCAGGCAGGTTTTCATTACAGCACTGGTGAATGACCAAGTAATCCAATGCTGGTTTTCAGCCGCCTTTTCACACTCGCAGAGTGCTGTTCAATTGTCTATCCACTCAAACCTGGTCAGCCTTTCATTTTCTTTTCCACAATATCAGACTTCAGAAATCATTGGAATCGCCAGTACAGAATGTTCCATTCATTCACTGCCAATCTGGAATTCATCTGAATCCGCACTCCAGGTAGGCTTTCATTACACCACTTATGAATGTCCAAGTAACACAATGCTGGTTTTCAGCGGTCTGTTCACACTCTAAGCCCTGCTTTTTACTGGGTATCCACACAACTGTGGTCAGCTCTTCATTTTCATGTCCAAACAATCCAGACTTGAGAAATCATTGCAATCTCCAGTACAGAATGTTCCATTCATTCACTGCGAATCTGGAATTCAACTGAATCTCCACTACCTGCAGATTTATCTTACACCACTTGTGAATGTCCAAGTAAAACAATGCTGGTTTTCAGAGGCCTGTTCATATTCGCAGTCGTGCTGTTCAGTTGGCTATCCACTCAACCTGTTTTGCTCCTCATTTTCCTGTGCACACAACCCAGCCTTCAGAAATCATTGTAATCTCCACTACAGGATGTTCCATTCATTCACTGGGAATCTGGAATTCATCTGAATCTGCACTCCACGCAGGCTTTCGTTACACCACTGCTGAAAGTCGAAGTAATGCAATACTGGTTTTCAGTGGTCTGTTCACATTCGAAGCCGAGGCTTTTTACAGGCTATCCACTCAACACTGGTCAGCTCTTCATTTTCGTGTCCCCACAATCCAGATTTCAGAAATCATTGCAATCTCCACTACAGAATGTTCCATTCATTCACTGCGAGTCTGGAGTTTATCTGATTCTCCACTCCCGCCTGGTTAACATTACACCACTTGTGAATGTCCAAGTAAGCCAATGCTGGTTTTCAGAGGCCTGTTCATACTCGCAGCCGTGCTGTTTAATTGACAATTCACTCCACCCTGTTCAGCTCTTCATTGTCCCACCACACTACCAGCCTTCAGAAATCTTTGTTATCTCCACTACAGAATGTTCCATTCATTCACTGCGAATCTGGAATTCATCTGACTCTCAACTCCACGCAGGTTTTCATTACACCACTGTTGAATGTCCAAGTAACCCAATGCTGGTTTTCAGCGGCCTGTTCATATTCGCAGCCCTGCTGTTTACTTGGCTATCGATTCAAGCCTGGTCAGCTCTTCATTTTCCTGTCCACACAACACAGGCTTCAGAAATCATTGGAATCTCCTCTACAGAATGTTCCATTCATTCACTGCGAATGTGGAATTCAACTGACTCTCCACTCCATGCAGGTTTTCCTTACACCACTGATGAATGTCCAAGTAACCCAATGCTGGTTTTCAGCTGCATGTTCACACTCGCAGCCATGCTATACAATTGGCTTTCCACTAAATCCTGATTAGTTCTTGATTTTCCTTCCACACGACCCAGCCTTCAGAAATCATTGGAATCTCCACTAGAGAATGTTCCATTCATTCACTGCGAATCTGGAATTCCTCTGAACCTCCACTCCCGGCAGGTTTTCGTTACACCACTGTTGAATGTCCAAGTAACCCAATGTTTTAAGTGTTTTCTTCACAAGCGCAGTGGTGCTGTTCAATTGGCTATCCACTCAACCCTGGCCAGCTCTACATTTTCCTGTCCACACCACAGAGACTGGAGAAATCATTGTTATCTCCACTACAGAATGTTCCATTCATTCACAGCGAATCTGGAATTCATCTGAATCTCCACTCCCGGCAGGTTTTCGTGACACCACTGGTAAATATCCAAGTAAGCCAATGCTGGTTTTAAGTGGCCTGCTCATACTCTCAGCCGTGCTGTTCAATTTGCTATCCACTCAACCCTCTTCAGCTCCATTTTCCGGTCCACATAACCCAAACTTCAGAAGCAATTGGTATCTCCTCCACAGAATGTTCCATTCATTGACTGCAAATCTGAAATTCATCTAATTCTCAACTCCCGTCAGGTTTTCGTTACACCACTTGTGAATGTCCAATTAAGCCAAAGCTGGTTTTCAGTGGCCTGTACGAGACGTGCTGTTCATTTGGCTATCCATTCCACCCTGTTCAGCTCTACATTTTCGTGTCCACAAAACCCAGCCTTCAGAAATCATTGGAATCACCACTAGAGAATGTTCCATTCATTCACTGCGAATCTGGAATTCATCTGAATCTCCACTCCCGGCAGGTTTTCATTGCACCACTGCTGAATGTTCAAGTAACGCAATGATGGTTTTCAGCGGTCTATTCACACTCGAACCCGTGCTGTTCACGGTCTAGCGACTCAACACTGGTGAGTTCTTCTTTTTCCAGTTCAGACAATACAAACCCCAGAAACCATTGCAATCTACACTACAGAATGTTTCATTCATTCACGCGAATCTTGAATTCATCTTGTTCTCCACTCCCAGCAGGTTTTCGTTTCACCACTGGTGAATGTCCAAGCAACCCAAGGCTGGTTTCAGCTGCGTGTTAACACTCGCAGCCGTGCTGTTCAATTGGCTATCCAGTGAACGCTGGTTAGCTCTTGATTTTCCTTCCACACACCGAGCCTTCAGAAATCATTCTTATCTCCACTTCAGAATGTTCCATTCGTTCCCTGCGAATCTGGAATTCCTCTGACTCTCCACACCAGGCAGATTTTCCTAACAACACTGGTGAATGACCAGGTAATCCAATGCTGGTTTTCAGCGGCTGTTCACACTCACAGCCTTGCTGTTCAATTGGCAATCCAGTCAAACCTAGTCAGCTCTTCATTTTCCTGTCCACACAACCCAGCGTTCAGAAATCATTGGAATCTCTACTACAGAAATTTCCATTCATTCACTGTGAATCTGGAAATAATCTGAATCTGCATTCCAGGAAGGCTTTCGTTACACCACTGATGAATGTCCAAGTAATGCAATGCTGCTTCTTAGTGGTCTGTTCACACTCGAAACCGTGCTGTTCACTGGCTATCCACTCAACATTGGTCAGCTCTTCAATATCCTGTCCAGACTATCCAGATTTCTAAATCTTGGCAATCTCCACTACAGAATGTTCCATTCAATCACGCGAATCTGGAATTCATCAGAGTCTCCACTCCCGGCAGGTTTTCGTGACACCACTGGTATATGTCCAAGGAAGCCAATGCTGGTTTTAAGCCGCCTGCTTATACTCTCAGCCGTGCTGTTCAATTTGCTATCCACCCAACCCTATTCAGCTCTACATTTTCCTGTCCTCATAACCCAACCTTCAGAAATAATTGGTATCTCCTCCACAGAATGTTCCGTTCATTCACTGCGAATCTTAAATTCATCTGACTCTCAACTCGCGGCGGGTTATCGTTACACCACTTGTGAATGTCCAAGTAAGCCAATGCTGGGTTTCAGTGGCCTGTTCATACTAAGAGACGTGCTGTTCATTTGGCTATCCACTCCACCCTGTTCAGCTCTACATTTTCGTGTCCACAAAACCCAGCCTTCAGAAATCATTGGAATCACCACTAGAGACTGTTCCATTCATTCACTGCGAATCTGGAATTCATCTGAACCTCCACTCCCGGCAGGTTTTCGTTACACCACTGGTGAATGTCCAAGTAACTCAATACTGGTTTTCAGAGGCATGTTCAACTCGCAGAAGTGCTGTTCAATGGGCTATCCACTCAATATTGGTCAGCTCTTCATTTTCCTCTCCACACAAACCAGCCTTCAGAAATCATTGGGATCTCCACTACAGACTGTTCCATTCATTCACTGCGATTCTGCAATTCATCTGACTCTCCGCTCCAGGCAGGTTTTCATTACAGCACTGGTGAATGACCAAGTAATCCAATGCTGGTTTTCAGCCGCCTTTTCACACTCGCAGTGTGCTGTTCAATTGTCTATCCACTCAAACCTGGTCAGCCTTTCATTTTCTTTTCCACAATATCAGACTTCAGAAATCATTGGAATCGCCAGTACAGAATGTACCATTCATTCACTGCCAATCTGGAATTCATCTGAATCCGCACTCCAGGTAGGCTTTCATTACACCACTTATGAATGTCCAAGTAACACAATGCTGGTTTTCAGCGGTCTGTTCACACTCTAAGCCCTGCTTTTTACTGGGTATCCACACAACTGTGGTCAGCTCTTCATTTTCATGTCCAAACAATCCAGACTTGAGAAATCATTGCAATCTCCAGTACAGAATGTTCCATTCATTCACTGCGAATCTGGAATTCAACTGAATCTCCACTACCTGCAGATTTATCTTACACCACTTGTGAATGTCCAAGTAAAACAATGCTGGTTTTCAGAGGCCTGTTCATGTTCGCAGTCGTGCTGTTCAATTGGCTATCCACTCAACCTGTTTTGCTCCTCATTTTCCTGTGCACACAACCCAGCCTTCAGAAATCATTGTAATCTCCACTACAGGATGTTCCATTCATTCACTGGGAATCTGGAATTCATCTGAATCTGCACTCCACGCAGGCTTTCGTTACACCACTGCTGAAAGTCGAAGTAATGCAATACTGGTTTTCAGTGGTCTGTTCACATTCGAAGCCGAGGCTTTTTACAGGCTATCCACTCAACACTGGTCAGCTCTTCATTTTCGTGTCCCCACAATCCAGATTTCAGAAATCATTGCAATCTCCACTACAGAATGTTCCATTCATTCACTGCGAGTCTGGAGTTTATCTGATTCTCCACTCCCGCCTGGTTAACATTACACCACTTGTGAATGTCCAAGTAAGCCAATGCTGGTTTTCAGAGGCCTGTTCATACTCGCAGCCGTGCTGTTTAATTGACAATTCACTCCACCCTGTTCAGCTCTTCATTGTCCCACCACACTACCAGCCTTCAGAAATCTTTGTTATCTCCACTACAGAATGTTCCATTCATTCACTGCGAATCTGGAATTCATCTGACTCTCAACTCCACGCAGGTTTTCATTACACCACTGTTGAATGTCCAAGTAACCCAATGCTGGTTTTCAGCGGCCTGTTCATATTCGCAGCCCTGCTGTTTACTTGGCTATCGATTCAAGCCTGGTCAGCTCTTCATTTTCCTGTCCACACAACACAGGCTTCAGAAATCATTGGAATCTCCTCTACAGAATGTTCCATTCATTCACTGCGAATGTGGAATTCAACTGACTCTCCACTCCATGCAGGTTTTCCTTACACCACTGATGAATGTCCAAGTAACCCAATGCTGGTTTTCAGCTGCATGTTCACACTCGCAGCCATGCTATACAATTGGCTTTCCACTAAATCCTGATTAGTTCTTGATTTTCCTTCCACACGACCCAGCCTTCAGAAATCATTGGAATCTCCACTAGAGAATGTTCCATTCATTCACTGCGAATCTGGAATTCCTCTGAACCTCCACTCCCGGCAGGTTTTCGTTACACCACTGTTGAATGTCCAAGTAACCCAATGTTTTAAGTGTTTTCTTCACAAGCGCAGTGGTGCTGTTCAATTGGCTATCCACTCAACCCTGGCCAGCTCTACATTTTCCTGTCCACACCACAGAGACTGGAGAAATCATTGTTATCTCCACTACAGAATGTTCCATTCATTCACAGCGAATCTGGAATTCATCTGAATCTCCACTCCCGGCAGGTTTTCGTGACACCACTGGTAAATATCCAAGTAAGCCAATGCTGGTTTTAAGTGGCCTGCTCATACTCTCAGCCGTGCTGTTCAATTTGCTATCCACTCAACCCTCTTCAGCTCCATTTTCCGGTCCACATAACCCAAACTTCAGAAGCAATTGGTATCTCCTCCACAGAATGTTCCATTCATTGACTGCAAATCTGAAATTCATCTAATTCTCAACTCCCGTCAGGTTTTCGTTACACCACTTGTGAATGTCCAATTAAGCCAAAGCTGGTTTTCAGTGGCCTGTACGAGACGTGCTGTTCATTTGGCTATCCATTCCACCCTGTTCAGCTCTACATTTTCGTGTCCACAAAACCCAGCCTTCAGAAATCATTGGAATCACCACTAGAGACTGTTCCATTCAATCACGCGAATCTGGAATTCATCAGAGTCTCAACTCCCGGCAGGTTTTCGTGACACCACTGGTATATGTCCAAGGAAGCCAATGCTGGTTTTAAGCCGCCTGCTTATACTCTCAGCCGTGCTGTTCAATTTGCTATCCACCCAACCCTATTCAGCTCTACATTTTCCTGTCCTCATAACCCAACCTTCAGAAATAATTGGTATCTCCTCCACAGAATGTTCCGTTCATTCACTGCGAATCTTAAATTCATCTGACTCTCAACTCCCGGCGGGTTATCGTTACACCACTTGTGAATGTCCAAGTAAGCCAATGCTGGGTTTCAGTGGCCTGTTCATACTAAGAGACGTGCTGTTGATTTGGCTATCCACTCCACCCTGTTCAGCTCTACATTTTCGTGTCCACAAAACCCAGCCTTCAGAAATCATTGGAATCACCACTAGAGACTGTTCCATTCATTCACTGCGAATCTGGAATTCATCTGAACCTCCACTCCCGGCAGGTTTTCGTTACACCACTGGTGAATGTCCAAGTAACTCAATACTGGTTTTCAGAGGCATGTTCAACTCGCAGAAGTGCTGTTCAATGGGCTATCCACTCAATATTGGTCAGCTCTTCATTTTCCTCTCCACACAAACCAGCCTTCAGAAATCATTGGGATCTCCACTACAGACTGTTCCATTCATTCACTGCGATTCTGCAATTCATCTGACTCTCCGCTCCAGGCAGGTTTTCATTACAGCACTGGTGAATGACCAAGTAATCCAATGCTGGTTTTCAGCCGCCTTTTCACACTCGCAGTGTGCTGTTCAATTGTCTATCCACTCAAACCTGGTCAGCCTTTCATTTTCTTTTCCACAATATCAGACTTCAGAAATCATTGGAATCGCCAGTACAGAATGTACCATTCATTCACTGCCAATCTGGAATTCATCTGAATCCGCACTCCAGGTAGGCTTTCATTACACCACTTATGAATGTCCAAGTAACACAATGCTGGTTTTCAGCGGTCTGTTCACACTCTAAGCCCTGCTTTTTACTGGGTATCCACACAACTGTGGTCAGCTCTTCATTTTCATGTCCAAACAATCCAGACTTGAGAAATCATTGCAATCTCCAGTACAGAATGTTCCATTCATTCACTGCGAATCTGGAATTCAACTGAATCTCCACTACCTGCAGATTTATCTTACACCACTTGTGAATGTCCAAGTAAAACAATGCTGGTTTTCAGAGGCCTGTTCATGTTCGCAGTCGTGCTGTTCAATTGGCTATCCACTCAACCTGTTTTGCTCCTCATTTTCCTGTGCACACAACCCAGCCTTCAGAAATCATTGTAATCTCCACTACAGGATGTTCCATTCATTCACTGGGAATCTGGAATTCATCTGAATCTGCACTCCACGCAGGCTTTCGTTACACCACTGCTGAAAGTCGAAGTAATGCAATACTGGTTTTCAGTGGTCTGTTCACATTCGAAGCCGAGGCTTTTTACAGGCTATCCACTCAACACTGGTCAGCTCTTCATTTTCGTGTCCCCACAATCCAGATTTCAGAAATCATTGCAATCTCCACTACAGAATGTTCCATTCATTCACTGCGAGTCTGGAGTTTATCTGATTCTCCACTCCCGCCTGGTTAACATTACACCACTTGTGAATGTCCAAGTAAGCCAATGCTGGTTTTCAGAGGCCTGTTCATACTCGCAGCCGTGCTGTTTAATTGACAATTCACTCCACCCTGTTCAGCTCTTCATTGTCCCACCACACTACCAGCCTTCAGAAATCTTTGTTATCTCCACTACAGAATGTTCCATTCATTCACTGCGAATCTGGAATTCGTCTGACTCTCAACTCCACGCAGGTTTTCATTACACCACTGTTGAATGTCCAAGTAACCCAATGCTGGTTTTCAGCGGCCTGTTCATATTCGCAGCCCTGCTGTTTACTTGGCTATCGATTCAAGCCTGGTCAGCTCTTCATTTTCCTGTCCACACAACACAGGCTTCAGAAATCATTGGAATCTCCTCTACAGAATGTTCCATTCATTCACTGCGAATGTGGAATTCAACTGACTCTCCACTCCATGCAGGTTTTCCTTACACCACTGATGAATGTCCAAGTAACCCAATGCTGGTTTTCAGCTGCATGTTCACACTCGCAGCCATGCTATACAATTGGCTTTCCACTAAATCCTGATTAGTTCTTGATTTTCCTTCCACACGACCCAGCCTTCAGAAATCATTGGAATCTCCACTAGAGAATGTTCCATTCATTCACTGCGAATCTGGAATTCCTCTGAACCTCCACTCCCGGCAGGTTTTCGTTACACCACTGTTGAATGTCCAAGTAACCCAATGTTTTAAGTGTTTTCTTCACAAGCGCAGTGGTGCTGTTCAATTGGCTATCCACTCAACCCTGGCCAGCTCTACATTTTCCTGTCCACACCACAGAGACTGGAGAAATCATTGTTATCTCCACTACAGAATGTTCCATTCATTCACAGCGAATCTGGAATTCATCTGAATCTCCACTCCCGGCAGGTTTTCGTGACACCACTGGTAAATATCCAAGTAAGCCAATGCTGGTTTTAAGTGGCCTGCTCATACTCTCAGCCGTGCTGTTCAATTTGCTATCCACTCAACCCTCTTCAGCTCCATTTTCCTGTCCACATAACCCAAACTTCAGAAACAATTGGTATCTCCTCCACAGAATGTTCCATTCATTGACTGCAAATCTGAAATTCATCTAATTCTCAACTCCCGTCAGGTTTTCGTTACACCACTTGTGAATGTCCAATTAAGCCAAAGCTGGTTTTCAGTGGCCTGTTCTTACTACGAGACGTGCTGTTCATTTGGCTATCCATTCCACCCTGTTCAGCTCTACATTTTCGTGTCCACAAAACCCAGCCTTCAGAAATCATTGGAATCACCACTAGAGAATGTTCCATTCATTCACTGCGAATCTGGAATTCATCTGAATCTCCACTCCCGGCAGGTTTTCATTGCACCACTGCTGAATGTTCAAGTAACGCAATGATGGTTTTCAGCGGTCTATTCACACTCGAACCCGTGCTGTTCACGGTCTAGCGACTCAACACTGGTGAGTTCTTCTTTTTCCAGTTCAGACAATACAAACCTCAGAAACCATTGCAATCTACACTACAGAATGTTTCATTCATTCACGCGAATCTTGAATTCATCTTGTTCTCCACTCCCAGCAGGTTTTCGTTTCACCACTGGTGAATGTCCAAGCAACCCAAGGCTGGTTTCAGCTGCGTGTTAACACTCGCAGCCGTGCTGTTCAATTGGCTATCCAGTGAACGCTGGTTAGCTCTTGATTTTCCTTCCACACACCGAGCCTTCAGAAATCATTCTTATCTCCACTTCAGAATGTTCCATTCGTTCCCTGCGAATCTGGAATTCCTCTGACTCTCCACACCAGGCAGATTTTCCTAACAACACTGGTGAATGACCAGGTAATCCAATGCTGGTTTTCAGCGGCTGTTCACACTCACAGCCTTGCTGTTCAATTGGCAATCCAGTCAAACCTAGTCAGCTCTTCATTTTCCTGTCCACACAACCCAGCGTTCAGAAATCATTGGAATCTCTACTACAGAAATTTCCATTCATTCACTGTGAATCTGGAAATAATCTGAATCTGCATTCCAGGAAGGCTTTCGTTACACCACTGATGAATGTCCAAGTAATGCAATGCTGCTTCTTAGTGGTCTGTTCACACTCGAAACCGTGCTGTTCACTGGCTATCCACTCAACATTGGTCAGCTCTTCAATATCCTGTCCA
The DNA here is from genome assembly GCF_029834395.1 of Sorex fumeus. Taxonomy (NCBI): domain Eukaryota; kingdom Metazoa; phylum Chordata; class Mammalia; order Eulipotyphla; family Soricidae; genus Sorex; species Sorex fumeus. The sequence continues at coordinate 336,790 of NW_026606357.1, read as the reverse complement.
GACTATCCAGATTTCTAAATCTTGGCAATCTCCACTACAGAATGTTCCATTCAATCACGCGAATCTGGAATTCATCAGAGTCTCCACTCCCGGCAGGTTTTCGTGACACCACTGGTATATGTCCAAGGAAGCCAATGCTGGTTTTAAGCCGCCTGCTTATACTCTCAGCCGTGCTGTTCAATTTGCTATCCACCCAACCCTATTCAGCTCTACGTTTTCCTGTCCTCATAACCCAACCTTCAGAAATAATTGGTATCTCCTCCACAGAATGTTCCGTTCATTCACTGCGAATCTTAAATTCATCTGACTCTCAACTCCCGGCGGGTTATCGTTACACCACTTGTGAATGTCCAAGTAAGCCAATGCTGGTTTTCAGTGGCCTGTTCATACTAAGAGACGTGCTGTTCATTTGGCTATCCACTCCACCCTGTTCAGCTCTACATTTTCGTGTCCACAAAACCCAGCCTTCAGAAATCATTGGAATCACCACTAGAGACTGTTCCATTCATTCACTGCGAATCTGGAATTCATCTGAACCTCCACTCCCGGCAGGTTTTCGTTACACCACTGGTGAATGTCCAAGTAACTCAATACTGGTTTTCAGAGGCATGTTCAACTCGCAGAAGTGCTGTTCAATGGGCTATCCACTCAATATTGGTCAGCTCTTCATTTTCCTCTCCACACAAACCAGCCTTCAGAAATCATTGGGATCTCCACTACAGACTGTTCCATTCATTCACTGCGATTCTGCAATTCATCTGACTCTCCGCTCCAGGCAGGTTTTCATTACAGCACTGGTGAATGACCAAGTAATCCAATGCTGGTTTTCAGCCGCCTTTTCACACTCGCAGTGTGCTGTTCAATTGTCTATCCACTCAAACCTGGTCAGCCTTTCATTTTCTTTTCCACAATATCAGACTTCAGAAATCATTGGAATCGCCAGTACAGAATGTACCATTCATTCACTGCCAATCTGGAATTCATCTGAATCCGCACTCCAGGTAGGCTTTCATTACACCACTTATGAATGTCCAAGTAACACAATGCTGGTTTTCAGCGGTCTGTTCACACTCTAAGCCCTGCTTTTTACTGGGTATCCACACAACTGTGGTCAGCTCTTCATTTTCATGTCCAAACAATCCAGACTTGAGAAATCATTGCAATCTCCAGTACAGAATGTTCCATTCATTCACTGCGAATCTGGAATTCAACTGAATCTCCACTACCTGCAGATTTATCTTACACCACTTGTGAATGTCCAAGTAAAACAATGCTGGTTTTCAGAGGCCTGTTCATGTTCGCAGTCGTGCTGTTCAATTGGCTATCCACTCAACCTGTTTTGCTCCTCATTTTCCTGTGCACACAACCCAGCCTTCAGAAATCATTGTAATCTCCACTACAGGATGTTCCATTCATTCACTGGGAATCTGGAATTCATCTGAATCTGCACTCCACGCAGGCTTTCGTTACACCACTGCTGAAAGTCGAAGTAATGCAATACTGGTTTTCAGTGGTCTGTTCACATTCGAAGCCGAGGCTTTTTACAGGCTATCCACTCAACACTGGTCAGCTCTTCATTTTCGTGTCCCCACAATCCAGATTTCAGAAATCATTGCAATCTCCACTACAGAATGTTCCATTCATTCACTGCGAGTCTGGAGTTTATCTGATTCTCCACTCCCGCCTGGTTAACATTACACCACTTGTGAATGTCCAAGTAAGCCAATGCTGGTTTTCAGAGGCCTGTTCATACTCGCAGCCGTGCTGTTTAATTGACAATTCACTCCACCCTGTTCAGCTCTTCATTGTCCCACCACACTACCAGCCTTCAGAAATCTTTGTTATCTCCACTACAGAATGTTCCATTCATTCACTGCGAATCTGGAATTCATCTGACTCTCAACTCCACGCAGGTTTTCATTACACCACTGTCCAAGTAACCCAATGCTGGTTTTCAGCGGCCTGTTCATATTCGCAGCCCTGCTGTTTACTTGGCTATCGATTCAAGCCTGGTCAGCTCTTCATTTTCCTGTCCACACAACACAGGCTTCAGAAATCATTGGAATCTCCTCTACAGAATGTTCCATTCATTCACTGCGAATGTGGAATTCAACTGACTCTCCACTCCATGCAGGTTTTCCTTACACCACTGATGAATGTCCAAGTAACCCAATGCTGGTTTTCAGCTGCATGTTCACACTCGCAGCCATGCTATACAATTGGCTTTCCACTAAATCCTGATTAGTTCTTGATTTTCCTTCCACACGACCCAGCCTTCAGAAATCATTGGAATCTCCACTAGAGAATGTTCCATTCATTCACTGCGAATCTGGAATTCCTCTGAACCTCCACTCCCGGCAGGTTTTCGTTACACCACTGTTGAATGTCCACGTAACCCAATGTTTTAAGTGTTTTCTTCACAAGCGCAGTGGTGCTGTTCAATTGGCTATCCACTCAACCCTGGCCAGCTCTACATTTTCCTGTCCACACCACAGAGACTGGAGAAATCATTGTTATCTCCACTACAGAATGTTCCATTCATTCACAGCGAATCTGGAATTCATCTGAATCTCCACTCCCGGCAGGTTTTCGTGACACCACTGGTAAATATCCAAGTAAGCCAATGCTGGTTTTAAGTGGCCTGCTCATACTCTCAGCCGTGCTGTTCAATTTGCTATCCACTCAACCCTCTTCAGCTCCATTTTCCTGTCCACATAACCCAAACTTCAGAAGCAATTGGTATCTCCTCCACAGAATGTTCCATTCATTGACTGCAAATCTGAAATTCATCTAATTCTCAACTCCCGTCAGGTTTTCGTTACACCACTTGTGAATGTCCAATTAAGCCAAAGCTGGTTTTCAGTGGCCTGTACGAGACGTGCTGTTCATTTGGCTATCCATTCCACCCTGTTCAGCTCTACATTTTCGTGTCCACAAAACCCAGCCTTCAGAAATCATTGGAATCACCACTAGAGAATGTTCCATTCATTCACTGCGAATCTGGAATTCATCTGAATCTCCACTCCCGGCAGGTTTTCATTGCACCACTGCTGAATGTTCAAGTAACGCAATGATGGTTTTCAGCGGTCTATTCACACTCGAACCCGTGCTGTTCACGGTCTAGCGACTCAACACTGGTGATTTCTTCTTTTTCCAGTTCAGACAATACAAACCCCAGAAACCATTGCAATCTACACTACAGAATGTTTCATTCATTCACGCGAATCTTGAATTCATCTTGTTCTCCACTCCCAGCAGGTTTTCGTTTCACCACTGGTGAATGTCCAAGCAACCCAAGGCTGGTTTCAGCTGCGTGTTAACACTCGCAGCCGTGCTGTTCAATTGGCTATCCAGTGAACGCTGGTTAGCTCTTGATTTTCCTTCCACACACCGAGCCTTCAGAAATCATTCTTATCTCCACTTCAGAATGTTCCATTCGTTCCCTGCGAATCTGGAATTCCTCTGACTCTCCACACCAGGCAGATTTTCCTAACAACACTGGTGAATGACCAGGTAATCCAATGCTGGTTTTCAGCGGCTGTTCACACTCACAGCCTTGCTGTTCAATTGGCAATCCAGTCAAACCTAGTCAGCTCTTCATTTTCCTGTCCACACAACCCAGCGTTCAGAAATCATTGGAATCTCTACTACAGAAATTTCCATTCATTCACTGTGAATCTGGAAATAATCTGAATCTGCATTCCAGGAAGGCTTTCGTTACACCACTGATGAATGTCCAAGTAATGCAATGCTGCTTCTTAGTGGTCTGTTCACACTCGAAACCGTGCTGTTCACTGGCTATCCACTCAACATTGGTCAGCTCTTCAATATCCTGTCCAGACTATCCAGATTTCTAAATCTTGGCAATCTCCACTACAGAATGTTCCATTCAATCACGCGAATCTGGAATTCATCAGAGTCTCCACTCCCGGCAGGTTTTCGTGACACCACTGGTATATGTCCAAGGAAGCCAATGCTGGTTTTAAGCCGCCTGCTTATACTCTCAGCCGTGCTGTTCAATTTGCTATCCACCCAACCCTATTCAGCTCTACATTTTCCTGTCCTCATAACCCAACCTTCAGAAATAATTGGTATCTCCTCCACAGAATGTTCCGTTCATTCACTGCGAATCTTAAATTCATCTGACTCTCAACTCCCGGCGGGTTATCGTTACACCACTTGTGAATGTCCAAGTAAGCCAATGCTGGGTTTCAGTGGCCTGTTCATACTAAGAGACGTGCTGTTGATTTGGCTATCCACTCCACCCTGTTCAGCTCTACATTTTCGTGTCCACAAAACCCAGCCTTCAGAAATCATTGGAATCACCACTAGAGACTGTTCCATTCATTCACTGCGAATCTGGAATTCATCTGAACCTCCACTCCCGGCAGGTTTTCGTTACACCACTGGTGAATGTCCAAGTAACTCAATACTGGTTTTCAGAGGCATGTTCAACTCGCAGAAGTGCTGTTCAATGGGCTATCCACTCAATATTGGTCAGCTCTTCATTTTCCTCTCCACACAAACCAGCCTTCAGAAATCATTGGGATCTCCACTACAGACTGTTCCATTCATTCACTGCGATTCTGCAATTCATCTGACTCTCCGCTCCAGGCAGGTTTTCATTACAGCACTGGTGAATGACCAAGTAATCCAATGCTGGTTTTCAGCCGCCTTTTCACACTCGCAGTGTGCTGTTCAATTGTCTATCCACTCAAACCTGGTCAGCCTTTCATTTTCTTTTCCACAATATCAGACTTCAGAAATCATTGGAATCGCCAGTACAGAATGTACCATTCATTCACTGCCAATCTGGAATTCATCTGAATCCGCACTCCAGGTAGGCTTTCATTACACCACTTATGAATGTCCAAGTAACACAATGCTGGTTTTCAGCGGTCTGTTCACACTCTAAGCCCTGCTTTTTACTGGGTATCCACACAACTGTGGTCAGCTCTTCATTTTCATGTCCAAACAATCCAGACTTGAGAAATCATTGCAATCTCCAGTACAGAATGTTCCATTCATTCACTGCGAATCTGGAATTCAACTGAATCTCCACTACCTGCAGATTTATCTTACACCACTTGTGAATGTCCAAGTAAAACAATGCTGGTTTTCAGAGGCCTGTTCATGTTCGCAGTCGTGCTGTTCAATTGGCTATCCACTCAACCTGTTTTGCTCCTCATTTTCCTGTGCACACAACCCAGCCTTCAGAAATCATTGTAATCTCCACTACAGGATGTTCCATTCATTCACTGGGAATCTGGAATTCATCTGAATCTGCACTCCACGCAGGCTTTCGTTACACCACTGCTGAAAGTCGAAGTAATGCAATACTGGTTTTCAGTGGTCTGTTCACATTCGAAGCCGAGGCTTTTTACAGGCTATCCACTCAACACTGGTCAGCTCTTCATTTTCGTGTCCCCACAATCCAGATTTCAGAAATCATTGCAATCTCCACTACAGAATGTTCCATTCATTCACTGCGAGTCTGGAGTTTATCTGATTCTCCACTCCCGCCTGGTTAACATTACACCACTTGTGAATGTCCAAGTAAGCCAATGCTGGTTTTCAGAGGCCTGTTCATACTCGCAGCCGTGCTGTTTAATTGACAATTCACTCCACCCTGTTCAGCTCTTCATTGTCCCACCACACTACCAGCCTTCAGAAATCTTTGTTATCTCCACTACAGAATGTTCCATTCATTCACTGCGAATCTGGAATTCGTCTGACTCTCAACTCCACGCAGGTTTTCATTACACCACTGTTGAATGTCCAAGTAACCCAATGCTGGTTTTCAGCGGCCTGTTCATATTCGCAGCCCTGCTGTTTACTTGGCTATCGATTCAAGCCTGGTCAGCTCTTCATTTTCCTGTCCACACAACACAGGCTTCAGAAATCATTGGAATCTCCTCTACAGAATGTTCCATTCATTCACTGCGAATGTGGAATTCAACTGACTCTCCACTCCATGCAGGTTTTCCTTACACCACTGATGAATGTCCAAGTAACCCAATGCTGGTTTTCAGCTGCATGTTCACACTCGCAGCCATGCTATACAATTGGCTTTCCACTAAATCCTGATTAGTTCTTGATTTTCCTTCCACACGACCCAGCCTTCAGAAATCATTGGAATCTCCACTAGAGAATGTTCCATTCATTCACTGCGAATCTGGAATTCCTCTGAACCTCCACTCCCGGCAGGTTTTCGTTACACCACTGTTGAATGTCCAAGTAACCCAATGTTTTAAGTGTTTTCTTCACAAGCGCAGTGGTGCTGTTCAATTGGCTATCCACTCAACCCTGGCCAGCTCTACATTTTCCTGTCCACACCACAGAGACTGGAGAAATCATTGTTATCTCCACTACAGAATGTTCCATTCATTCACAGCGAATCTGGAATTCATCTGAATCTCCACTCCCGGCAGGTTTTCGTGACACCACTGGTAAATATCCAAGTAAGCCAATGCTGGTTTTAAGTGGCCTGCTCATACTCTCAGCCGTGCTGTTCAATTTGCTATCCACTCAACCCTCTTCAGCTCCATTTTCCTGTCCACATAACCCAAACTTCAGAAACAATTGGTATCTCCTCCACAGAATGTTCCATTCATTGACTGCAAATCTGAAATTCATCTAATTCTCAACTCCCGTCAGGTTTTCGTTACACCACTTGTGAATGTCCAATTAAGCCAAAGCTGGTTTTCAGTGGCCTGTTCTTACTACGAGACGTGCTGTTCATTTGGCTATCCATTCCACCCTGTTCAGCTCTACATTTTCGTGTCCACAAAACCCAGCCTTCAGAAATCATTGGAATCACCACTAGAGAATGTTCCATGCATTCACTGCGAATCTGGAATTCATCTGAATCTCCACTCCCGGCAGGTTTTCATTGCACCACTGCTGAATGTTCAAGTAACGCAATGATGGTTTTCAGCGGTCTATTCACACTCGAACCCGTGCTGTTCACGGTCTAGCGACTCAACACTGGTGAGTTCTTCTTTTTCCAGTTCAGACAATACAAACCTCAGAAACCATTGCAATCTACACTACAGAATGTTTCATTCATTCACGCGAATCTTGAATTCATCTTGTTCTCCACTCCCAGCAGGTTTTCGTTTCACCACTGGTGAATGTCCAAGCAACCCAAGGCTGGTTTCAGCTGCGTGTTAACACTCGCAGCCGTGCTGTTCAATTGGCTATCCAGTGAACGCTGGTTAGCTCTTGATTTTCCTTCCACACACCGAGCCTTCAGAAATCATTCTTATCTCCACTTCAGAATGTTCCATTCGTTCCCTGCGAATCTGGAATTCCTCTGACTCTCCACACCAGGCAGATTTTCCTAACAACACTGGTGAATGACCAGGTAATCCAATGCTGGTTTTCAGCGGCTGTTCACACTCACAGCCTTGCTGTTCAATTGGCAATCCAGTCAAACCTAGTCAGCTCTTCATTTTCCTGTCCACACAACCCAGCGTTCAGAAATCATTGGAATCTCTACTACAGAAATTTCCATTCATTCACTGTGAATCTGGAAATAATCTGAATCTGCATTCCAGGAAGGCTTTCGTTACACCACTGATGAATGTCCAAGTAATGCAATGCTGCTTCTTAGTGGTCTGTTCACACTCGAAACCGTGCTGTTCACTGGCTATCCACTCAACATTGGTCAGCTCTTCAATATCCTGTCCAGACTATCCAGATTTCTAAATCTTGGCAATCTCCACTACAGAATGTTCCATTCAATCACGCGAATCTGGAATTCATCAGAGTCTCCACTCCCGGCAGGTTTTCGTGACACCACTGGTATATGTCCAAGGAAGCCAATGCTGGTTTTAAGCCGCCTGCTTATACTCTCAGCCGTGCTGTTCAATTTGCTATCCACCCAACCCTATTCAGCTCTACATTTTCCTGTCCTCATAACCCAACCTTCAGAAATAATTGGTATCTCCTCCACAGAATGTTCCGTTCATTCACTGCGAATCTTAAATTCATCTGACTCTCAACTCCCGGCGGGTTATCGTTACACCACTTGTGAATGTCCAAGTAAGCCAATGCTGGTTTTCAGTGGCCTGTTCATACTAAGAGACGTGCTGTTCATTTGGCTATCCACTCCACCCTGTTCAGCTCTACATTTTCGTGTCCACAAAACCCAGCCTTCAGAAATCATTGGAATCACCACTAGAGAATGTTCCATTCATTCACTGCGAATCTGGAATTCATCTGAACCTCCACTCCCGGCAGGTTTTCGTTACACCACTGGTGAATGTCCAAGTAACTCAATACTGGTTTTCAGAGGCATGTTCAACTCGCAGAAGTGCTGTTCAATGGGCTATCCACTCAATATTGGTCAGCTCTTCATTTTCCTCTCCACACAAACCAGCCTTCAGAAATCATTGGGATCTCCACTACAGACTGTTCCATTCATTCACTGCGATTCTGCAATTCATCTGACTCTCCGCTCCAGGCAGGTTTTCATTACAGCACTGGTGAATGACCAAGTAATCCAATGCTGGTTTTCAGCCGCCTTTTCACACTCGCAGTGTGCTGTTCAATTGTCTATCCACTCAAACCTGGTCAGCCTTTCATTTTCTTTTCCACAATATCAGACTTCAGAAATCATTGGAATCGCCAGTACAGAATGTACCATTCATTCACTGCCAATCTGGAATTCATCTGAATCCGCACTCCAGGTAGGCTTTCATTACACCACTTATGAATGTCCAAGTAACACAATGCTGGTTTTCAGCGGTCTGTTCACACTCTAAGCCCTGCTTTTTACTGGGTATCCACACAACTGTGGTCAGCTCTTCATTTTCATGTCCAAACAATCCAGACTTGAGAAATCATTGCAATCTCCAGTACAGAATGTTCCATTCATTCACTGCGAATCTGGAATTCAACTGAATCTCCACTACCTGCAGATTTATCTTACACCACTTGTGAATGTCCAAGTAAAACAATGCTGGTTTTCAGAGGCCTGTTCATGTTCGCAGTCGTGCTGTTCAATTGGCTATCCACTCAACCTGTTTTGCTCCTCATTTTCCTGTGCACACAACCCAGCCTTCAGAAATCATTGTAATCTCCACTACAGGATGTTCCATTCATTCACTGGGAATCTGGAATTCATCTGAATCTGCACTCCACGCAGGCTTTCGTTACACCACTGCTGAAAGTCGAAGTAATGCAATACTGGTTTTCAGTGGTCTGTTCACATTCGAAGCCGAGGCTTTTTACAGGCTATCCACTCAACACTGGTCAGCTCTTCATTTTCGTGTCCCCACAATCCAGATTTCAGAAATCATTGCAATCTCCACTACAGAATGTTCCATTCATTCACTGCGAGTCTGGAGTTTATCTGATTCTCCACTCCCGCCTGGTTAACATTACACCACTTGTGAATGTCCAAGTAAGCCAATGCTGGTTTTCAGAGGCCTGTTCATACTCGCAGCCGTGCTGTTTAATTGACAATTCACTCCACCCTGTTCAGCTCTTCATTGTCCCACCACACTACCAGCCTTCAGAAATCTTTGTTATCTCCACTACAGAATGTTCCATTCATTCACTGCGAATCTGGAATTCGTCTGACTCTCAACTCCACGCAGGTTTTCATTACACCACTGTTGAATGTCCAAGTAACCCAATGCTGGTTTTCAGCGGCCTATTCATATTCGCAGCCCTGCTGTTTACTTGGCTATCGATTCAAGCCTGGTCAGCTCTTCATTTTCCTGTCCACACAACACAGGCTTCAGAAATCATTGGAATCTCCTCTACAGAATGTTCCATTCATTCACTGCGAATGTGGAATTCAACTGACTCTCCACTCCATGCAGGTTTTCCTTACACCACTGATGAATGTCCAAGTAACCCAATGCTGGTTTTCAGCTGCATGTTCACACTCGCAGCCATGCTATACAATTGGCTTTCCACTAAATCCTGATTAGTTCTTGATTTTCCTTCCACACGACCCAGCCTTCAGAAATCATTGGAATCTCCACTAGAGAATGTTCCATTCATTCACTGCGAATCTGGAATTCCTCTGAACCTCCACTCCCGGCAGGTTTTCGTTACACCACTGTTGAATGTCCAAGTAACCCAATGTTTTAAGTGTTTTCTTCACAAGCGCAGTGGTGCTGTTCAATTGGCTATCCACTCAACCCTGGCCAGCTCTACATTTTCCTGTCCACACCACAGAGACTGGAGAAATCATTGTTATCTCCACTACAGAATGTTCCATTCATTCACAGCGAATCTGGAATTCATCTGAATCTCCACTCCCGGCAGGTTTTCGTGACACCACTGGTAAATATCCAAGTAAGCCAATGCTGGTTTTAAGTGGCCTGCTCATACTCTCAGCCGTGCTGTTCAATTTGCTATCCACTCAACCCTCTTCAGCTCCATTTTCCTGTCCTCATAACCCAAACTTCAGAAACAATTGGTATCTCCTCCACAGAATGTTCCATTCATTGACTGCAAATCTGAAATTCATCTAATTCTCAACTCCCGTCAGGTTTTCGTTACACCACTTGTGAATGTCCAATTAAGCCAAAGCTGGTTTTCAGTGGCCTGTACGAGACGTGCTGTTCATTTGGCTATCCATTCCACCCTGTTCAGCTCTACATTTTCGTGTCCACAAAACCCAGCCTTCAGAAATCATTGGAATCACCACTAGAGAATGTTCCATTCATTCACTGCGAATCTGGAATTCATCTGAATCTCCACTCCCGGCAGGTTTTCATTGCACCACTGCTGAATGTTCAAGTAACGCAATGATGGTTTTCAGCGGTCTATTCACACTCGAACCCGTGCTGTTCACGGTCTAGCGACTCAACACTGGTGAGTTCTTCTTTTTCCAGTTCAGACAATACAAACCCCAGAAACCATTGCAATCTACACTACAGAATGTTTCATTCATTCACGCGAATCTTGAATTCATCTTGTTCTCCACTCCCAGCAGGTTTTCGTTTCACCACTGGTGAATGTCCAAGCAACCCAAGGCTGGTTTCAGCTGCGTGTTAACACTCGCAGCCGTGCTGTTCAATTGGCTATCCAGTGAACGCTGGTTAGCTCTTGATTTTCCTTCCACACACCGAGCCTTCAGAAATCATTCTTATCTCCACTTCAGAATGTTCCATTCGTTCCCTGCGAATCTGGAATTCCTCTGACTCTCCACACCAGGCAGATTTTCCTAACAACACTGGTGAATGACCAGGTAATCCAATGCTGGTTTTCAGCGGCTGTTCACACTCACAGCCTTGCTGTTCAATTGGCAATCCAGTCAAACCTAGTCAGCTCTTCATTTTCCTGTCCACACAACCCAGCGTTCAGAAATCATTGGAATCTCTACTACAGAAATTTCCATTCATTCACTGTGAATCTGGAAATAATCTGAATCTGCATTCCAGGAAGGCTTTCGTTACACCACTGATGAATGTCCAAGTAATGCAATGCTGCTTCTTAGTGGTCTGTTCACACTCGAAACCGTGCTGTTCACTGGCTATCCACTCAACATTGGTCAGCTCTTCAATATCCTGTCCAGACTATCCAGATTTCTAAATCTTGGCAATCTCCACTACAGAATGTTCCATTCAATCACGCGAATCTGGAATTCATCAGAGTCTCCACTCCCGGCAGGTTTTCGTGACACCACTGGTATATGTCCAAGGAAGCCAATGCTGGTTTTAAGCCGCCTGCTTATACTCTCAGCCGTGCTGTTCAATTTGCTATCCACCCAACCCTATTCAGCTCTACATTTTCCTGTCCTCATAACCCAACCTTCAGAAATAATTGGTATCTCCTCCACAGAATGTTCCGTTCATTCACTGCGAATCTTAAATTCATCTGACTCTCAACTCCCGGCGGGTTATCGTTACACCACTTGTGAATGTCCAAGTAAGCCAATGCTGGGTTTCAGTGGCCTGTTCATACTAAGAGACGTGCTGTTCATTTGGCTATCCACTCCACCCTGTTCAGCTCTACATTTTCGTGTCCACAAAACCCAGCCTTCAGAAATCATTGGAATCACCACTAGAGACTGTTCCATTCATTCACTGCGAATCTGGAATTCATCTGAACCTCCACTCCCGGCACGTTTTCGTTACACCACTGGTGAATGTCCAAGTAACTCAATACTGGTTTTCAGAGGCATGTTCAACTCGCAGAAGTGCTGTTCAATGGGCTATCCACTCAATATTGGTCAGCTCTTCATTTTCCTCTCCACACAAACCAGCCTTCAGAAATCATTGGGATCTCCACTACAGACTGTTCCATTCATTCACTGCGATTCTGCAATTCATCTGACTCTCCGCTCCAGGCAGGTTTTCATTACAGCACTGGTGAATGACCAAGTAATCCAATGCTGGTTTTCAGCCGCCTTTTCACACTCGCAGTGTGCTGTTCAATTGTCTATCCACTCAAACCTGGTCAGCCTTTCATTTTCTTTTCCACAATATCAGACTTCAGAAATCATTGGAATCGCCAGTACAGAATGTTCCATTCATTCACTGCCAATCTGGAATTCATCTGAATCCGCACTCCAGGTAGGCTTTCATTACACCACTTATGAATGTCCAAGTAACACAATGCTGGTTTTCAGCGGTCTGTTCACACTCTAAGCCCTGCTTTTTACTGGGTATCCACACAACTGTGGTCAGCTCTTCATTTTCATGTCCAAACAATCCAGACTTGAGAAATCATTGCAATCTCCAGTACAGAATGTTCCATTCATTCACTGCGAATCTGGAATTCAACTGAATCTCCACTACCTGCAGATTTATCTTACACCACTTGTGAATGTCCAAGTAAAACAATGCTGGTTTTCAGAGGCCTGTTCATGTTCGCAGTCGTGCTGTTCAATTGGCTATCCACTCAACCTGTTTTGCTCCTCATTTTCCTGTGCACACAACCCAGCCTTCAGAAATCATTGTAATCTCCACTACAGGATGTTCCATTCATTCACTGGGAATCTGGAATTCATCTGAATCTGCACTCCACGCAGGCTTTCGTTACACCACTGCTGAAAGTCGAAGTAATGCAATACTGGTTTTCAGTGGTCTGTTCACATTCGAAGCCGAGGCTTTTTACAGGCTATCCACTCAACACTGGTCAGCTCTTCATTTTCGTGTCCCCACAATCCAGATTTCAGAAATCATTGCAATCTCCACTACAGAATGTTCCATTCATTCACTGCGAGTCTGGAGTTTATCTGATTCTCCACTCCCGCCTGGTTAACATTACACCACTTGTGAATGTCCAAGTAAGCCAATGCTGGTTTTCAGAGGCCTGTTCATACTCGCAGCCGTGCTGTTTAATTGACAATTCACTCCACCCTGTTCAGCTCTTCATTGTCCCACCACACTACCAGCCTTCAGAAATCTTTGTTATCTCCACTACAGAATGTTCCATTCATTCACTGCGAATCTGGAATTCATCTGACTCTCAACTCCACGCAGGTTTTCATTACACCACTGTTGAATGTCCAAGTAACCCAATGCTGGTTTTCAGCGGCCTGTTCATATTCGCAGCCCTGCTGTTTACTTGGCTATCGATTCAAGCCTGGTCAGCTCTTCATTTTCCTGTCCACACAACACAGGCTTCAGAAATCATTGGAATCTCCTCTACAGAATGTTCCATTCATTCACTGCGAATGTGGAATTCAACTGACTCTCCACTCCATGCAGGTTTTCCTTACACCACTGATGAATGTCCAAGTAACCCAATGCTGGTTTTCAGCTGCATGTTCACACTCGCAGCCATGCTATACAATTGGCTTTCCACTAAATCCTGATTAGTTCTTGATTTTCCTTCCACACGACCCAGCCTTCAGAAATCATTGGAATCTCCACTAGAGAATGTTCCATTCATTCACTGCGAATCTGGAATTCCTCTGAACCTCCACTCCCGGCAGGTTTTCGTTACACCACTGTTGAATGTCCAAGTAACCCAATGTTTTAAGTGTTTTCTTCACAAGCGCAGTGGTGCTGTTCAATTGGCTATCCACTCAACCCTGGCCAGCTCTACATTTTCCTGTCCACACCACAGAGACTGGAGAAATCATTGTTATCTCCACTACAGAATGTTCCATTCATTCACAGCGAATCTGGAATTCATCTGAATCTCCACTCCCGGCAGGTTTTCGTGACACCACTGGTAAATATCCAAGTAAGCCAATGCTGGTTTTAAGTGGCCTGCTCATACTCTCAGCCGTGCTGTTCAATTTGCTATCCACTCAACCCTCTTCAGCTCCATTTTCCTGTCCACATAACCCAAACTTCAGAAACAATTGGTATCTCCTCCACAGAATGTTCCATTCATTGACTGCAAATCTGAAATTCATCTAATTCTCAACTCCCGTCAGGTTTTCGTTACACCACTTGTGAATGTCCAATTAAGCCAAAGCTGGTTTTCAGTGGCCTGTACGAGACGTGCTGTTCATTTGGCTATCCATTCCACCCTGTTCAGCTCTACATTTTCGTGTCCACAAAACCCAGCCTTCAGAAATCATTGGAATCACCACTAGAGAATGTTCCATTCATTCACTGCGAATCTGGAATTCATCTGAATCTCCACTCCCGGCAGGTTTTCATTGCACCACTGCTGAATGTTCAAGTAACGCAATGATGGTTTTCAGCGGTCTATTCACACTCGAACCCGTGCTGTTCACGGTCTAGCGACTCAACACTGGTGAGTTCTTCTTTTTCCAGTTCAGACAATACAAACCCCAGAAACCATTGCAATCTACACTACAGAATGTTTCATTCATTCACGCGAATCTTGAATTCATCTTGTTCTCCACTCCCAGCAGGTTTTCGTTTCACCACTGGTGAATGTCCAAGCAACCCAAGGCTGGTTTCAGCTGCGTGTTAACACTCGCAGCCGTGCTGTTCAATTGGCTATCCAGTGAACGCTGGTTAGCTCTTGATTTTCCTTCCACACACCGAGCCTTCAGAAATCATTCTTATCTCCACTTCAGAATGTTCCATTCGTTCCCTGCGAATCTGGAATTCCTCTGACTCTCCACACCAGGCAGATTTTCCTAACAACACTGGTGAATGACCAGGTAATCCAATGCTGGTTTTCAGCGGCTGTTCACACTCACAGCCTTGCTGTTCAATTGGCAATCCAGTCAAACCTAGTCAGCTCTTCATTTTCCTGTCCACACAACCCAGCGTTCAGAAATCATTGGAATCTCTACTACAGAAATTTCCATTCATTCACTGTGAATCTGGAAATAATCTGAATCTGCATTCCAGGAAGGCTTTCGTTACACCACTGATGAATGTCCAAGTAATGCAATGCTGCTTCTTAGTGGTCTGTTCACACTCGAAACCGTGCTGTTCACTGGCTATCCACTCAACATTGGTCAGCTCTTCAATATCCTGTCCAGACTATCCAGATTTCTAAATCTTGGCAATCTCCACTACAGAATGTTCCATTCAATCACGCGAATCTGGAATTCATCAGAGTCTCCACTCCCGGCAGGTTTTCGTGACACCACTGGTATATGTCCAAGGAAGCCAATGCTGGTTTTAAGCCGCCTGCTTATACTCTCAGCCGTGCTGTTCAATTTGCTATCCACCCAACCCTATTCAGCTCTACATTTTCCTGTCCTCATAACCCAACCTTCAGAAATAATTGGTATCTCCTCCACAGAATGTTCCGTTCATTCACTGCGAATCTTAAATTCATCTGACTCTCAACTCGCGGCGGGTTATCGTTACACCACTTGTGAATGTCCAAGTAAGCCAATGCTGGTTTTCAGTGGCCTGTTCATACTAAGAGACGTGCTGTTCATTTGGCTATCCACTCCACCCTGTTCAGCTCTACATTTTCGTGTCCACAAAACCCAGCCTTCAGAAATCATTGGAATCACCACTAGAGACTGTTCCATTCATTCACTGCGAATCTGGAATTCATCTGAACCTCCACTCCCGGCAGGTTTTCGTTACACCACTGGTGAATGTCCAAGTAACTCAATACTGGTTTTCAGAGGCATGTTCAACTCGCAGAAGTGCTGTTCAATGGGCTATCCACTCAATATTGGTCAGCTCTTCATTTTCCTCTCCACACAAACCAGCCTTCAGAAATCATTGGGATCTCCACTACAGACTGTTCCATTCATTCACTGCGATTCTGCAATTCATCTGACTCTCCGCTCCAGGCAGGTTTTCATTACAGCACTGGTGAATGACCAAGTAATCCAATGCTGGTTTTCAGCCGCCTTTTCACACTCGCAGTGTGCTGTTCAATTGTCTATCCACTCAAACCTGGTCAGCCTTTCATTTTCTTTTCCACAATATCAGACTTCAGAAATCATTGGAATCGCCAGTACAGAATGTTCCATTCATTCACTGCCAATCTGGAATTCATCTGAATCCGCACTCCAGGTAGGCTTTCATTACACCACTTATGAATGTCCAAGTAACACAATGCTGGTTTTCAGCGGTCTGTTCACACTCTAAGCCCTGCTTTTTACTGGGTATCCACACAACTGTGGTCAGCTCTTCATTTTCATGTCCAAACAATCCAGACTTGAGAAATCATTGCAATCTCCAGTACAGAATGTTCCATTCATTCACTGCGAATCTGGAATTCAACTGAATCTCCACTACCTGCAGATTTATCTTACACCACTTGTGAATGTCCAAGTAAAACAATGCTGGTTTTCAGAGGCCTGTTCATGTTCGCAGTCGTGCTGTTCAATTGGCTATCCACTCAACCTGTTTTGCTCCTCATTTTCCTGTGCACACAACCCAGCCTTCAGAAATCATTGTAATCTCCACTACAGGATGTTCCATTCATTCACTGGGAATCTGGAATTCATCTGAATCTGCACTCCACGCAGGCTTTCGTTACACCACTGCTGAAAGTCGAAGTAATGCAATACTGGTTTTCAGTGGTCTGTTCACATTCGAAGCCGAGGCTTTTTACAGGCTATCCACTCAACACTGGTCAGCTCTTCATTTTCGTGTCCCCACAATCCAGATTTCAGAAATCATTGCAATCTCCACTACAGAATGTTCCATTCATTCACTGCGAGTCTGGAGTTTATCTGATTCTCCACTCCCGCCTGGTTAACATTACACCACTTGTGAATGTCCAAGTAAGCCAATGCTGGTTTTCAGAGGCCTGTTCATACTCGCAGCCGTGCTGTTTAATTGACAATTCACTCCACCCTGTTCAGCTCTTCATTGTCCCACCACACTACCAGCCTTCAGAAATCTTTGTTATCTCCACTACAGAATGTTCCATTCATTCACTGCGAATCTGGAAGTCATCTGACTCTCAACTCCACGCAGGTTTTCATTACACCACTGTTGAATGTCCAAGTAACCCAATGCTGGTTTTCAGCGGCCTGTTCATATTCGCAGCCCTGCTGTTTACTTGGCTATCGATTCAAGCCTGGTCAGCTCTTCATTTTCCTGTCCACACAACACAGGCTTCAGAAATCATTGGAATCTCCTCTACAGAATGTTCCATTCATTCACTGCGAATGTGGAATTCAACTGACTCTCCACTCCATGCAGGTTTTCCTTACACCACTGATGAATGTCCAAGTAACCCAATGCTGGTTTTCAGCTGCATGTTCACACTCGCAGCCATGCTATACAATTGGCTTTCCACTAAATCCTGATTAGTTCTTGATTTTCCTTCCACACGACCCAGCCTTCAGAAATCATTGGAATCTCCACTAGAGAATGTTCCATTCATTCACTGCGAATCTGGAATTCCTCTGAACCTCCACTCCCGGCAGGTTTTCGTTACACCACTGTTGAATGTCCAAGTAACCCAATGTTTTAAGTGTTTTCTTCACAAGCGCAGTGGTGCTGTTCAATTGGCTATCCACTCAACCCTGGCCAGCTCTACATTTTCCTGTCCACACCACAGAGACTGGAGAAATCATTGTTATCTCCACTACAGAATGTTCCATTCATTCACAGCGAATCTGGAATTCATCTGAATCTCCACTCCCGGCAGGTTTTCGTGACACCACTGGTAAATATCCAAGTAAGCCAATGCTGGTTTTAAGTGGCCTGCTCATACTCTCAGCCGTGCTGTTCAATTTGCTATCCACTCAACCCTCTTCAGCTCCATTTTCCTGTCCACATAACCCAAACTTCAGAAACAATTGGTATCTCCTCCACAGAATGTTCCATTCATTGACTGCAAATCTGAAATTCATCTAATTCTCAACTCCCGTCAGGTTTTCGTTACACCACTTGTGAATGTCCAATTAAGCCAAAGCTGGTTTTCAGTGGCCTGTACGAGACGTGCTGTTCATTTGGCTATCCATTCCACCCTGTTCAGCTCTACATTTTCGTGTCCACAAAACCCAGCCTTCAGAAATCATTGGAATCACCACTAGAGAATGTTCCATTCATTCACTGCGAATCTGGAATTCATCTGAATCTCCACTCCCGGCAGGTTTTCATTGCACCACTGCTGAATGTTCAAGTAACGCAATGATGGTTTTCAGCGGTCTATTCACACTCGAACCCGTGCTGTTCACGGTCTAGCGACTCAACACTGGTGAGTTCTTCTTTTTCCAGTTCAGACAATACAAACCCCAGAAACCATTGCAATCTACACTACAGAATGTTTCATTCATTCACGCGAATCTTGAATTCATCTTGTTCTCCACTCCCAGCAGGTTTTCGTTTCACCACTGGTGAATGTCCAAGCAACCCAAGGCTGGTTTCAGCTGCGTGTTAACACTCGCAGCCGTGCTGTTCAATTGGCTATCCAGTGAACGCTGGTTAGCTCTTGATTTTCCTTCCACACACCGAGCCTTCAGAAATCATTCTTATCTCCACTTCAGAATGTTCCATTCGTTCCCTGCGAATCTGGAATTCCTCTGACTCTCCACACCAGGCAGATTTTCCTAACAACACTGGTGAATGACCAGGTAATCCAATGCTGGTTTTCAGCGGCTGTTCACACTCACAGCCTTGCTGTTCAATTGGCAATCCAGTCAAACCTAGTCAGCTCTTCATTTTCCTGTCCACACAACCCAGCGTTCAGAAATCATTGGAATCTCTACTACAGAAATTTCCATTCATTCACTGTGAATCTGGAAATAATCTGAATCTGCATTCCAGGAAGGCTTTCGTTACACCACTGATGAATGTCCAAGTAATGCAATGCTGCTTCTTAGTGGTCTGTTCACACTCGAAACCGTGCTGTTCACTGGCTATCCACTCAACATTGGTCAGCTCTTCAATATCCTGTCCAGACTATCCAGATTTCTAAATCTTGGCAATCTCCACTACAGAATGTTCCATTCAATCACGCGAATCTGGAATTCATCAGAGTCTCCACTCCCGGCAGGTTTTCGTGACACCACTGGTATATGTCCAAGGAAGCCAATGCTGGTTTTAAGCCGCCTGCTTATACTCTCAGCCGTGCTGTTCAATTTGCTATCCACCCAACCCTATTCAGCTCTACATTTTCCTGTCCTCATAACCCAACCTTCAGAAATAATTGGTATCTCCTCCACAGAATGTTCCGTTCATTCACTGCGAATCTTAAATTCATCTGACTCTCAACTCCCGGCGGGTTATCGTTACACCACTTGTGAATGTCCAAGTAAGCCAATGCTGGTTTTCAGTGGCCTGTTCATACTAAGAGACGTGCTGTTCATTTGGCTATCCACTCCACCCTGTTCAGCTCTACATTTTCGTGTCCACAAAACCCAGCCTTCAGAAATCATTGGAATCACCACTAGAGAATGTTCCATTCATTCACTGCGAATCTGGAATTCATCTGAACCTCCACTCCCGGCAGGTTTTCGTTACACCACTGGTGAATGTCCAAGTAACTCAATACTGGTTTTCAGAGGCATGTTCAACTCGCAGAAGTGCTGTTCAATGGGCTATCCACTCAATATTGGTCAGCTCTTCATTTTCCTCTCCACACAAACCAGCCTTCAGAAATCATTGGGATCTCCACTACAGACTGTTCCATTCATTCACTGCGATTCTGCAATTCATCTGACTCTCCGCTCCAGGCAGGTTTTCATTACAGCACTGGTGAATGACCAAGTAATCCAATGCTGGTTTTCAGCCGCCTTTTCACACTCGCAGTGTGCTGTTCAATTGTCTATCCACTCAAACCTGGTCAGCCTTTCATTTTCTTTTCCACAATATCAGACTTCAGAAATCATTGGAATCGCCAGTACAGAATGTTCCATTCATTCACTGCCAATCTGGAATTCATCTGAATCCGCACTCCAGGTAGGCTTTCATTACACCACTTATGAATGTCCAAGTAACACAATGCTGGTTTTCAGCGGTCTGTTCACACTCTAAGCCCTGCTTTTTACTGGGTATCCACACAACTGTGGTCAGCTCTTCATTTTCATGTCCAAACAATCCAGACTTGAGAAATCATTGCAATCTCCAGTACAGAATGTTCCATTCATTCACTGCGAATCTGGAATTCAACTGAATCTCCACTACCTGCAGATTTATCTTACACCACTTGTGAATGTCCAAGTAAAACAATGCTGGTTTTCAGAGGCCTGTTCATGTTCGCAGTCGTGCTGTTCAATTGGCTATCCACTCAACCTGTTTTGCTCCTCATTTTCCTGTGCACACAACCCAGCCTTCAGAAATCATTGTAATCTCCACTACAGGATGTTCCATTCATTCACTGGGAATCTGGAATTCATCTGAATCTGCACTCCACGCAGGCTTTCGTTACACCACTGCTGAAAGTCGAAGTAATGCAATACTGGTTTTCAGTGGTCTGTTCACATTCGAAGCCGAGGCTTTTTACAGGCTATCCACTCAACACTGGTCAGCTCTTCATTTTCGTGTCCCCACAATCCAGATTTCAGAAATCATTGCAATCTCCACTACAGAATGTTCCATTCATTCACTGCGAGTCTGGAGTTTATCTGATTCTCCACTCCCGCCTGGTTAACATTACACCACTTGTGAATGTCCAAGTAAGCCAATGCTGGTTTTCAGAGGCCTGTTCATACTCGCAGCCGTGCTGTTTAATTGACAATTCACTCCACCCTGTTCAGCTCTTCATTGTCCCACCACACTACCAGCCTTCAGAAATCTTTGTTATCTCCACTACAGAATGTTCCATTCATTCACTGCGAATCTGGAAGTCATCTGACTCTCAACTCCACGCAGGTTTTCATTACACCACTGTTGAATGTCCAAGTAACCCAATGCTGGTTTTCAGCGGCCTGTTCATATTCGCAGCCCTGCTGTTTACTTGGCTATCGATTCAAGCCTGGTCAGCTCTTCATTTTCCTGTCCACACAACACAGGCTTCAGAAATCATTGGAATCTCCTCTACAGAATGTTCCATTCATTCACTGCGAATGTGGAATTCAACTGACTCTCCACTCCATGCAGGTTTTCCTTACACCACTGATGAATGTCCAAGTAACCCAATGCTGGTTTTCAGCTGCATGTTCACACTCGCAGCCATGCTATACAATTGGCTTTCCACTAAATCCTGATTAGTTCTTGATTTTCCTTCCACACGACCCAGCCTTCAGAAATCATTGGAATCTCCACTAGAGAATGTTCCATTCATTCACTGCGAATCTGGAATTCCTCTGAACCTCCACTCCCGGCAGGTTTTCGTTACACCACTGTTGAATGTCCAAGTAACCCAATGTTTTAAGTGTTTTCTTCACAAGCGCAGTGGTGCTGTTCAATTGGCTATCCACTCAACCCTGGCCAGCTCTACATTTTCCTGTCCACACCACAGAGACTGGAGAAATCATTGTTATCTCCACTACAGAATGTTCCATTCATTCACAGCGAATCTGGAATTCATCTGAATCTCCACTCCCGGCAGGTTTTCGTGACACCACTGGTAAATATCCAAGTAAGCCAATGCTGGTTTTAAGTGGCCTGCTCATACTCTCAGCCGTGCTGTTCAATTTGCTATCCACTCAACCCTCTTCAGCTCCATTTTCCTGTCCACATAACCCAAACTTCAGAAACAATTGGTATCTCCTCCACAGAATGTTCCATTCATTGACTGCAAATCTGAAATTCATCTAATTCTCAACTCCCGTCAGGTTTTCGTTACACCACTTGTGAATGTCCAATTAAGCCAAAGCTGGTTTTCAGTGGCCTGTTCTTACTACGAGACGTGCTGTTCATTTGGCTATCCATTCCACCCTGTTCAGCTCTACATTTTCGTGTCCACAAAACCCAGCCTTCAGAAATCATTGGAATCACCACTAGAGAATGTTCCATTCATTCACTGCGAATCTGGAATTCATCTGAATCTCCACTCCCGGCAGGTTTTCATTGCACCACTGCTGAATGTTCAAGTAACGCAATGATGGTTTTCAGCGGTCTATTCACACTCGAACCCGTGCTCTTCACGGTCTAGCGACTCAACACTGGTGAGTTCTTCTTTTTCCAGTTCAGACAATACAAACCTCAGAAACCATTGCAATCTACACTACAGAATGTTTCATTCATTCACGCGAATCTTGAATTCATCTTGTTCTCCACTCCCAGCAGGTTTTCGTTTCACCACTGGTGAATGTCCAAGCAACCCAAGGCTGGTTTCAGCTGCGTGTTAACACTCGCAGCCGTGCTGTTCAATTGGCTATCCAGTGAACGCTGGTTAGCTCTTGATTTTCCTTCCACACACCGAGCCTTCAGAA
The DNA here is from genome assembly GCF_029834395.1 of Sorex fumeus. NCBI lineage: Eukaryota > Metazoa > Chordata > Mammalia > Eulipotyphla > Soricidae > Sorex > Sorex fumeus. Next base: position 314,142 of record NW_026606357.1, on the reverse strand, counting down.
ATCATTCTTATCTCCACTTCAGAATGTTCCATTCGTTCCCTGCGAATCTGGAATTCCTCTGACTCTCCACACCAGGCAGATTTTCCTAACAACACTGGTGAATGACCAGGTAATCCAATGCTGGTTTTCAGCGGCTGTTCACACTCACAGCCTTGCTGTTCAATTGGCAATCCAGTCAAACCTAGTCAGCTCTTCATTTTCCTGTCCACACAACCCAGCGTTCAGAAATCATTGGAATCTCTACTACAGAAATTTCCATTCATTCACTGTGAATCTGGAAATAATCTGAATCTGCATTCCAGGAAGGCTTTCGTTACACCACTGATGAATGTCCAAGTAATGCAATGCTGCTTCTTAGTGGTCTGTTCACACTCGAAACCGTGCTGTTCACTGGCTATCCACTCAACATTGGTCAGCTCTTCAATATCCTGTCCAGACTATCCAGATTTCTAAATCTTGGCAATCTCCACTACAGAATGTTCCATTCAATCACGCGAATCTGGAATTCATCAGAGTCTCCACTCCCGGCAGGTTTTCGTGACACCACTGGTATATGTCCAAGGAAGCCAATGCTGGTTTTAAGCCGCCTGCTTATACTCTCAGCCGTGCTGTTCAATTTGCTATCCACCCAACCCTATTCAGCTCTACATTTTCCTGTCCTCATAACCCAACCTTCAGAAATAATTGGTATCTCCTCCACAGAATGTTCCGTTCATTCACTGCGAATCTTAAATTCATCTGACTCTCAACTCCCGGCGGGTTATCGTTACACCACTTGTGAATGTCCAAGTAAGCCAATGCTGGTTTTCAGTGGCCTGTTCATACTAAGAGACGTGCTGTTCATTTGGCTATCCACTCCACCCTGTTCAGCTCTACATTTTCGTGTCCACAAAACCCAGCCTTCAGAAATCATTGGAATCACCACTAGAGAATGTTCCATTCATTCACTGCGAATCTGGAATTCATCTGAACCTCCACTCCCGGCAGGTTTTCGTTACACCACTGGTGAATGTCCAAGTAACTCAATACTGGTTTTCAGAGGCATGTTCAACTCGCAGAAGTGCTGTTCAATGGGCTATCCACTCAATATTGGTCAGCTCTTCATTTTCCTCTCCACACAAACCAGCCTTCAGAAATCATTGGGATCTCCACTACAGACTGTTCCATTCATTCACTGCGATTCTGCAATTCATCTGACTCTCCGCTCCAGGCAGGTTTTCATTACAGCACTGGTGAATGACCAAGTAATCCAATGCTGGTTTTCAGCCGCCTTTTCACACTCGCAGTGTGCTGTTCAATTGTCTATCCACTCAAACCTGGTCAGCCTTTCATTTTCTTTTCCACAATATCAGACTTCAGAAATCATTGGAATCGCCAGTACAGAATGTACCATTCATTCACTGCCAATCTGGAATTCATCTGAATCCGCACTCCAGGTAGGCTTTCATTACACCACTTATGAATGTCCAAGTAACACAATGCTGGTTTTCAGCGGTCTGTTCACACTCTAAGCCCTGCTTTTTACTGGGTATCCACACAACTGTGGTCAGCTCTTCATTTTCATGTCCAAACAATCCAGACTTGAGAAATCATTGCAATCTCCAGTACAGAATGTTCCATTCATTCACTGCGAATCTGGAATTCAACTGAATCTCCACTACCTGCAGATTTATCTTACACCACTTGTGAATGTCCAAGTAAAACAATGCTGGTTTTCAGAGGCCTGTTCATGTTCGCAGTCGTGCTGTTCAATTGGCTATCCACTCAACCTGTTTTGCTCCTCATTTTCCTGTGCACACAACCCAGCCTTCAGAAATCATTGTAATCTCCACTACAGGATGTTCCATTCATTCACTGGGAATCTGGAATTCATCTGAATCTGCACTCCACGCAGGCTTTCGTTACACCACTGCTGAAAGTCGAAGTAATGCAATACTGGTTTTCAGTGGTCTGTTCACATTCGAAGCCGAGGCTTTTTACAGGCTATCCACTCAACACTGGTCAGCTCTTCATTTTCGTGTCCCCACAATCCAGATTTCAGAAATCATTGCAATCTCCACTACAGAATGTTCCATTCATTCACTGCGAGTCTGGAGTTTATCTGATTCTCCACTCCCGCCTGGTTAACATTACACCACTTGTGAATGTCCAAGTAAGCCAATGCTGGTTTTCAGAGGCCTGTTCATACTCGCAGCCGTGCTGTTTAATTGACAATTCACTCCACCCTGTTCAGCTCTTCATTGTCCCACCACACTACCAGCCTTCAGAAATCTTTGTTATCTCCACTACAGAATGTTCCATTCATTCACTGCGAATCTGGAATTCATCTGACTCTCAACTCCACGCAGGTTTTCATTACACCACTGTTGAATGTCCAAGTAACCCAATGCTGGTTTTCAGCGGCCTGTTCATATTCGCAGCCCTGCTGTTTACTTGGCTATCGATTCAAGCCTGGTCAGCTCTTCGTTTTCCTGTCCACACAACACAGGCTTCAGAAATCATTGGAATCTCCTCTACAGAATGTTCCATTCATTCACTGTGAATGTGGAATTCAACTGACTCTCCACTCCATGCAGGTTTTCCTTACACCACTGATGAATGTCCAAGTAACCCAATGCTGGTTTTCAGCTGCATGTTCACACTCGCAGCCATGCTATACAATTGGCTTTCCACTAAATCCTGATTAGTTCTTGATTTTCCTTCCACACGACCCAGCCTTCAGAAATCATTGGAATCTCCACTAGAGAATGTTCCATTCATTCACTGCGAATCTGGAATTCCTCTGAACCTCCACTCCCGGCAGGTTTTCGTTACACCACTGTTGAATGTCCAAGTAACCCAATGTTTTAAGTGTTTTCTTCACAAGCGCAGTGGTGCTGTTCAATTGGCTATCCACTCAACCCTGGCCAGCTCTACATTTTCCTGTCCACACCACAGAGACTGGAGAAATCATTGTTATCTCCACTACAGAATGTTCCATTCATTCACAGCGAATCTGGAATTCATCTGAATCTCCACTCCCGGCAGGTTTTCGTGACACCACTGGTAAATATCCAAGTAAGCCAATGCTGGTTTTAAGTGGCCTGCTCATACTCTCAGCCGTGCTGTTCAATTTGCTATCCACTCAACCCTCTTCAGCTCCATTTTCCTGTCCACATAACCCAAACTTCAGAAACAATTGGTATCTCCTCCACAGAATGTTCCATTCATTGACTGCAAATCTGAAATTCATCTAATTCTCAACTCCCGTCAGGTTTTCGTTACACCACTTGTGAATGTCCAATTAAGCCAAAGCTGGTTTTCAGTGGCCTGTTCTTACTACGAGACGTGCTGTTCATTTGGCTATCCATTCCACCCTGTTCAGCTCTACATTTTCGTGTCCACAAAACCCAGCCTTCAGAAATCATTGGAATCACCACTAGAGAATGTTCCATTCATTCACTGCGAATCTGGAATTCATCTGAATCTCCACTCCCGGCAGGTTTTCATTGCACCACTGCTGAATGTTCAAGTAACGCAATGATGGTTTTCAGCGGTCTATTCACACTCGAACCCGTGCTCTTCACGGTCTAGCGACTCAACACTGGTGAGTTCTTCTTTTTCCAGTTCAGACAATACAAACCTCAGAAACCATTGCAATCTACACTACAGAATGTTTCATTCATTCAGGCGAATCTTGAATTCATCTTGTTCTCCACTCCCAGCAGGTTTTCGTTTCACCACTGGTGAATGTCCAAGCAACCCAAGGCTGGTTTCAGCTGCGTGTTAACACTCGCAGCCGTGCTGTTCAATTGGCTATCCAGTGAACGCTGGTTAGCTCTTGATTTTCCTTCCACACACCGAGCCTTCAGAAATCATTCTTATCTCCACTTCAGAATGTTCCATTCGTTCCCTGCGAATCTGGAATTCCTCTGACTCTCCACACCAGGCAGATTTTCCTAACAACACTGGTGAATGACCAGGTAATCCAATGCTGGTTTTCAGCGGCTGTTCACACTCACAGCCTTGCTGTTCAATTGGCAATCCAGTCAAACCTAGTCAGCTCTTCATTTTCCTGTCCACACAACCCAGCGTTCAGAAATCATTGGAATCTCTACTACAGAAATTTCCATTCATTCACTGTGAATCTGGAAATAATCTGAATCTGCATTCCAGGAAGGCTTTCGTTACACCACTGATGAATGTCCAAGTAATGCAATGCTGCTTCTTAGTGGTCTGTTCACACTCGAAACCGTGCTGTTCACTGGCTATCCACTCAACATTGGTCAGCTCTTCAATATCCTGTCCAGACTATCCAGATTTCTAAATCTTGGCAATCTCCACTACAGAATGTTCCATTCAATCACGCGAATCTGGAATTCATCAGAGTCTCCACTCCCGGCAGGTTTTCGTGACACCACTGGTATATGTCCAAGGAAGCCAATGCTGGTTTTAAGCCGCCTGCTTATACTCTCAGCCGTGCTGTTCAATTTGCTATCCACCCAACCCTATTCAGCTCTACATTTTCCTGTCCTCATAACCCAACCTTCAGAAATAATTGGTATCTCCTCCACAGAATGTTCCGTTCATTCACTGCGAATCTTAAATTCATCTGACTCTCAACTCCCGGCGGGTTATCGTTACACCACTTGTGAATGTCCAAGTAAGCCAATGCTGGTTTTCAGTGGCCTGTTCATACTAAGAGACGTGCTGTTCATTTGGCTATCCACTCCACCCTGTTCAGCTCTACATTTTCGTGTCCACAAAACCCAGCCTTCAGAAATCATTGGAATCACCACTAGAGAATGTTCCATTCATTCACTGCGAATCTGGAATTCATCTGAACCTCCACTCCCGGCAGGTTTTCGTTACACCACTGGTGAATGTCCAAGTAACTCAATACTGGTTTTCAGAGGCATGTTCAACTCGCAGAAGTGCTGTTCAATGGGCTATCCACTCAATATTGGTCAGCTCTTCATTTTCCTCTCCACACAAACCAGCCTTCAGAAATCATTGGGATCTCCACTACAGACTGTTCCATTCATTCACTGCGATTCTGCAATTCATCTGACTCTCCGCTCCAGGCAGGTTTTCATTACAGCACTGGTGAATGACCAAGTAATCCAATGCTGGTTTTCAGCCGCCTTTTCACACTCGCAGTGTGCTGTTCAATTGTCTATCCACTCAAACCTGGTCAGCCTTTCATTTTCTTTTCCACAATATCAGACTTCAGAAATCATTGGAATCGCCAGTACAGAATGTTCCATTCATTCACTGCGAATCTGGAATTCATCTGACTCTCAACTCCACGCAGGTTTTCATTACACCACTGTTGAATGTCCAAGTAACCCAATGCTGGTTTTCAGCGGCCTGTTCATATTCGCAGCCCTGCTGTTTACTTGGCTATCGATTCAAGCCTGGTCAGCTCTTCATTTTCCTGTCCACACAACACAGGCTTCAGAAATCATTGGAATCTCCTCTACAGAATGTTCCATTCATTCACTGCGAATGTGGAATTCAACTGACTCTCCACTCCATGCAGGTTTTCCTTACACCACTGATGAATGTCCAAGTAACCCAATGCTGGTTTTCAGCTGCATGTTCACACTCGCAGCCATGCTATACAATTGGCTTTCCACTAAATCCTGATTAGTTCTTGATTTTCCTTCCACACGACCCAGCCTTCAGAAATCATTGGAATCTCCACTAGAGAATGTTCCATTCATTCACTGCGAATCTGGAATTCCTCTGAACCTCCACTCCCGGCAGGTTTTCGTTACACCACTGTTGAATGTCCAAGTAACCCAATGTTTTAAGTGTTTTCTTCACAAGCGCAGTGGTGCTGTTCAATTGGCTATCCACTCAACCCTGGCCAGCTCTACATTTTCCTGTCCACACCACAGAGACTGGAGAAATCATTGTTATCTCCACTACAGAATGTTCCATTCATTCACAGCGAATCTGGAATTCATCTGAATCTCCACTCCCGGCAGGTTTTCGTGACACCACTGGTAAATATCCAAGTAAGCCAATGCTGGTTTTAAGTGGCCTGCTCATACTCTCAGCCGTGCTGTTCAATTTGCTATCCACTCAACCCTCTTCAGCTCCATTTTCCTGTCCACATAACCCAAACTTCAGAAACAATTGGTATCTCCTCCACAGAATGTTCCATTCATTGACTGCAAATCTGAAATTCATCTAATTCTCAACTCCCGTCAGGTTTTCGTTACACCACTTGTGAATGTCCAATTAAGCCAAAGCTGGTTTTCAGTGGCCTGTTCTTACTACGAGACGTGCTGTTCATTTGGCTATCCATTCCACCCTGTTCAGCTCTACATTTTCGTGTCCACAAAACCCAGCCTTCAGAAATCATTGGAATCACCACTAGAGAATGTTCCATTCATTCACTGCGAATCTGGAATTCATCTGAATCTCCACTCCCGGCAGGTTTTCATTGCACCACTGCTGAATGTTCAAGTAACGCAATGATGGTTTTCAGCGGTCTATTCACACTCGAACCCGTGCTCTTCACGGTCTAGCGACTCAACACTGGTGAGTTCTTCTTTTTCCAGTTCAGACAATACAAACCTCAGAAACCATTGCAATCTACACTACAGAATGTTTCATTCATTCACGCGAATCTTGAATTCATCTTGTTCTCCACTCCCAGCAGGTTTTCGTTTCACCACTGGTGAATGTCCAAGCAACCCAAGGCTGGTTTCAGCTGCGTGTTAACACTCGCAGCCGTGCTGTTCAATTGGCTATCCAGTGAACGCTGGTTAGCTCTTGATTTTCCTTCCACACACCGAGCCTTCAGAAATCATTCTTATCTCCACTTCAGAATGTTCCATTCGTTCCCTGCGAATCTGGAATTCCTCTGACTCTCCACACCAGGCAGATTTTCCTAACAACACTGGTGAATGACCAGGTAATCCAATGCTGGTTTTCAGCGGCTGTTCACACTCACAGCCTTGCTGTTCAATTGGCAATCCAGTCAAACCTAGTCAGCTCTTCATTTTCCTGTCCACACAACCCAGCGTTCAGAAATCATTGGAATCTCTACTACAGAAATTTCCATTCATTCACTGTGAATCTGGAAATAATCTGAATCTGCATTCCAGGAAGGCTTTCGTTACACCACTGATGAATGTCCAAGTAATGCAATGCTGCTTCTTAGTGGTCTGTTCACACTCGAAACCGTGCTGTTCACTGGCTATCCACTCAACATTGGTCAGCTCTTCAATATCCTGTCCAGACTATCCAGATTTCTAAATCTTGGCAATCTCCACTACAGAATGTTCCATTCAATCACGCGAATCTGGAATTCATCAGAGTCTCCACTCCCGGCAGGTTTTCGTGACACCACTGGTATATGTCCAAGGAAGCCAATGCTGGTTTTAAGCCGCCTGCTTATACTCTCAGCCGTGCTGTTCAATTTGCTATCCACCCAACCCTATTCAGCTCTACATTTTCCTGTCCTCATAACCCAACCTTCAGAAATAATTGGTATCTCCTCCACAGAATGTTCCGTTCATTCACTGCGAATCTTAAATTCATCTGACTCTCAACTCCCGGCGGGTTATCGTTACACCACTTGTGAATGTCCAAGTAAGCCAATGCTGGTTTTCAGTGGCCTGTTCATACTAAGAGACGTGCTGTTCATTTGGCTATCCACTCCACCCTGTTCAGCTCTACATTTTCGTGTCCACAAAACCCAGCCTTCAGAAATCATTGGAATCACCACTAGAGAATGTTCCATTCATTCACTGCGAATCTGGAATTCATCTGAACCTCCACTCCCGGCAGGTTTTCGTTACACCACTGGTGAATGTCCAAGTAACTCAATACTGGTTTTCAGAGGCATGTTCAACTCGCAGAAGTGCTGTTCAATGGGCTATCCACTCAATATTGGTCAGCTCTTCATTTTCCTCTCCACACAAACCAGCCTTCAGAAATCATTGGGATCTCCACTACAGACTGTTCCATTCATTCACTGCGATTCTGCAATTCATCTGACTCTCCGCTCCAGGCAGGTTTTCATTACAGCACTGGTGAATGACCAAGTAATCCAATGCTGGTTTTCAGCCGCCTTTTCACACTCGCAGTGTGCTGTTCAATTGTCTATCCACTCAAACCTGGTCAGCCTTTCATTTTCTTTTCCACAATATCAGACTTCAGAAATCATTGGAATCGCCAGTACAGAATGTTCCATTCATTCACTGCGAATCTGGAATTCATCTGACTCTCAACTCCACGCAGGTTTTCATTACACCACTGTTGAATGTCCAAGTAACCCAATGCTGGTTTTCAGCGGCCTGTTCATATTCGCAGCCCTGCTGTTTACTTGGCTATCGATTCAAGCCTGGTCAGCTCTTCATTTTCCTGTCCACACAACACAGGCTTCAGAAATCATTGGAATCTCCTCTACAGAATGTTCCATTCATTCACTGCGAATGTGGAATTCAACTGACTCTCCACTCCATGCAGGTTTTCCTTACACCACTGATGAATGTCCAAGTAACCCAATGCTGGTTTTCAGCTGCATGTTCACACTCGCAGCCATGCTATACAATTGGCTTTCCACTAAATCCTGATTAGTTCTTGATTTTCCTTCCACACGACCCAGCCTTCAGAAATCATTGGAATCTCCACTAGAGAATGTTCCATTCATTCACTGCGAATCTGGAATTCCTCTGAACCTCCACTCCCGGCAGGTTTTCGTTACACCACTGTTGAATGTCCAAGTAACCCAATGTTTTAAGTGTTTTCTTCACAAGCGCAGTGGTGCTGTTCAATTGGCTATCCACTCAACCCTGGCCAGCTCTACATTTTCCTGTCCACACCACAGAGACTGGAGAAATCATTGTTATCTCCACTACAGAATGTTCCATTCATTCACAGCGAATCTGGAATTCATCTGAATCTCCACTCCCGGCAGGTTTTCGTGACACCACTGGTAAATATCCAAGTAAGCCAATGCTGGTTTTAAGTGGCCTGCTCATACTCTCAGCCGTGCTGTTCAATTTGCTATCCACTCAACCCTCTTCAGCTCCATTTTCCTGTCCACATAACCCAAACTTCAGAAACAATTGGTATCTCCTCCACAGAATGTTCCATTCATTGACTGCAAATCTGAAATTCATCTAATTCTCAACTCCCGTCAGGTTTTCGTTACACCACTTGTGAATGTCCAATTAAGCCAAAGCTGGTTTTCAGTGGCCTGTTCTTACTACGAGACGTGCTGTTCATTTGGCTATCCATTCCACCCTGTTCAGCTCTACATTTTCGTGTCCACAAAACCCAGCCTTCAGAAATCATTGGAATCACCACTAGAGAATGTTCCATTCATTCACTGCGAATCTGGAATTCATCTGAATCTCCACTCCCGGCAGGTTTTCATTGCACCACTGCTGAATGTTCAAGTAACGCAATGATGGTTTTCAGCGGTCTATTCACACTCGAACCCGTGCTCTTCACGGTCTAGCGACTCAACACTGGTGAGTTCTTCTTTTTCCAGTTCAGACAATACAAACCTCAGAAACCATTGCAATCTACACTACAGAATGTTTCATTCATTCACGCGAATCTTGAATTCATCTTGTTCTCCACTCCCAGCAGGTTTTCGTTTCACCACTGGTGAATGTCCAAGCAACCCAAGGCTGGTTTCAGCTGCGTGTTAACACTCGCAGCCGTGCTGTTCAATTGGCTATCCAGTGAACGCTGGTTAGCTCTTGATTTTCCTTCCACACACCGAGCCTTCAGAAATCATTCTTATCTCCACTTCAGAATGTTCCATTCGTTCCCTGCGAATCTGGAATTCCTCTGACTCTCCACACCAGGCAGATTTTCCTAACAACACTGGTGAATGACCAGGTAATCCAATGCTGGTTTTCAGCGGCTGTTCACACTCACAGCCTTGCTGTTCAATTGGCAATCCAGTCAAACCTAGTCAGCTCTTCATTTTCCTGTCCACACAACCCAGCGTTCAGAAATCATTGGAATCTCTACTACAGAAATTTCCATTCATTCACTGTGAATCTGGAAATAATCTGAATCTGCATTCCAGGAAGGCTTTCGTTACACCACTGATGAATGTCCAAGTAATGCAATGCTGCTTCTTAGTGGTCTGTTCACACTCGAAACCGTGCTGTTCACTGGCTATCCACTCAACATTGGTCAGCTCTTCAATATCCTGTCCAGACTATCCAGATTTCTAAATCTTGGCAATCTCCACTACAGAATGTTCCATTCAATCACGCGAATCTGGAATTCATCAGAGTCTCCACTCCCGGCAGGTTTTCGTGACACCACTGGTATATGTCCAAGGAAGCCAATGCTGGTTTTAAGCCGCCTGCTTATACTCTCAGCCGTGCTGTTCAATTTGCTATCCACCCAACCCTATTCAGCTCTACATTTTCCTGTCCTCATAACCCAACCTTCAGAAATAATTGGTATCTCCTCCACAGAATGTTCCGTTCATTCACTGCGAATCTTAAATTCATCTGACTCTCAACTCCCGGCGGGTTATCGTTACACCACTTGTGAATGTCCAAGTAAGCCAATGCTGGTTTTCAGTGGCCTGTTCATACTAAGAGACGTGCTGTTCATTTGGCTATCCACTCCACCCTGTTCAGCTCTACATTTTCGTGTCCACAAAACCCAGCCTTCAGAAATCATTGGAATCACCACTAGAGAATGTTCCATTCATTCACTGCGAATCTGGAATTCATCTGAACCTCCACTCCCGGCAGGTTTTCGTTACACCACTGGTGAATGTCCAAGTAACTCAATACTGGTTTTCAGAGGCATGTTCAACTCGCAGAAGTGCTGTTCAATGGGCTATCCACTCAATATTGGTCAGCTCTTCATTTTCCTCTCCACACAAACCAGCCTTCAGAAATCATTGGGATCTCCACTACAGACTGTTCCATTCATTCACTGCGATTCTGCAATTCATCTGACTCTCCGCTCCAGGCAGGTTTTCATTACAGCACTGGTGAATGACCAAGTAATCCAATGCTGGTTTTCAGCCGCCTTTTCACACTCGCAGTGTGCTGTTCAATTGTCTATCCACTCAAACCTGGTCAGCCTTTCATTTTCTTTTCCACAATATCAGACTTCAGAAATCATTGGAATCGCCAGTACAGAATGTACCATTCATTCACTGCCAATCTGGAATTCATCTGAATCCGCACTCCAGGTAGGCTTTCATTACACCACTTATGAATGTCCAAGTAACACAATGCTGGTTTTCAGCGGTCTGTTCACACTCTAAGCCCTGCTTTTTACTGGGTATCCACACAACTGTGGTCAGCTCTTCATTTTCATGTCCAAACAATCCAGACTTGAGAAATCATTGCAATCTCCAGTACAGAATGTTCCATTCATTCACTGCGAATCTGGAATTCAACTGAATCTCCACTACCTGCAGATTTATCTTACACCACTTGTGAATGTCCAAGTAAAACAATGCTGGTTTTCAGAGGCCTGTTCATGTTCGCAGTCGTGCTGTTCAATTGGCTATCCACTCAACCTGTTTTGCTCCTCATTTTCCTGTGCACACAACCCAGCCTTCAGAAATCATTGTAATCTCCACTACAGGATGTTCCATTCATTCACTGGGAATCTGGAATTCATCTGAATCTGCACTCCACGCAGGCTTTCGTTACACCACTGCTGAAAGTCGAAGTAATGCAATACTGGTTTTCAGTGGTCTGTTCACATTCGAAGCCGAGGCTTTTTACAGGCTATCCACTCAACACTGGTCAGCTCTTCATTTTCGTGTCCCCACAATCCAGATTTCAGAAATCATTGCAATCTCCACTACAGAATGTTCCATTCATTCACTGCGAGTCTGGAGTTTATCTGATTCTCCACTCCCGCCTGGTTAACATTACACCACTTGTGAATGTCCAAGTAAGCCAATGCTGGTTTTCAGAGGCCTGTTCATACTCGCAGCCGTGCTGTTTAATTGACAATTCACTCCACCCTGTTCAGCTCTTCATTGTCCCACCACACTACCAGCCTTCAGAAATCTTTGTTATCTCCACTACAGAATGTTCCATTCATTCACTGCGAATCTGGAATTCATCTGACTCTCAACTCCACGCAGGTTTTCATTACACCACTGTTGAATGTCCAAGTAACCCAATGCTGGTTTTCAGCGGCCTGTTCATATTCGCAGCCCTGCTGTTTACTTGGCTATCGATTCAAGCCTGGTCAGCTCTTCATTTTCCTGTCCACACAACACAGGCTTCAGAAATCATTGGAATCTCCTCTACAGAATGTTCCATTCATTCACTGCGAATGTGGAATTCAACTGACTCTCCACTCCATGCAGGTTTTCCTTACACCACTGATGAATGTCCAAGTAACCCAATGCTGGTTTTCAGCTGCATGTTCACACTCGCAGCCATGCTATACAATTGGCTTTCCACTAAATCCTGATTAGTTCTTGATTTTCCTTCCACACGACCCAGCCTTCAGAAATCATTGGAATCTCCACTAGAGAATGTTCCATTCATTCACTGCGAATCTGGAATTCCTCTGAACCTCCACTCCCGGCAGGTTTTCGTTACACCACTGTTGAATGTCCAAGTAACCCAATGTTTTAAGTGTTTTCTTCACAAGCGCAGTGGTGCTGTTCAATTGGCTATCCACTCAACCCTGGCCAGCTCTACATTTTCCTGTCCACACCACAGAGACTGGAGAAATCATTGTTATCTCCACTACAGAATGTTCCATTCATTCACAGCGAATCTGGAATTCATCTGAATCTCCACTCCCGGCAGGTTTTCGTGACACCACTGGTAAATATCCAAGTAAGCCAATGCTGGTTTTAAGTGGCCTGCTCATACTCTCAGCCGTGCTGTTCAATTTGCTATCCACTCAACCCTCTTCAGCTCCATTTTCCTGTCCACATAACCCAATCTTCAGAAACAATTGGTATCTCCTCCACAGAATGTTCCATTCATTGACTGCAAATCTGAAATTCATCTAATTCTCAACTCCCGTCAGGTTTTCGTTACACCACTTGTGAATGTCCAATTAAGCCAAAGCTGGTTTTCAGTGGCCTGTTCTTACTACGAGACGTGCTGTTCATTTGGCTATCCATTCCACCCTGTTCAGCTCTACATTTTCGTGTCCACAAAACCCAGCCTTCAGAAATCATTGGAATCACCACTAGAGAATGTTCCATTCATTCACTGCGAATCTGGAATTCATCTGAATCTCCACTCCCGGCAGGTTTTCATTGCACCACTGCTGAATGTTCAAGTAACGCAATGATGGTTTTCAGCGGTCTATTCACACTCGAACCCGTGCTGTTCACGGTCTAGCGACTCAACACTGGTGAGTTCTTCTTTTTCCAGTTCAGACAATACAAACCTCAGAAACCATTGCAATCTACACTACAGAATGTTTCATTCATTCACGCGAATCTTGAATTCATCTTGTTCTCCACTCCCAGCAGGTTTTCGTTTCACCACTGGTGAATGTCCAAGCAACCCAAGGCTGGTTTCAGCTGCGTGTTAACACTCGCAGCCGTGCTGTTCAATTGGCTATCCAGTGAACGCTGGTTAGCTCTTGATTTTCCTTCCACACACCGAGCCTTCAGAAATCATTCTTATCTCCACTTCAGAATGTTCCATTCGTTCCCTGCGAATCTGGAATTCCTCTGACTCTCCACACCAGGCAGATTTTCCTAACAACACTGGTGAATGACCAGGTAATCCAATGCTGGTTTTCAGCGGCTGTTCACACTCACAGCCTTGCTGTTCAATTGGCAATCCAGTCAAACCTAGTCAGCTCTTCATTTTCCTGTCCACACAACCCAGCGTTCAGAAATCATTGGAATCTCTACTACAGAAATTTCCATTCATTCACTGTGAATCTGGAAATAATCTGAATCTGCATTCCAGGAAGGCTTTCGTTACACCACTGATGAATGTCCAAGTAATGCAATGCTGCTTCTTAGTGGTCTGTTCACACTCGAAATCGTGCTGTTCACTGGCTATCCACTCAACATTGGTCAGCTCTTCAATATCCTGTCCAGACTATCCAGATTTCTAAATCTTGGCAATCTCCACTACAGAATGTTCCATTCAATCACGCGAATCTGGAATTCATCAGAGTCTCCACTCCCGGCAGGTTTTCGTGACACCACTGGTATATGTCCAAGGAAGCCAATGCTGGTTTTAAGCCGCCTGCTTATACTCTCAGCCGTGCTGTTCAATTTGCTATCCACCCAACCCTATTCAGCTCTACATTTTCCTGTCCTCATAACCCAACCTTCAGAAATAATTGGTATCTCCTCCACAGAATGTTCCGTTCATTCACTGCGAATCTTAAATTCATCTGACTCTCAACTCCCGGCGGGTTATCGTTACACCACTTGTGAATGTCCAAGTAAGCCAATGCTGGTTTTCAGTGGCCTGTTCATACTAAGAGACGTGCTGTTCATTTGGCTATCCACTCCACCCTGTTCAGCTCTACATTTTCGTGTCCACAAAACCCAGCCTTCAGAAATCATTGGAATCACCACTAGAGAATGTTCCATTCATTCACTGCGAATCTGGAATTCATCTGAACCTCCACTCCCGGCAGGTTTTCGTTACACCACTGGTGAATGTCCAAGTAACTCAATACTGGTTTTCAGAGGCATGTTCAACTCGCAGAAGTGCTGTTCAATGGGCTATCCACTCAATATTGGTCAGCTCTTCATTTTCCTCTCCACACAAACCAGCCTTCAGAAATCATTGGGATCTCCACTACAGACTGTTCCATTCATTCACTGCGATTCTGCAATTCATCTGACTCTCCGCTCCAGGCAGGTTTTCATTACAGCACTGGTGAATGACCAAGTAATCCAATGCTGGTTTTCAGCCGCCTTTTCACACTCGCAGTGTGCTGTTCAATTGTCTATCCACTCAAACCTGGTCAGCCTTTCATTTTCTTTTCCACAATATCAGACTTCAGAAATCATTGGAATCGCCAGTACAGAATGTACCATTCATTCACTGCCAATCTGGAATTCATCTGAATCCGCACTCCAGGTAGGCTTTCATTACACCACTTATGAATGTCCAAGTAACACAATGCTGGTTTTCAGCGGTCTGTTCACACTCTAAGCCCAGCTTTTTACTGGGTATCCACACAACTGTGGTCAGCTCTTCATTTTCATGTCCAAACAATTCAGACTTGAGAAATCATTGCAATCTCCAGTACAGAATGTTCCATTCATTCACTGCGAATCTGGAATTCAACTGAATCTCCACTACCTGCAGATTTATCTTACACCACTTGTGAATGTCCAAGTAAAACAATGCTGGTTTTCAGAGGCCTGTTCATGTTCGCAGTCGTGCTGTTCAATTGGCTATCCACTCAACCTGTTTTGCTCCTCATTTTCCTGTGCACACAACCCAGCCTTCAGAAATCATTGTAATCTCCACTACAGGATGTTCCATTCATTCACTGGGAATCTGGAATTCATCTGAATCTGCACTCCACGCAGGCTTTCGTTACACCACTGCTGAAAGTCGAAGTAATGCAATACTGGTTTTCAGTGGTCTGTTCACATTCGAAGCCGAGGCTTTTTACAGGCTATCCACTCAACACTGGTCAGCTCTTCATTTTCGTGTCCCCACAATCCAGATTTCAGAAATCATTGCAATCTCCACTACAGAATGTTCCATTCATTCACTGCGAGTCTGGAGTTTATCTGATTCTCCACTCCCGCCTGGTTAACATTACACCACTTGTGAATGTCCAAGTAAGCCAATGCTGGTTTTCAGAGGCCTGTTCATACTCGCAGCCGTGCTGTTTAATTGACAATTCACTCCACCCTGTTCAGCTCTTCATTGTCCCACCACACTACCAGCCTTCAGAAATCTTTGTTATCTCCACTACAGAATGTTCCATTCATTCACTGCGAATCTGGAAGTCATCTGACTCTCAACTCCACGCAGGTTTTCATTACACCACTGTTGAATGTCCAAGTAACCCAATGCTGGTTTTCAGCGGCCTGTTCATATTCGCAGCCCTGCTGTTTACTTGGCTATCGATTCAAGCCTGGTCAGCTCTTCATTTTCCTGTCCACACAACACAGGCTTCAGAAATCATTGGAATCTCCTCTACAGAATGTTCCATTCATTCACTGCGAATGTGGAATTCAACTGACTCTCCACTCCATGCAGGTTTTCCTTACACCACTGATGAATGTCCAAGTAACCCAATGCTGGTTTTCAGCTGCATGTTCACACTCGCAGCCATGCTATACAATTGGCTTTCCACTAAATCCTGATTAGTTCTTGATTTTCCTTCCACACGACCCAGCCTTCAGAAATCATTGGAATCTCCACTAGAGAATGTTCCATTCATTCACTGCGAATCTGGAATTCCTCTGAACCTCCACTCCCGGCAGGTTTTCGTTACACCACTGTTGAATGTCCAAGTAACCCAATGTTTTAAGTGTTTTCTTCACAAGCGCAGTGGTGCTGTTCAATTGGCTATCCACTCAACCCTGGCCAGCTCTACATTTTCCTGTCCACACCACAGAGACTGGAGAAATCATTGTTATCTCCACTACAGAATGTTCCATTCATTCACAGCGAATCTGGAATTCATCTGAATCTCCACTCCCGGCAGGTTTTCGTGACACCACTGGTAAATATCCAAGTAAGCCAATGCTGGTTTTAAGTGGCCTGCTCATACTCTCAGCCGTGCTGTTCAATTTGCTATCCACTCAACCCTCTTCAGCTCCATTTTCCTGTCCACATAACCCAAACTTCAGAAACAATTGGTATCTCCTCCACAGAATGTTCCATTCATTGACTGCAAATCTGAAATTCATCTAATTCTCAACTCCCGTCAGGTTTTCGTTACACCACTTGTGAATGTCCAATTAAGCCAAAGCTGGTTTTCAGTGGCCTGTTCTTACTACGAGACGTGCTGTTCATTTGGCTATCCATTCCACCCTGTTCAGCTCTACATTTTCGTGTCCACAAAACCCAGCCTTCAGAAATCATTGGAATCACCACTAGAGAATGTTCCATGCATTCACTGCGAATCTGGAATTCATCTGAATCTCCACTCCCGGCAGGTTTTCATTGCACCACTGCTGAATGTTCAAGTAACGCAATGATGGTTTTCAGCGGTCTATTCACACTCGAACCCGTGCTCTTCACGGTCTAGCGACTCAACACTGGTGAGTTCTTCTTTTTCCAGTTCAGACAATACAAACCTCAGAAACCATTGCAATCTACACTACAGAATGTTTCATTCATTCAGGCGAATCTTGAATTCATCTTGTTCTCCACTCCCAGCAGGTTTTCGTTTCACCACTGGTGAATGTCCAAGCAACCCAAGGCTGGTTTCAGCTGCGTGTTAACACTCGCAGCCGTGCTGTTCAATTGGCTATCCAGTGAACGCTGGTTAGCTCTTGATTTTCCTTCCACACACCGAGCCTTCAGAAATCATTCTTATCTCCACTTCAGAATGTTCCATTCGTTCCCTGCGAATCTGGAATTCCTCTGACTCTCCACACCAGGCAGATTTTCCTAACAACACTGGTGAATGACCAGGTAATCCAATGCTGGTTTTCAGCGGCTGTTCACACTCACAGCCTTGCTGTTCAATTGGCAATCCAGTCAAACCTAGTCAGCTCTTCATTTTCCTGTCCACACAACCCAGCGTTCAGAAATCATTGGAATCTCTACTACAGAAATTTCCATTCATTCACTGTGAATCTGGAAATAATCTGAATCTGCATTCCAGGAAGGCTTTCGTTACACCACTGATGAATGTCCAAGTAATGCAATGCTGCTTCTTAGTGGTCTGTTCACACTCGAAACCGTGCTGTTCACTGGCTATCCACTCAACATTGGTCAGCTCTTCAATATCCTGTCCAGACTATCCAGATTTCTAAATCTTGGCAATCTCCACTACAGAATGTTCCATTCAATCACGCGAATCTGGAATTCATCAGAGTCTCCACTCCCGGCAGGTTTTCGTGACACCACTGGTATATGTCCAAGGAAGCCAATGCTGGTTTTAAGCCGCCTGCTTATACTCTCAGCCGTGCTGTTCAATTTGCTATCCACCCAACCCTATTCAGCTCTACATTTTCCTGTCCTCATAACCCAACCTTCAGAAATAATTGGTATCTCCTCCACAGAATGTTCCGTTCATTCACTGCGAATCTTAAATTCATCTGACTCTCAACTCCCGGCGGGTTATCGTTACACCACTTGTGAATGTCCAAGTAAGCCAATGCTGGTTTTCAGTGGCCTGTTCATACTAAGAGACGTGCTGTTCATTTGGCTATCCACTCCACCCTGTTCAGCTCTACATTTTCGTGTCCACAAAACCCAGCCTTCAGAAATCATTGGAATCACCACTAGAGAATGTTCCATTCATTCACTGCGAATCTGGAATTCATCTGAACCTCCACTCCCGGCAGGTTTTCGTTACACCACTGGTGAATGTCCAAGTAACTCAATACTGGTTTTCAGAGGCATGTTCAACTCGCAGAAGTGCTGTTCAATGGGCTATCCACTCAATATTGGTCAGCTCTTCATTTTCCTCTCCACACAAACCAGCCTTCAGAAATCATTGGGATCTCCACTACAGACTGTTCCATTCATTCACTGCGATTCTGCAATTCATCTGACTCTCCGCTCCAGGCAGGTTTTCATTACAGCACTGGTGAATGACCAAGTAATCCAATGCTGGTTTTCAGCCGCCTTTTCACACTCGCAGTGTGCTGTTCAATTGTCTATCCACTCAAACCTGGTCAGCCTTTCATTTTCTTTTCCACAATATCAGACTTCAGAAATCATTGGAATCGCCAGTACAGAATGTACCATTCATTCACTGCCAATCTGGAATTCATCTGAATCCGCACTCCAGGTAGGCTTTCATTACACCACTTATGAATGTCCAAGTAACACAATGCTGGTTTTCAGCGGTCTGTTCACACTCTAAGCCCTGCTTTTTACTGGGTATCCACACAACTGTGGTCAGCTCTTCATTTTCATGTCCAAACAATCCAGACTTGAGAAATCATTGCAATCTCCAGTACAGAATGTTCCATTCATTCACTGCGAATCTGGAATTCAACTGAATCTCCACTACCTGCAGATTTATCTTACACCACTTGTGAATGTCCAAGTAAAACAATGCTGGTTTTCAGAGGCCTGTTCATGTTCGCAGTCGTGCTGTTCAATTGGCTATCCACTCAACCTGTTTTGCTCCTCATTTTCCTGTGCACACAACCCAGCCTTCAGAAATCATTGTAATCTCCACTACAGGATGTTCCATTCATTCACTGGGAATCTGGAATTCATCTGAATCTGCACTCCACGCAGGCTTTCGTTACACCACTGCTGAAAGTCGAAGTAATGCAATACTGGTTTTCAGTGGTCTGTTCACATTCGAAGCCGAGGCTTTTTACAGGCTATCCACTCAACACTGGTCAGCTCTTCATTTTCGTGTCCCCACAATCCAGATTTCAGAAATCATTGCAATCTCCACTACAGAATGTTCCATTCATTCACTGCGAGTCTGGAGTTTATCTGATTCTCCACTCCCGCCTGGTTAACATTACACCACTTGTGAATGTCCAAGTAAGCCAATGCTGGTTTTCAGAGGCCTGTTCATACTCGCAGCCGTGCTGTTTAATTGACAATTCACTCCACCCTGTTCAGCTCTTCATTGTCCCACCACACTACCAGCCTTCAGAAATCTTTGTTATCTCCACTACAGAATGTTCCATTCATTCACTGCGAATCTGGAATTCATCTGACTCTCAACTCCACGCAGGTTTTCATTACACCACTGTTGAATGTCCAAGTAACCCAATGCTGGTTTTCAGCGGCCTGTTCATATTCGCAGCCCTGCTGTTTACTTGGCTATCGATTCAAGCCTGGTCAGCTCTTCATTTTCCTGTCCACACAACACAGGCTTCAGAAATCATTGGAATCTCCTCTACAGAATGTTCCATTCATTCACTGCGAATGTGGAATTCAACTGACTCTCCACTCCATGCAGGTTTTCCTTACACCACTGATGAATGTCCAAGTAACCCAATGCTGGTTTTCAGCTGCATGTTCACACTCGCAGCCATGCTATACAATTGACTTTCCACTAAATCCTGATTAGTTCTTGATTTTCCTTCCACACGACCCAGCCTTCAGAAATCATTGGAATCTCCACTAGAGAATGTTCCATTCATTCACTGCGAATCTGGAATTCCTCTGAACCTCCACTCCCGGCAGGTTTTCGTTACACCACTGTTGAATGTCCAAGTAACCCAATGTTTTAAGTGTTTTCTTCACAAGCGCAGTGGTGCTGTTCAATTGGCTATCCACTCAACCCTGGCCAGCTCTACATTTTCCTGTCCACACCACAGAGACTGGAGAAATCATTGTTATCTCCACTACAGAATGTTCCATTCATTCACAGCGAATCTGGAATTCATCTGAATCTCCACTCCCGGCAGGTTTTCGTGACACCACTGGTAAATATCCAAGTAAGCCAATGCTGGTTTTAAGTGGCCTGCTCATACTCTCAGCCGTGCTGTTCAATTTGCTATCCACTCAACCCTCTTCAGCTCCATTTTCCTGTCCACATAACCCAAACTTCAGAAACAATTGGTATCTCCTCCACAGAATGTTCCATTCATTGACTGCAAATCTGAAATTCATCTAATTCTCAACTCCCGTCAGGTTTTCGTTACACCACTTGTGAATGTCCAATTAAGCCAAAGCTGGTTTTCAGTGGCCTGTTCTTACTACGAGACGTGCTGTTCATTTGGCTATCCATTCCACCCTGTTCAGCTCTACATTTTCGTGTCCACAAAACCCAGCCTTCAGAAATCATTGGAATCACCACTAGAGAATGTTCCATTCATTCACTGCGAATCTGGAATTCATCTGAATCTCCACTCCCGGCAGGTTTTCATTGCACCACTGCTGAATGTTCAAGTAACGCAATGATGGTTTTCAGCGGTCTATTCACACTCGAACCCGTGCTGTTCACGGTCTAGCGACTCAACACTGGTGAGTTCTTCTTTTTCCAGTTCAGACAATACAAACCCCAGAAACCATTGCAATCTACACTACAGAATGTTTCATTCATTCACGCGAATCTTGAATTCATCTTGTTCTCCACTCCCAGCAGGTTTTCGTTTCACCACTGGTGAATGTCCAAGCAACCCAAGGCTGGTTTCAGCTGCGTGTTAACACTCGCAGCCGTGCTGTTCAATTGGCTATCCAGTGAACGCTGGTTAGCTCTTGATTTTCCTTCCACACACCGAGCCTTCAGAAATCATTCTTATCTCCACTTCAGAATGTTCCATTCGTTCCCTGCGAATCTGGAATTCCTCTGACTCTCCACACCAGGCAGATTTTCCTAACAACACTGGTGAATGACCAGGTAATCCAATGCTGGTTTTCAGCGGCTGTTCACACTCACAGCCTTGCTGTTCAATTGGCAATCCAGTCAAACCTAGTCAGCTCTTCATTTTCCTGTCCACACAACCCAGCGTTCAGAAATCATTGGAATCTCTACTACAGAAATTTCCATTCATTCACTGTGAATCTGGAAATAATCTGAATCTGCATTCCAGGAAGGCTTTCGTTACACCACTGATGAATGTCCAAGTAATGCAATGCTGCTTCTTAGTGGTCTGTTCACACTCGAAACCATGCTGTTCACTGGCTATCCACTCAACATTGGTCAGCTCTTCAATATCCTGTCCAGACTATCCAGATTTCTAAATCTTGGCAATCTCCACTACAGAATGTTCCATTCAATCACGCGAATCTGGAATTCATCAGAGTCTCCACTCCCGGCAGGTTTTCGTGACACCACTGGTAAATATCCAAGTAAGCCAATGCTGGTTTTAAGTGGCCTGCTCATACTCTCAGCCGTGCTGTTCAATTTGCTATCCACTCAACCCTCTTCAGCTCCATTTTCCTGTCCACATAACCCAAACTTCAGAAACAATTGGTATCTCCTCCACAGAATGTTCCATTCATTGACTGCAAATCTGAAATTCATCTAATTCTCAACTCCCGTCAGGTTTTCGTTACACCACTTGTGAATGTCCAATTAAGCCAAAGCTGGTTTTCAGTGGCCTGTTCTTACTACGAGACGTGCTGTTCATTTGGCTATCCATTCCACCCTGTTCAGCTCTACATTTTCGTGTCCACAAAACCCAGCCTTCAGAAATCATTGGAATCACCACTAGAGAATGTTCCATTCATTCACTGCGAATCTGGAATTCATCTGAATCTCCACTCCCGGCAGGTTTTCATTGCACCACTGCTGAATGTTCAAGTAACGCAATGATGGTTTTCAGCGGTCTATTCACACTCGAACCCGTGCTCTTCACGGTCTAGCGACTCAACACTGGTGAGTTCTTCTTTTTCCAGTTCAGACAATACAAACCTCAGAAACCATTGCAATCTACACTACAGAATGTTTCATTCATTCACGCGAATCTTGAATTCATCTTGTTCTCCACTCCCAGCAGGTTTTCGTTTCACCACTGGTGAATGTCCAAGCAACCCAAGGCTGGTTTCAGCTGCGTGTTAACACTCGCAGCCGTGCTGTTCAATTGGCTATCCAGTGAACGCTGGTTAGCTCTTGATTTTCCTTCCACACACCGAGCCTTCAGAAATCATTCTTATCTCCACTTCAGAATGTTCCATTCGTTCCCTGCGAATCTGGAATTCCTCTGACTCTCCACACCAGGCAGATTTTCCTAACAACACTGGTGAATGACCAGGTAATCCAATGCTGGTTTTCAGCGGCTGTTCACACTCACAGCCTTGCTGTTCAATTGGCAATCCAGTCAAACCTAGTCAGCTCTTCATTTTCCTGTCCACACAACCCAGCGTTCAGAAATCATTGGAATCTCTACTACAGAAATTTCCATTCATTCACTGTGAATCTGGAAATAATCTGAATCTGCATTCCAGGAAGGCTTTCGTTACACCACTGATGAATGTCCAAGTAATGCAATGCTGCTTCTTAGTGGTCTGTTCACACTCGAAACCGTGCTGTTCACTGGCTATCCACTCAACATTGGTCAGCTCTTCAATATCCTGTCCAGACTATCCAGATTTCTAAATCTTGGCAATCTCCACTACAGAATGTTCCATTCAATCACGCGAATCTGGAATTCATCAGAGTCTCCACTCCCGGCAGGTTTTCGTGACACCACTGGTATATGTCCAAGGAAGCCAATGCTGGTTTTAAGCCGCCTGCTTATACTCTCAGCCGTGCTGTTCAATTTGCTATCCACCCAACCCTATTCAGCTCTACATTTTCCTGTCCTCATAACCCAACCTTCAGAAATAATTGGTATCTCCTCCACAGAATGTTCCGTTCATTCACTGCGAATCTTAAATTCATCTGACTCTCAACTCCCGGCGGGTTATCGTTACACCACTTGTGAATGTCCAAGTAAGCCAATGCTGGTTTTCAGTGGCCTGTTCATACTAAGAGACGTGCTGTTCATTTGGCTATCCACTCCACCCTGTTCAGCTCTACATTTTCGTGTCCACAAAACCCAGCCTTCAGAAATCATTGGAATCACCACTAGAGAATGTTCCATTCATTCACTGCGAATCTGGAATTCATCTGAACCTCCACTCCCGGCAGGTTTTCGTTACACCACTGGTGAATGTCCAAGTAACTCAATACTGGTTTTCAGAGGCATGTTCAACTCGCAGAAGTGCTGTTCAATGGGCTATCCACTCAATATTGGTCAGCTCTTCATTTTCCTCTCCACACAAACCAGCCTTCAGAAATCATTGGGATCTCCACTACAGACTGTTCCATTCATTCACTGCGATTCTGCAATTCATCTGACTCTCCGCTCCAGGCAGGTTTTCATTACAGCACTGGTGAATGACCAAGTAATCCAATGCTGGTTTTCAGCCGCCTTTTCACACTCGCAGTGTGCTGTTCAATTGTCTATCCACTCAAACCTGGTCAGCCTTTCATTTTCTTTTCCACAATATCAGACTTCAGAAATCATTGGAATCGCCAGTACAGAATGTACCATTCATTCACTGCCAATCTGGAATTCATCTGAATCCGCACTCCAGGTAGGCTTTCATTACACCACTTATGAATGTCCAAGTAACACAATGCTGGTTTTCAGCGGTCTGTTCACACTCTAAGCCCTGCTTTTTACTGGGTATCCACACAACTGTGGTCAGCTCTTCATTTTCATGTCCAAACAATCCAGACTTGAGAAATCATTGCAATCTCCAGTACAGAATGTTCCATTCATTCACTGCGAATCTGGAATTCAACTGAATCTCCACTACCTGCAGATTTATCTTACACCACTTGTGAATGTCCAAGTAAAACAATGCTGGTTTTCAGAGGCCTGTTCATGTTCGCAGTCGTGCTGTTCAATTGGCTATCCACTCAACCTGTTTTGCTCCTCATTTTCCTGTGCACACAACCCAGCCTTCAGAAATCATTGTAATCTCCACTACAGGATGTTCCATTCATTCACTGGGAATCTGGAATTCATCTGAATCTGCACTCCACGCAGGCTTTCGTTACACCACTGCTGAAAGTCGAAGTAATGCAATACTGGTTTTCAGTGGTCTGTTCACATTCGAAGCCGAGGCTTTTTACAGGCTATCCACTCAACACTGGTCAGCTCTTCATTTTCGTGTCCCCACAATCCAGATTTCAGAAATCATTGCAATCTCCACTACAGAATGTTCCATTCATTCACTGCGAGTCTGGAGTTTATCTGATTCTCCACTCCCGCCTGGTTAACATTACACCACTTGTGAATGTCCAAGTAAGCCAATGCTGGTTTTCAGAGGCCTGTTCATACTCGCAGCCGTGCTGTTTAATTGACAATTCACTCCACCCTGTTCAGCTCTTCATTGTCCCACCACACTACCAGCCTTCAGAAATCTTTGTTATCTCCACTACAGAATGTTCCATTCATTCACTGCGAATCTGGAATTCATCTGACTCTCAACTCCACGCAGGTTTTCATTACACCACTGTTGAATGTCCAAGTAACCCAATGCTGGTTTTCAGCGGCCTGTTCATATTCGCAGCCCTGCTGTTTACTTGGCTATCGATTCAAGCCTGGTCAGCTCTTCATTTTCCTGTCCACACAACACAGGCTTCAGAAATCATTGGAATCTCCTCTACAGAATGTTCCATTCATTCACTGCGAATGTGGAATTCAACTGACTCTCCACTCCATGCAGGTTTTCCTTACACCACTGATGAATGTCCAAGTAACCCAATGCTGGTTTTCAGCTGCATGTTCACACTCGCAGCCATGCTATACAATTGACTTTCCACTAAATCCTGATTAGTTCTTGATTTTCCTTCCACACGACCCAGCCTTCAGAAATCATTGGAATCTCCACTAGAGAATGTTCCATTCATTCACTGCGAATCTGGAATTCCTCTGAACCTCCACTCCCGGCAGGTTTTCGTTACACCACTGTTGAATGTCCAAGTAACCCAATGTTTTAAGTGTTTTCTTCACAAGCGCAGTGGTGCTGTTCAATTGGCTATCCACTCAACCCTGGCCAGCTCTACATTTTCCTGTCCACACCACAGAGACTGGAGAAATCATTGTTATCTCCACTACAGAATGTTCCATTCATTCACAGCGAATCTGGAATTCATCTGAATCTCCACTCCCGGCAGGTTTTCGTGACACCACTGGTAAATATCCAAGTAAGCCAATGCTGGTTTTAAGTGGCCTGCTCATACTCTCAGCCGTGCTGTTCAATTTGCTATCCACTCAACCCTCTTCAGCTCCATTTTCCTGTCCACATAACCCAA
Organism: Sorex fumeus; assembly: GCF_029834395.1. Lineage (NCBI taxonomy): Eukaryota > Metazoa > Chordata > Mammalia > Eulipotyphla > Soricidae > Sorex > Sorex fumeus. The sequence continues at coordinate 288,318 of NW_026606357.1, read as the reverse complement.
ACTTCAGAAACAATTGGTATCTCCTCCACAGAATGTTCCATTCATTGACTGCAAATCTGAAATTCATCTAATTCTCAACTCCCGTCAGGTTTTCGTTACACCACTTGTGAATGTCCAATTAAGCCAAAGCTGGTTTTCAGTGGCCTGTTCTTACTACGAGACGTGCTGTTCATTTGGCTATCCATTCCACCCTGTTCAGCTCTACATTTTCGTGTCCACAAAACCCAGCCTTCAGAAATCATTGGAATCACCACTAGAGAATGTTCCATTCATTCACTGCGAATCTGGAATTCATCTGAATCTCCACTCCCGGCAGGTTTTCATTGCACCACTGCTGAATGTTCAAGTAACGCAATGATGGTTTTCAGCGGTCTATTCACACTCGAACCCGTGCTGTTCACGGTCTAGCGACTCAACACTGGTGAGTTCTTCTTTTTCCAGTTCAGACAATACAAACCCCAGAAACCATTGCAATCTACACTACAGAATGTTTCATTCATTCACGCGAATCTTGAATTCATCTTGTTCTCCACTCCCAGCAGGTTTTCGTTTCACCACTGGTGAATGTCCAAGCAACCCAAGGCTGGTTTCAGCTGCGTGTTAACACTCGCAGCCGTGCTGTTCAATTGGCTATCCAGTGAACGCTGGTTAGCTCTTGATTTTCCTTCCACACACCGAGCCTTCAGAAATCATTCTTATCTCCACTTCAGAATGTTCCATTCGTTCCCTGCGAATCTGGAATTCCTCTGACTCTCCACACCAGGCAGATTTTCCTAACAACACTGGTGAATGACCAGGTAATCCAATGCTGGTTTTCAGCGGCTGTTCACACTCACAGCCTTGCTGTTCAATTGGCAATCCAGTCAAACCTAGTCAGCTCTTCATTTTCCTGTCCACACAACCCAGCGTTCAGAAATCATTGGAATCTCTACTACAGAAATTTCCATTCATTCACTGTGAATCTGGAAATAATCTGAATCTGCATTCCAGGAAGGCTTTCGTTACACCACTGATGAATGTCCAAGTAATGCAATGCTGCTTCTTAGTGGTCTGTTCACACTCGAAACCATGCTGTTCACTGGCTATCCACTCAACATTGGTCAGCTCTTCAATATCCTGTCCAGACTATCCAGATTTCTAAATCTTGGCAATCTCCACTACAGAATGTTCCATTCAATCACGCGAATCTGGAATTCATCAGAGTCTCCACTCCCGGCAGGTTTTCGTGACACCACTGGTAAATATCCAAGTAAGCCAATGCTGGTTTTAAGTGGCCTGCTCATACTCTCAGCCGTGCTGTTCAATTTGCTATCCACTCAACCCTCTTCAGCTCCATTTTCCTGTCCACATAACCCAAACTTCAGAAACAATTGGTATCTCCTCCACAGAATGTTCCATTCATTGACTGCAAATCTGAAATTCATCTAATTCTCAACTCCCGTCAGGTTTTCGTTACACCACTTGTGAATGTCCAATTAAGCCAAAGCTGGTTTTCAGTGGCCTGTTCTTACTACGAGACGTGCTGTTCATTTGGCTATCCATTCCACCCTGTTCAGCTCTACATTTTCGTGTCCACAAAACCCAGCCTTCAGAAATCATTGGAATCACCACTAGAGAATGTTCCATTCATTCACTGCGAATCTGGAATTCATCTGAATCTCCACTCCCGGCAGGTTTTCATTGCACCACTGCTGAATGTTCAAGTAACGCAATGATGGTTTTCAGCGGTCTATTCACACTCGAACCCGTGCTGTTCACGGTCTAGCGACTCAACACTGGTGAGTTCTTCTTTTTCCAGTTCAGACAATACAAACCTCAGAAACCATTGCAATCTACACTACAGAATGTTTCATTCATTCACGCGAATCTTGAATTCATCTTGTTCTCCACTCCCAGCAGGTTTTCGTTTCACCACTGGTGAATGTCCAAGCAACCCAAGGCTGGTTTCAGCTGCGTGTTAACACTCGCAGCCGTGCTGTTCAATTGGCTATCCAGTGAACGCTGGTTAGCTCTTGATTTTCCTTCCACACACCGAGCCTTCAGAAATCATTCTTATCTCCACTTCAGAATGTTCCATTCGTTCCCTGCGAATCTGGAATTCCTCTGACTCTCCACACCAGGCAGATTTTCCTAACAACACTGGTGAATGACCAGGTAATCCAATGCTGGTTTTCAGCGGCTGTTCACACTCACAGCCTTGCTGTTCAATTGGCAATCCAGTCAAACCTAGTCAGCTCTTCATTTTCCTGTCCACACAACCCAGCGTTCAGAAATCATTGGAATCTCTACTACAGAAATTTCCATTCATTCACTGTGAATCTGGAAATAATCTGAATCTGCATTCCAGGAAGGCTTTCGTTACACCACTGATGAATGTCCAAGTAATGCAATGCTGCTTCTTAGTGGTCTGTTCACACTCGAAACCGTGCTGTTCACTGGCTATCCACTCAACATTGGTCAGCTCTTCAATATCCTGTCCAGACTATCCAGATTTCTAAATCTTGGCAATCTCCACTACAGAATGTTCCATTCAATCACGCGAATCTGGAATTCATCAGAGTCTCCACTCCCGGCAGGTTTTCGTGACACCACTGGTATATGTCCAAGGAAGCCAATGCTGGTTTTAAGCCGCCTGCTTATACTCTCAGCCGTGCTGTTCAATTTGCTATCCACCCAACCCTATTCAGCTCTACATTTTCCTGTCCTCATAACCCAACCTTCAGAAATAATTGGTATCTCCTCCACAGAATGTTCCGTTCATTCACTGCGAATCTTAAATTCATCTGACTCTCAACTCCCGGCGGGTTATCGTTACACCACTTGTGAATGTCCAAGTAAGCCAATGCTGGTTTTCAGTGGCCTGTTCATACTAAGAGACGTGCTGTTCATTTGGCTATCCACTCCACCCTGTTCAGCTCTACATTTTCGTGTCCACAAAACCCAGCCTTCAGAAATCATTGGAATCACCACTAGAGAATGTTCCATTCATTCACTGCGAATCTGGAATTCATCTGAACCTCCACTCCCGGCAGGTTTTCGTTACACCACTGGTGAATGTCCAAGTAACTCAATACTGGTTTTCAGAGGCATGTTCATCTCGCAGAAGTGCTGTTCAATGGGCTATCCACTCAATATTGGTCAGCTCTTCATTTTCCTCTCCACACAAACCAGCCTTCAGAAATCATTGGGATCTCCACTACAGACTGTTCCATTCATTCACTGCGATTCTGCAATTCATCTGACTCTCCGCTCCAGGCAGGTTTTCATTACAGCACTGGTGAATGACCAAGTAATCCAATGCTGGTTTTCAGCCGCCTTTTCACACTCGCAGTGTGCTGTTCAATTGTCTATCCACTCAAACCTGGTCAGCCTTTCATTTTCTTTTCCACAATATCAGACTTCAGAAATCATTGGAATCGCCAGTACAGAATGTACCATTCATTCACTGCCAATCTGGAATTCATCTGAATCCGCACTCCAGGTAGGCTTTCATTACACCACTTATGAATGTCCAAGTAACACAATGCTGGTTTTCAGCGGTCTGTTCACACTCTAAGCCCTGCTTTTTACTGGGTATCCACACAACTGTGGTCAGCTCTTCATTTTCATGTCCAAACAATCCAGACTTGAGAAATCATTGCAATCTCCAGTACAGAATGTTCCATTCATTCACTGCGAATCTGGAATTCAACTGAATCTCCACTACCTGCAGATTTATCTTACACCACTTGTGAATGTCCAAGTAAAACAATGCTGGTTTTCAGAGGCCTGTTCATGTTCGCAGTCGTGCTGTTCAATTGGCTATCCACTCAACCTGTTTTGCTCCTCATTTTCCTGTGCACACAACCCAGCCTTCAGAAATCATTGTAATCTCCACTACAGGATGTTCCATTCATTCACTGGGAATCTGGAATTCATCTGAATCTGCACTCCACGCAGGCTTTCGTTACACCACTGCTGAAAGTCGAAGTAATGCAATACTGGTTTTCAGTGGTCTGTTCACATTCGAAGCCGAGGCTTTTTACAGGCTATCCACTCAACACTGGTCAGCTCTTCATTTTCGTGTCCCCACAATCCAGATTTCAGAAATCATTGCAATCTCCACTACAGAATGTTCCATTCATTCACTGCGAGTCTGGAGTTTATCTGATTCTCCACTCCCGCCTGGTTAACATTACACCACTTGTGAATGTCCAAGTAAGCCAATGCTGGTTTTCAGAGGCCTGTTCATACTCGCAGCCGTGCTGTTTAATTGACAATTCACTCCACCCTGTTCAGCTCTTCATTGTCCCACCACACTACCAGCCTTCAGAAATCTTTGTTATCTCCACTACAGAATGTTCCATTCATTCACTGCGAATCTGGAATTCATCTGACTCTCAACTCCACGCAGGTTTTCATTACACCACTGTTGAATGTCCAAGTAACCCAATGCTGGTTTTCAGCGGCCTGTTCATATTCGCAGCCCTGCTGTTTACTTGGCTATCGATTCAAGCCTGGTCAGCTCTTCATTTTCCTGTCCACACAACACAGGCTTCAGAAATCATTGGAATCTCCTCTACAGAATGTTCCATTCATTCACTGCGAATGTGGAATTCAACTGACTCTCCACTCCATGCAGGTTTTCCTTACACCACTGATGAATGTCCAAGTAACCCAATGCTGGTTTTCAGCTGCATGTTCACACTCGCAGCCATGCTATACAATTGGCTTTCCACTAAATCCTGATTAGTTCTTGATTTTCCTTCCACACGACCCAGCCTTCAGAAATCATTGGAATCTCCACTAGAGAATGTTCCATTCATTCACTGCGAATCTGGAATTCCTCTGAACCTCCACTCCCGGCAGGTTTTCGTTACACCACTGTTGAATGTCCAAGTAACCCAATGTTTTAAGTGTTTTCTTCACAAGCGCAGTGGTGCTGTTCAATTGGCTATCCACTCAACCCTGGCCAGCTCTACATTTTCCTGTCCACACCACAGAGACTGGAGAAATCATTGTTATCTCCACTACAGAATGTTCCATTCATTCACAGCGAATCTGGAATTCATCTGAATCTCCACTCCCGGCAGGTTTTCGTGACACCACTGGTAAATATCCAAGTAAGCCAATGCTGGTTTTAAGTGGCCTGCTCATACTCTCAGCCGTGCTGTTCAATTTGCTATCCACTCAACCCTCTTCAGCTCCATTTTCCTGTCCACATAACCCAAACTTCAGAAACAATTGGTATCTCCTCCACAGAATGTTCCATTCATTGACTGCAAATCTGAAATTCATCTAATTCTCAACTCCCGTCAGGTTTTCGTTACACCACTTGTGAATGTCCAATTAAGCCAAAGCTGGTTTTCAGTGGCCTGTTCTTACTACGAGACGTGCTGTTCATTTGGCTATCCATTCCACCCTGTTCAGCTCTACATTTTCGTGTCCACAAAACCCAGCCTTCAGAAATCATTGGAATCACCACTAGAGAATGTTCCATTCATTCACTGCGAATCTGGAATTCATCTGAATCTCCACTCCCGGCAGGTTTTCATTGCACCACTGCTGAATGTTCAAGTAACGCAATGATGGTTTTCAGCGGTCTATTCACACTCGAACCCGTGCTCTTCACGGTCTAGCGACTCAACACTGGTGAGTTCTTCTTTTTCCAGTTCAGACAATACAAACCTCAGAAACCATTGCAATCTACACTACAGAATGTTTCATTCATTCACGCGAATCTTGAATTCATCTTGTTCTCCACTCCCAGCAGGTTTTCGTTTCACCACTGGTGAATGTCCAAGCAACCCAAGGCTGGTTTCAGCTGCGTGTTAACACTCGCAGCCGTGCTGTTCAATTGGCTATCCAGTGAACGCTGGTTAGCTCTTGATTTTCCTTCCACACACCGAGCCTTCAGAAATCATTCTTATCTCCACTTCAGAATGTTCCATTCGTTCCCTGCGAATCTGGAATTCCTCTGACTCTCCACACCAGGCAGATTTTCCTAACAACACTGGTGAATGACCAGGTAATCCAATGCTGGTTTTCAGCGGCTGTTCACACTCACAGCCTTGCTGTTCAATTGGCAATCCAGTCAAACCTAGTCAGCTCTTCATTTTCCTGTCCACACAACCCAGCGTTCAGAAATCATTGGAATCTCTACTACAGAAATTTCCATTCATTCACTGTGAATCTGGAAATAATCTGAATCTGCATTCCAGGAAGGCTTTCGTTACACCACTGATGAATGTCCAAGTAATGCAATGCTGCTTCTTAGTGGTCTGTTCACACTCGAAACCGTGCTGTTCACTGGCTATCCACTCAACATTGGTCAGCTCTTCAATATCCTGTCCAGACTATCCAGATTTCTAAATCTTGGCAATCTCCACTACAGAATGTTCCATTCAATCACGCGAATCTGGAATTCATCAGAGTCTCCACTCCCGGCAGGTTTTCGTGACACCACTGGTATATGTCCAAGGAAGCCAATGCTGGTTTTAAGCCGCCTGCTTATACTCTCAGCCGTGCTGTTCAATTTGCTATCCACCCAACCCTATTCAGCTCTACATTTTCCTGTCCTCATAACCCAACCTTCAGAAATAATTGGTATCTCCTCCACAGAATGTTCCGTTCATTCACTGCGAATCTTAAATTCATCTGACTCTCAACTCCCGGCGGGTTATCGTTACACCACTTGTGAATGTCCAAGTAAGCCAATGCTGGTTTTCAGTGGCCTGTTCATACTAAGAGACGTGCTGTTCATTTGGCTATCCACTCCACCCTGTTCAGCTCTACATTTTCGTGTCCACAAAACCCAGCCTTCAGAAATCATTGGAATCACCACTAGAGACTGTTCCATTCATTCACTGCGAATCTGGAATTCATCTGAACCTCCACTCCCGGCAGGTTTTCGTTACACCACTGGTGAATGTCCAAGTAACTCAATACTGGTTTTCAGAGGCATGTTCAACTCGCAGAAGTGCTGTTCAATGGGCTATCCACTCAATATTGGTCAGCTCTTCATTTTCCTCTCCACACAAACCAGCCTTCAGAAATCATTGGGATCTCCACTACAGACTGTTCCATTCATTCACTGCGATTCTGCAATTCATCTGACTCTCCGCTCCAGGCAGGTTTTCATTACAGCACTGGTGATTGACCAAGTAATCCAATGCTGGTTTTCAGCCGCCTTTTCACACTCGCAGTGTGCTGTTCAATTGTCTATCCACTCAAACCTGGTCAGCCTTTCATTTTCTTTTCCACAATATCAGACTTCAGAAATCATTGGAATCGCCAGTACAGAATGTACCATTCATTCACTGCCAATCTGGAATTCATCTGAATCCGCACTCCAGGTAGGCTTTCATTACACCACTTATGAATGTCCAAGTAACACAATGCTGGTTTTCAGCGGTCTGTTCACACTCTAAGCCCTGCTTTTTACTGGGTATCCACACAACTGTGGTCAGCTCTTCATTTTCATGTCCAAACAATCCAGACTTGAGAAATCATTGCAATCTCCAGTACAGAATGTTCCATTCATTCACTGCGAATCTGGAATTCAACTGAATCTCCACTACCTGCAGATTTATCTTACACCACTTGTGAATGTCCAAGTAAAACAATGCTGGTTTTCAGAGGCCTGTTCATGTTCGCAGTCGTGCTGTTCAATTGGCTATCCACTCAACCTGTTTTGCTCCTCATTTTCCTGTGCACACAACCCAGCCTTCAGAAATCATTGTAATCTCCACTACAGGATGTTCCATTCATTCACTGGGAATCTGGAATTCATCTGAATCTGCACTCCACGCAGGCTTTCGTTACACCACTGCTGAAAGTCGAAGTAATGCAATACTGGTTTTCAGTGGTCTGTTCACATTCGAAGCCGAGGCTTTTTACAGGCTATCCACTCAACACTGGTCAGCTCTTCATTTTCGTGTCCCCACAATCCAGATTTCAGAAATCATTGCAATCTCCACTACAGAATGTTCCATTCATTCACTGCGAGTCTGGAGTTTATCTGATTCTCCACTCCCGCCTGGTTAACATTACACCACTTGTGAATGTCCAAGTAAGCCAATGCTGGTTTTCAGAGGCCTGTTCATACTCGCAGCCGTGCTGTTTAATTGACAATTCACTCCACCCTGTTCAGCTCTTCATTGTCCCACCACACTACCAGCCTTCAGAAATCTTTGTTATCTCCACTACAGAATGTTCCATTCATTCACTGCGAATCTGGAAGTCATCTGACTCTCAACTCCACGCAGGTTTTCATTACACCACTGTTGAATGTCCAAGTAACCCAATGCTGGTTTTCAGCGGCCTGTTCATATTCGCAGCCCTGCTGTTTACTTGGCTATCGATTCAAGCCTGGTCAGCTCTTCATTTTCCTGTCCACACAACACAGGCTTCAGAAATCATTGGAATCTCCTCTACAGAATGTTCCATTCATTCACTGCGAATGTGGAATTCAACTGACTCTCCACTCCATGCAGGTTTTCCTTACACCACTGATGAATGTCCAAGTAACCCAATGCTGGTTTTCAGCTGCATGTTCACACTCGCAGCCATGCTATACAATTGGCTTTCCACTAAATCCTGATTAGTTCTTGATTTTCCTTCCACACGACCCAGCCTTCAGAAATCATTGGAATCTCCACTAGAGAATGTTCCATTCATTCACTGCGAATCTGGAATTCCTCTGAACCTCCACTCCCGGCAGGTTTTCGTTACACCACTGTTGAATGTCCAAGTAACCCAATGTTTTAAGTGTTTTCTTCACAAGCGCAGTGGTGCTGTTCAATTGGCTATCCACTCAACCCTGGCCAGCTCTACATTTTCCTGTCCACACCACAGAGACTGGAGAAATCATTGTTATCTCCACTACAGAATGTTCCATTCATTCACAGCGAATCTGGAATTCATCTGAATCTCCACTCCCGGCAGGTTTTCGTGACACCACTGGTAAATATCCAAGTAAGCCAATGCTGGTTTTAAGTGGCCTGCTCATACTCTCAGCCGTGCTGTTCAATTTGCTATCCACTCAACCCTCTTCAGCTCCATTTTCCTGTCCACATAACCCAAACTTCAGAAACAATTGGTATCTCCTCCACAGAATGTTCCATTCATTGACTGCAAATCTGAAATTCATCTAATTCTCAACTCCCGTCAGGTTTTCGTTACACCACTTGTGAATGTCCAATTAAGCCAAAGCTGGTTTTCAGTGGCCTGTACGAGACGTGCTGTTCATTTGGCTATCCATTCCACCCTGTTCAGCTCTACATTTTCGTGTCCACAAAACCCAGCCTTCAGAAATCATTGGAATCACCACTAGAGAATGTTCCATTCATTCACTGCGAATCTGGAATTCATCTGAATCTCCACTCCCGGCAGGTTTTCATTGCACCACTGCTGAATGTTCAAGTAACGCAATGATGGTTTTCAGCGGTCTATTCACACTCGAACCCGTGCTGTTCACGGTCTAGCGACTCAACACTGGTGAGTTCTTCTTTTTCCAGTTCAGACAATACAAACCCCAGAAACCATTGCAATCTACACTACAGAATGTTTCATTCATTCACGCGAATCTTGAATTCATCTTGTTCTCCACTCCCAGCAGGTTTTCGTTTCACCACTGGTGAATGTCCAAGCAACCCAAGGCTGGTTTCAGCTGCGTGTTAACACTCGCAGCCGTGCTGTTCAATTGGCTATCCAGTGAACGCTGGTTAGCTCTTGATTTTCCTTCCACACACCGAGCCTTCAGAAATCATTCTTATCTCCACTTCAGAATGTTCCATTCGTTCCCTGCGAATCTGGAATTCCTCTGACTCTCCACACCAGGCAGATTTTCCTAACAACACTGGTGAATGACCAGGTAATCCAATGCTGGTTTTCAGCGGCTGTTCACACTCACAGCCTTGCTGTTCAATTGGCAATCCAGTCAAACCTAGTCAGCTCTTCATTTTCCTGTCCACACAACCCAGCGTTCAGAAATCATTGGAATCTCTACTACAGAAATTTCCATTCATTCACTGTGAATCTGGAAATAATCTGAATCTGCATTCCAGGAAGGCTTTCGTTACACCACTGATGAATGTCCAAGTAATGCAATGCTGCTTCTTAGTGGTCTGTTCACACTCGAAACCGTGCTGTTCACTGGCTATCCACTCAACATTGGTCAGCTCTTCAATATCCTGTCCAGACTATCCAGATTTCTAAATCTTGGCAATCTCCACTACAGAATGTTCCATTCAATCACGCGAATCTGGAATTCATCAGAGTCTCCACTCCCGGCAGGTTTTCGTGACACCACTGGTATATGTCCAAGGAAGCCAATGCTGGTTTTAAGCCGCCTGCTTATACTCTCAGCCGTGCTGTTCAATTTGCTATCCACCCAACCCTATTCAGCTCTACATTTTCCTGTCCTCATAACCCAACCTTCAGAAATAATTGGTATCTCCTCCACAGAATGTTCCGTTCATTCACTGCGAATCTTAAATTCATCTGACTCTCAACTCCCGGCGGGTTATCGTTACACCACTTGTGAATGTCCAAGTAAGCCAATGCTGGTTTTCAGTGGCCTGTTCATACTAAGAGACGTGCTGTTCATTTGGCTATCCACTCCACCCTGTTCAGCTCTACATTTTCGTGTCCACAAAACCCAGCCTTCAGAAATCATTGGAATCACCACTAGAGAATGTTCCATTCATTCACTGCGAATCTGGAATTCATCTGAACCTCCACTCCCGGCAGGTTTTCGTTACACCACTGGTGAATGTCCAAGTAACTCAATACTGGTTTTCAGAGGCATGTTCAACTCGCAGAAGTGCTGTTCAATGGGCTATCCACTCAATATTGGTCAGCTCTTCATTTTCCTCTCCACACAAACCAGCCTTCAGAAATCATTGGGATCTCCACTACAGACTGTTCCATTCATTCACTGCGATTCTGCAATTCATCTGACTCTCCGCTCCAGGCAGGTTTTCATTACAGCACTGGTGAATGACCAAGTAATCCAATGCTGGTTTTCAGCCGCCTTTTCACACTCGCAGTGTGCTGTTCAATTGTCTATCCACTCAAACCTGGTCAGCCTTTCATTTTCTTTTCCACAATATCAGACTTCAGAAATCATTGGAATCGCCAGTACAGAATGTACCATTCATTCACTGCCAATCTGGAATTCATCTGAATCCGCACTCCAGGTAGGCTTTCATTACACCACTTATGAATGTCCAAGTAACACAATGCTGGTTTTCAGCGGTCTGTTCACACTCTAAGCCCTGCTTTTTACTGGGTATCCACACAACTGTGGTCAGCTCTTCATTTTCATGTCCAAACAATCCAGACTTGAGAAATCATTGCAATCTCCAGTACAGAATGTTCCATTCATTCACTGCGAATCTGGAATTCAACTGAATCTCCACTACCTGCAGATTTATCTTACACCACTTGTGAATGTCCAAGTAAAACAATGCTGGTTTTCAGAGGCCTGTTCATGTTCGCAGTCGTGCTGTTCAATTGGCTATCCACTCAACCTGTTTTGCTCCTCATTTTCCTGTGCACACAACCCAGCCTTCAGAAATCATTGTAATCTCCACTACAGGATGTTCCATTCATTCACTGGGAATCTGGAATTCATCTGAATCTGCACTCCACGCAGGCTTTCGTTACACCACTGCTGAAAGTCGAAGTAATGCAATACTGGTTTTCAGTGGTCTGTTCACATTCGAAGCCGAGGCTTTTTACAGGCTATCCACTCAACACTGGTCAGCTCTTCATTTTCGTGTCCCCACAATCCAGATTTCAGAAATCATTGCAATCTCCACTACAGAATGTTCCATTCATTCACTGCGAGTCTGGAGTTTATCTGATTCTCCACTCCCGCCTGGTTAACATTACACCACTTGTGAATGTCCAAGTAAGCCAATGCTGGTTTTCAGAGGCCTGTTCATACTCGCAGCCGTGCTGTTTAATTGACAATTCACTCCACCCTGTTCAGCTCTTCATTGTCCCACCACACTACCAGCCTTCAGAAATCTTTGTTATCTCCACTACAGAATGTTCCATTCATTCACTGCGAATCTGGAATTCATCTGACTCTCAACTCCACGCAGGTTTTCATTACACCACTGTTGAATGTCCAAGTAACCCAATGCTGGTTTTCAGCGGCCTGTTCATATTCGCAGCCCTGCTGTTTACTTGGCTATCGATTCAAGCCTGGTCAGCTCTTCATTTTCCTGTCCACACAACACAGGCTTCAGAAATCATTGGAATCTCCTCTACAGAATGTTCCATTCATTCACTGCGAATGTGGAATTCAACTGACTCTCCACTCCATGCAGGTTTTCCTTACACCACTGATGAATGTCCAAGTAACCCAATGCTGGTTTTCAGCTGCATGTTCACACTCGCAGCCATGCTATACAATTGGCTTTCCACTAAATCCTGATTAGTTCTTGATTTTACTTCCACACGACCCAGCCTTCAGAAATCATTGGAATCTCCACTAGAGAATGTTCCATTCATTCACTGCGAATCTGGAATTCATCTGAACCTCCACTCCCGGCAGGTTTTCGTTACACCACTGTTGAATGTCCAAGTAACCCAATGTTTTAAGTGTTTTCTTCACAAGCGCAGTGGTGCTGTTCAATTGGCTATCCACTCAACCCTGGCCAGCTCTACATTTTCCTGTCCACACCACAGAGACTGGAGAAATCATTGTTATCTCCACTACAGAATGTTCCATTCATTCACAGCGAATCTGGAATTCATCTGAATCTCCACTCCCGGCAGGTTTTCGTGACACCACTGGTAAATATCCAAGTAAGCCAATGCTGGTTTTAAGTGGCCTGCTCATACTCTCAGCCGTGCTGTTCAATTTGCTATCCACTCAACCCTCTTCAGCTCCATTTTCCTGTCCACATAACCCAAACTTCAGAAACAATTGGTATCTCCTCCACAGAATGTTCCATTCATTGACTGCAAATCTGAAATTCATCTAATTCTCAACTCCCGTCAGGTTTTCGTTACACCACTTGTGAATGTCCAATTAAGCCAAAGCTGGTTTTCAGTGGCCTGTTCTTACTACGAGACGTGCTGTTCATTTGGCTATCCATTCCACCCTGTTCAGCTCTACATTTTCGTGTCCACAAAACCCAGCCTTCAGAAATCATTGGAATCACCACTAGAGAATGTTCCATTCATTCACTGCGAATCTGGAATTCATCTGAATCTCCACTCCCGGCAGGTTTTCATTGCACCACTGCTGAATGTTCAAGTAACGCAATGATGGTTTTCAGCGGTCTATTCACACTCGAACCCGTGCTCTTCACGGTCTAGCGACTCAACACTGGTGAGTTCTTCTTTTTCCAGTTCAGACAATACAAACCTCAGAAACCATTGCAATCTACACTACAGAATGTTTCATTCATTCACGCGAATCTTGAATTCATCTTGTTCTCCACTCCCAGCAGGTTTTCGTTTCACCACTGGTGAATGTCCAAGCAACCCAAGGCTGGTTTCAGCTGCGTGTTAACACTCGCAGCCGTGCTGTTCAATTGGCTATCCAGTGAACGCTGGTTAGCTCTTGATTTTCCTTCCACACACCGAGCCTTCAGAAATCATTCTTATCTCCACTTCAGAATGTTCCATTCGTTCCCTGCGAATCTGGAATTCCTCTGACTCTCCACACCAGGCAGATTTTCCTAACAACACTGGTGAATGACCAGGTAATCCAATGCTGGTTTTCAGCGGCTGTTCACACTCACAGCCTTGCTGTTCAATTGGCAATCCAGTCAAACCTAGTCAGCTCTTCATTTTCCTGTCCACACAACCCAGCGTTCAGAAATCATTGGAATCTCTACTACAGAAATTTCCATTCATTCACTGTGAATCTGGAAATACTCTGAATCTGCATTCCAGGAAGGCTTTCGTTACACCACTGATGAATGTCCAAGTAATGCAATGCTGCTTCTTAGTGGTCTGTTCACACTCGAAACCGTGCTGTTCACTGGCTATCCACTCAACATTGGTCAGCTCTTCAATATCCTGTCCAGACTATCCAGATTTCTAAATCTTGGCAATCTCCACTACAGAATGTTCCATTCAATCACGCGAATCTGGAATTCATCAGAGTCTCCACTCCCGGCAGGTTTTCGTGACACCACTGGTATATGTCCAAGGAAGCCAATGCTGGTTTTAAGCCGCCTGCTTATACTCTCAGCCGTGCTGTTCAATTTGCTATCCACCCAACCCTATTCAGCTCTACATTTTCCTGTCCTCATAACCCAACCTTCAGAAATAATTGGTATCTCCTCCACAGAATGTTCCGTTCATTCACTGCGAATCTTAAATTCATCTGACTCTCAACTCCCGGCGGGTTATCGTTACACCACTTGTGAATGTCCAAGTAAGCCAATGCTGGTTTTCAGTGGCCTGTTCATACTAAGAGACGTGCTGTTCATTTGGCTATCCACTCCACCCTGTTCAGCTCTACATTTTCGTGTCCACAAAACCCAGCCTTCAGAAATCATTGGAATCACCACTAGACAATGTTCCATTCATTCACTGCGAATCTGGAATTCCTCTGAACCTCCACTCCCGGCAGGTTTTCGTTACACCACTGGTGAATGTCCAAGTAACTCAATACTGGTTTTCAGAGGCATGTTCAACTCGCAGAAGTGCTGTTCAATGGGCTATCCACTCAATATTGGTCAGCTCTTCATTTTCCTCTCCACACAAACCAGCCTTCAGAAATCATTGGGATCTCCACTACAGACTGTTCCATTCATTCACTGCGATTCTGCAATTCATCTGACTCTCCGCTCCAGGCAGGTTTTCATTACAGCACTGGTGAATGACCAAGTAATCCAATGCTGGTTTTCAGCCGCCTTTTCACACTCGCAGTGTGCTGTTCAATTGTCTATCCACTCAAACCTGGTCAGCCTTTCATTTTCTTTTCCACAATATCAGACTTCAGAAATCATTGGAATCGCCAGTACAGAATGTTCCATTCATTCACTGCCAATCTGGAATTCATCTGAATCCGCACTCCAGGTAGGCTTTCATTACACCACTTATGAATGTCCAAGTAACACAATGCTGGTTTTCAGCGGTCTGTTCACACTCTAAGCCCTGCTTTTTACTGGGTATCCACACAACTGTGGTCAGCTCTTCATTTTCATGTCCAAACAATCCAGACTTGAGAAATCATTGCAATCTCCAGTACAGAATGTTCCATTCATTCACTGCGAATCTGGAATTCAACTGAATCTCCACTACCTGCAGATTTATCTTACACCACTTGTGAATGTCCAAGTAAAACAATGCTGGTTTTCAGAGGCCTGTTCATGTTCGCAGTCGTGCTGTTCAATTGGCTATCCACTCAACCTGTTTTGCTCCTCATTTTCCTGTGCACACAACCCAGCCTTCAGAAATCATTGTAATCTCCACTACAGGATGTTCCATTCATTCACTGGGAATCTGGAATTCATCTGAATCTGCACTCCACGCAGGCTTTCGTTACACCACTGCTGAAAGTCGAAGTAATGCAATACTGGTTTTCAGTGGTCTGTTCACATTCGAAGCCGAGGCTTTTTACAGGCTATCCACTCAACACTGGTCAGCTCTTCATTTTCGTGTCCCCACAATCCAGATTTCAGAAATCATTGCAATCTCCACTACAGAATGTTCCATTCATTCACTGCGAGTCTGGAGTTTATCTGATTCTCCACTCCCGCCTGGTTAACATTACACCACTTGTGAATGTCCAAGTAAGCCAATGCTGGTTTTCAGAGGCCTGTTCATACTCGCAGCCGTGCTGTTTAATTGACAATTCACTCCACCCTGTTCAGCTCTTCATTGTCCCACCACACTACCAGCCTTCAGAAATCTTTGTTATCTCCACTACAGAATGTTCCATTCATTCACTGCGAATCTGGAATTCATCTGACTCTCAACTCCACGCAGGTTTTCATTACACCACTGTTGAATGTCCAAGTAACCCAATGCTGGTTTTCAGCGGCCTGTTCATATTCGCAGCCCTGCTGTTTACTTGGCTATCGATTCAAGCCTGGTCAGCTCTTCATTTTCCTGTCCACACAACACAGGCTTCAGAAATCATTGGAATCTCCTCTACAGAATGTTCCATTCATTCACTGCGAATGTGGAATTCAACTGACTCTCCACTCCATGCAGGTTTTCCTTACACCACTGATGAATGTCCAAGTAACCCAATGCTGGTTTTCAGCTGCATGTTCACACTCGCAGCCATGCTATACAATTGGCTTTCCACTAAATCCTGATTAGTTCTTGATTTTCCTTCCACACGACCCAGCCTTCAGAAATCATTGGAATCTCCACTAGAGAATGTTCCATTCATTCACTGAGAATCTGGAATTCCTCTGAACCTCCACTCCCGGCAGGTTTTCGTTACACCACTGTTGAATGTCCAAGTAACCCAATGTTTTAAGTGTTTTCTTCACAAGCGCAGTGGTGCTGTTCAATTGGCTATCCACTCAACCCTGGCCAGCTCTACATTTTCCTGTCCACACCACAGAGACTGGAGAAATCATTGTTATCTCCACTACAGAATGTTCCATTCATTCACAGCGAATCTGGAATTCATCTGAATCTCCACTCCCGGCAGGTTTTCGTGACACCACTGGTAAATATCCAAGTAAGCCAATGCTGGTTTTAAGTGGCCTGCTCATACTCTCAGCCGTGCTGTTCAATTTGCTATCCACTCAACCCTCTTCAGCTCCATTTTCCTGTCCACATAACCCAAACTTCAGAAACAATTGGTATCTCCTCCACAGAATGTTCCATTCATTGACGGCAAATCTGAAATTCATCTAATTCTCAACTCCCGTCAGGTTTTCGTTACACCACTTGTGAATGTCCAATTAAGCCAAAGCTGGTTTTCAGTGGCCTGTTCTTACTACGAGACGTGCTGTTCATTTGGCTATCCATTCCACCCTGTTCAGCTCTACATTTTCGTGTCCACAAAACCCAGCCTTCAGAAATCATTGGAATCACCACTAGAGAATGTTCCATTCATTCACTGCGAATCTGGAATTCATCTGAATCTCCACTCCCGGCAGGTTTTCATTGCACCACTGCTGAATGTTCAAGTAACGCAATGATGGTTTTCAGCGGTCTATTCACACTCGAACCCGTGCTGTTCACGGTCTAGCGACTCAACACTGGTGAGTTCTTCTTTTTCCAGTTCAGACAATACAAACCTCAGAAACCATTGCAATCTACACTACAGAATGTTTCATTCATTCACGCGAATCTTGAATTCATCTTGTTCTCCACTCCCAGCAGGTTTTCGTTTCACCACTGGTGAATGTCCAAGCAACCCAAGGCTGGTTTCAGCTGCGTGTTAACACTCGCAGCCGTGCTGTTCAATTGGCTATCCAGTGAACGCTGGTTAGCTCTTGATTTTCCTTCCACACACCGAGCCTTCAGAAATCATTCTTATCTCCACTTCAGAATGTTCCATTCGTTCCCTGCGAATCTGGAATTCCTCTGACTCTCCACACCAGGCAGATTTTCCTAACAACACTGGTGAATGACCAGGTAATCCAATGCTGGTTTTCAGCGGCTGTTCACACTCACAGCCTTGCTGTTCAATTGGCAATCCAGTCAAACCTAGTCAGCTCTTCATTTTCCTGTCCACACAACCCAGCGTTCAGAAATCATTGGAATCTCTACTACAGAAATTTCCATTCATTCACTGTGAATCTGGAAATAATCTGAATCTGCATTCCAGGAAGGCTTTCGTTACACCACTGATGAATGTCCAAGTAATGCAATGCTGCTTCTTAGTGGTCTGTTCACACTCGAAACCGTGCTGTTCACTGGCTATCCACTCAACATTGGTCAGCTCTTCAATATCCTGTCCAGACTATCCAGATTTCTAAATCTTGGCAATCTCCACTACAGAATGTTCCATTCAATCACGCGAATCTGGAATTCATCAGAGTCTCCACTCCCGGCAGGTTTTCGTGACACCACTGGTATATGTCCAAGGAAGCCAATGCTGGTTTTAAGCCGCCTGCTTATACTCTCAGCTGTGCTGTTCAATTTGCTATCCACCCAACCCTATTCAGCTCTACATTTTCCTGTCCTCATAACCCAACCTTCAGAAATAATTGGTATCTCCTCCACAGAATGTTCCGTTCATTCACTGCGAATCTTAAATTCATCTGACTCTCAACTCCCGGCGGGTTATCGTTACACCACTTGTGAATGTCCAAGTAAGCCAATGCTGGTTTTGAGTGGCCTGTTCATACTAAGAGACGTGCTGTTCATTTGGCTATCCACTCCACCCTGTTCAGCTCTACATTTTCGTGTCCACAAAACCCAGCCTTCAGAAATCATTGGAATCACCACTAGACAATGTTCCATTCATTCACTGCGAATCTGGAATTCATCTGAACCTCCACTCCTGGCAGGTTTTCGTTACACCACTGGTGAATGTCCAAGTAACTCAATACTGGTTTTCAGAGGCATGTTCAACTCGCAGAAGTGCTGTTCAATGGGCTATCCACTCAATATTGGTCAGCTCTTCATTTTCCTCTCCACACAAACCAGCCTTCAGAAATCATTGGGATCTCCACTACAGACTGTTCCATTCATTCACTGCGATTCTGCAATTCATCTGACTCTCCGCTCCAGGCAGGTTTTCATTACAGCACTGGTGAATGACCAAGTAATCCAATGCTGGTTTTCAGCCGCCTTTTCACACTCGCAGTGTGCTGTTCAATTGTCTATCCACTCAAACCTGGTCAGCCTTTCATTTTCTTTTCCACAATATCAGACTTCAGAAATCATTGGAATCGCCAGTACAGAATGTTCCATTCATTCACTGCCAATCTGGAATTCATCTGAATCCGCACTCCAGGTAGGCTTTCATTACACCACTTATGAATGTCCAAGTAACACAATGCTGGTTTTCAGCGGTCTGTTCACACTCTAAGCCCTGCTTTTTACTGGGTATCCACACAACTGTGGTCAGCTCTTCATTTTCATGTCCAAACAATCCAGACTTGAGAAATCATTGCAATCTCCAGTACAGAATGTTCCATTCATTCACTGCGAATCTGGAATTCAACTGAATCTCCACTACCTGCAGATTTATCTTACACCACTTGTGAATGTCCAAGTAAAACAATGCTGGTTTTCAGAGGCCTGTTCATGTTCGCAGTCGTGCTGTTCAATTGGCTATCCACTCAACCTGTTTTGCTCCTCATTTTCCTGTGCACACAACCCAGCCTTCAGAAATCATTGTAATCTCCACTACAGGATGTTCCATTCATTCACTGGGAATCTGGAATTCATCTGAATCTGCACTCCACGCAGGCTTTCGTTACACCACTGCTGAAAGTCGAAGTAATGCAATACTGGTTTTCAGTGGTCTGTTCACATTCGAAGCCGAGGCTTTTTACAGGCTATCCACTCAACACTGGTCAGCTCTTCATTTTCGTGTCCCCACAATCCAGATTTCAGAAATCATTGCAATCTCCACTACAGAATGTTCCATTCATTCACTGCGAGTCTGGAGTTTATCTGATTCTCCACTCCCGCCTGGTTAACATTACACCACTTGTGAATGTCCAAGTAAGCCAATGCTGGTTTTCAGAGGCCTGTTCATACTCGCAGCCGTGCTGTTTAATTGACAATTCACTCCACCCTGTTCAGCTCTTCATTGTCCCACCACACTACCAGCCTTCAGAAATCTTTGTTATCTCCACTACAGAATGTTCCATTCATTCACTGCGAATCTGGAATTCATCTGACTCTCAACTCCACGCAGGTTTTCATTACACCACTGTTGAATGTCCAAGTAACCCAATGCTGGTTTTCAGCGGCCTGTTCATATTCGCAGCCCTGCTGTTTACTTGGCTATCGATTCAAGCCTGGTCAGCTCTTCATTTTCCTGTCCACACAACACAGGCTTCAGAAATCATTGGAATCTCCTCTACAGAATGTTCCATTCATTCACTGCGAATGTGGAATTCAACTGACTCTCCACTCCATGCAGGTTTTCCTTACACCACTGATGAATGTCCAAGTAACCCAATGCTGGTTTTCAGCTGCATGTTCACACTCGCAGCCATGCTATACAATTGGCTTTCCACTAAATCCTGATTAGTTCTTGATTTTCCTTCCACACGACCCAGCCTTCAGAAATCATTGGAATCTCC
Source organism: Sorex fumeus (assembly GCF_029834395.1). Taxonomy (NCBI): domain Eukaryota; kingdom Metazoa; phylum Chordata; class Mammalia; order Eulipotyphla; family Soricidae; genus Sorex; species Sorex fumeus. The sequence goes on along the minus strand of NW_026606357.1, from coordinate 268,129 downwards.
ACTAGAGAATGTTCCATTCATTCACTGAGAATCTGGAATTCCTCTGAACCTCCACTCCCGGCAGGTTTTCGTTACACCACTGTTGAATGTCCAAGTAACCCAATGTTTTAAGTGTTTTCTTCACAAGCGCAGTGGTGCTGTTCAATTGGCTATCCACTCAACCCTGGCCAGCTCTACATTTTCCTGTCCACACCACAGAGACTGGAGAAATCATTGTTATCTCCACTACAGAATGTTCCATTCATTCACAGCGAATCTGGAATTCATCTGAATCTCCACTCCCGGCAGGTTTTCGTGACACCACTGGTAAATATCCAAGTAAGCCAATGCTGGTTTTAAGTGGCCTGCTCATACTCTCAGCCGTGCTGTTCAATTTGCTATCCACTCAACCCTCTTCAGCTCCATTTTCCTGTCCACATAACCCAAACTTCAGAAACAATTGGTATCTCCTCCACAGAATGTTCCATTCATTGACGGCAAATCTGAAATTCATCTAATTCTCAACTCCCGTCAGGTTTTCGTTACACCACTTGTGAATGTCCAATTAAGCCAAAGCTGGTTTTCAGTGGCCTGTTCTTACTACGAGACGTGCTGTTCATTTGGCTATCCATTCCACCCTGTTCAGCTCTACATTTTCGTGTCCACAAAACCCAGCCTTCAGAAATCATTGGAATCACCACTAGAGAATGTTCCATTCATTCACTGCGAATCTGGAATTCATCTGAATCTCCACTCCCGGCAGGTTTTCATTGCACCACTGCTGAATGTTCAAGTAACGCAATGATGGTTTTCAGCGGTCTATTCACACTCGAACCCGTGCTGTTCACGGTCTAGCGACTCAACACTGGTGAGTTCTTCTTTTTCCAGTTCAGACAATACAAACCTCAGAAACCATTGCAATCTACACTACAGAATGTTTCATTCATTCACGCGAATCTTGAATTCATCTTGTTCTCCACTCCCAGCAGGTTTTCGTTTCACCACTGGTGAATGTCCAAGCAACCCAAGGCTGGTTTCAGCTGCGTGTTAACACTCGCAGCCGTGCTGTTCAATTGGCTATCCAGTGAACGCTGGTTAGCTCTTGATTTTCCTTCCACACACCGAGCCTTCAGAAATCATTCTTATCTCCACTTCAGAATGTTCCATTCGTTCCCTGCGAATCTGGAATTCCTCTGACTCTCCACACCAGGCAGATTTTCCTAACAACACTGGTGAATGACCAGGTAATCCAATGCTGGTTTTCAGCGGCTGTTCACACTCACAGCCTTGCTGTTCAATTGGCAATCCAGTCAAACCTAGTCAGCTCTTCATTTTCCTGTCCACACAACCCAGCGTTCAGAAATCATTGGAATCTCTACTACAGAAATTTCCATTCATTCACTGTGAATCTGGAAATAATCTGAATCTGCATTCCAGGAAGGCTTTCGTTACACCACTGATGAATGTCCAAGTAATGCAATGCTGCTTCTTAGTGGTCTGTTCACACTCGAAACCGTGCTGTTCACTGGCTATCCACTCAACATTGGTCAGCTCTTCAATATCCTGTCCAGACTATCCAGATTTCTAAATCTTGGCAATCTCCACTACAGAATGTTCCATTCAATCACGCGAATCTGGAATTCATCAGAGTCTCCACTCCCGGCAGGTTTTCGTGACACCACTGGTATATGTCCAAGGAAGCCAATGCTGGTTTTAAGCCGCCTGCTTATACTCTCAGCTGTGCTGTTCAATTTGCTATCCACCCAACCCTATTCAGCTCTACATTTTCCTGTCCTCATAACCCAACCTTCAGAAATAATTGGTATCTCCTCCACAGAATGTTCCGTTCATTCACTGCGAATCTTAAATTCATCTGACTCTCAACTCCCGGCGGGTTATCGTTACACCACTTGTGAATGTCCAAGTAAGCCAATGCTGGTTTTGAGTGGCCTGTTCATACTAAGAGACGTGCTGTTCATTTGGCTATCCACTCCACCCTGTTCAGCTCTACATTTTCGTGTCCACAAAACCCAGCCTTCAGAAATCATTGGAATCACCACTAGACAATGTTCCATTCATTCACTGCGAATCTGGAATTCATCTGAACCTCCACTCCTGGCAGGTTTTCGTTACACCACTGGTGAATGTCCAAGTAACTCAATACTGGTTTTCAGAGGCATGTTCAACTCGCAGAAGTGCTGTTCAATGGGCTATCCACTCAATATTGGTCAGCTCTTCATTTTCCTCTCCACACAAACCAGCCTTCAGAAATCATTGGGATCTCCACTACAGACTGTTCCATTCATTCACTGCGATTCTGCAATTCATCTGACTCTCCGCTCCAGGCAGGTTTTCATTACAGCACTGGTGAATGACCAAGTAATCCAATGCTGGTTTTCAGCCGCCTTTTCACACTCGCAGTGTGCTGTTCAATTGTCTATCCACTCAAACCTGGTCAGCCTTTCATTTTCTTTTCCACAATATCAGACTTCAGAAATCATTGGAATCGCCAGTACAGAATGTTCCATTCATTCACTGCCAATCTGGAATTCATCTGAATCTGCACTCCAGGTAGGCTTTCATTACACCACTTATGAATGTCCAAGTAACACAATGCTGGTTTTCAGCGGTCTGTTCACACTCTAAGCCCTGCTTTTTACTGGGTATCCACACAACTGTGGTCAGCTCTTCATTTTCATGTCCAAACAATCCAGACTTGAGAAATCATTGCAATCTCCAGTACAGAATGTTCCATTCATTCACTGCGAATCTGGAATTCAACTGAATCTCCACTACCTGCAGATTTATCTTACACCACTTGTGAATGTCCAAGTAAAACAATGCTGGTTTTCAGAGGCCTGTTCATGTTCGCAGTCGTGCTGTTCAATTGGCTATCCACTCAACCTGTTTTGCTCCTCATTTTCCTGTGCACACAACCCAGCCTTCAGAAATCATTGTAATCTCCACTACAGGATGTTCCATTCATTCACTGGGAATCTGGAATTCATCTGAATCTGCACTCCACGCAGGCTTTCGTTACACCACTGCTGAAAGTCGAAGTAATGCAATACTGGTTTTCAGTGGTCTGTTCACATTCGAAGCCGAGGCTTTTTACAGGCTATCCACTCAACACTGGTCAGCTCTTCATTTTCGTGTCCCCACAATCCAGATTTCAGAAATCATTGCAATCTCCACTACAGAATGTTCCATTCATTCACTGCGAGTCTGGAGTTTATCTGATTCTCCACTCCCGCCTGGTTAACATTACACCACTTGTGAATGTCCAAGTAAGCCAATGCTGGTTTTCAGAGGCCTGTTCATACTCGCAGCCGTGCTGTTTAATTGACAATTCACTCCACCCTGTTCAGCTCTTCATTGTCCCACCACACTACCAGCCTTCAGAAATCTTTGTTATCTCCACTACAGAATGTTCCATTCATTCACTGCGAATCTGGAATTCATCTGACTCTCAACTCCACGCAGGTTTTCATTACACCACTGTTGAATGTCCAAGTAACCCAATGCTGGTTTTCAGCGGCCTGTTCATATTCGCAGCCCTGCTGTTTACTTGGCTATCGATTCAAGCCTGGTCAGCTCTTCATTTTCCTGTCCACACAACACAGGCTTCAGAAATCATTGGAATCTCCTCTACAGAATGTTCCATTCATTCACTGCGAATGTGGAATTCAACTGACTCTCCACTCCATGCAGGTTTTCCTTACACCACTGATGAATGTCCAAGTAACCCAATGCTGGTTTTCAGCTGCATGTTCACACTCGCAGCCATGCTATACAATTGGCTTTCCACTAAATCCTGATTAGTTCTTGATTTTCCTTCCACACGACCCAGCCTTCAGAAATCATTGGAATCTCCACTAGAGAATGTTCCATTCATTCACTGCGAATCTGGAATTCCTCTGAACCTCCACTCCCGGCAGGTTTTCGTTACACCACTGTTGAATGTCCAAGTAACCCAATGTTTTAAGTGTTTTCTTCACAAGCGCAGTGGTGCTGTTCAATTGGCTATCCACTCAACCCTGGCCAGCTCTACATTTTCCTGTCCACACCACAGAGACTGGAGAAATCATTGTTATCTCCACTACAGAATGTTCCATTCATTCACAGCGAATCTGGAATTCATCTGAATCTCCACTCCCGGCAGGTTTTCGTGACACCACTGGTAAATATCCAAGTAAGCCAATGCTGGTTTTAAGTGGCCTGCTCATACTCTCAGCCGTGCTGTTCAATTTGCTATCCACTCAACCCTCTTCAGCTCCATTTTCCTGTCCACATAACCCAAACTTCAGAAACAATTGGTATCTCCTCCACAGAATGTTCCATTCATTGACTGCAAATCTGAAATTCATCTAATTCTCAACTCCCGTCAGGTTTTCGTTACACCACTTGTGAATGTCCAATTAAGCCAAAGCTGGTTTTCAGTGGCCTGTTCTTACTACGAGACGTGCTGTTCATTTGGCTATCCATTCCACCCTGTTCAGCTCTACATTTTCGTGTCCACAAAACCCAGCCTTCAGAAATCATTGGAATCACCACTAGAGAATGTTCCATTCATTCACTGCGAATCTGGAATTCATCTGAATCTCCACTCCCGGCAGGTTTTCATTGCACCACTGCTGAATGTTCAAGTAACGCAATGATGGTTTTCAGCGGTCTATTCACACTCGAACCCGTGCTGTTCACGGTCTAGCGACTCAACACTGGTGAGTTCTTCTTTTTCCAGTTCAGACAATACAAACCTCAGAAACCATTGCAATCTACACTACAGAATGTTTCATTCATTCACGCGAATCTTGAATTCATCTTGTTCTCCACTCCCAGCAGGTTTTCGTTTCACCACTGGTGAATGTCCAAGCAACCCAAGGCTGGTTTCAGCTGCGTGTTAACACTCGCAGCCGTGCTGTTCAATTGGCTATCCAGTGAACGCTGGTTAGCTCTTGATTTTCCTTCCACACACCGAGCCTTCAGAAATCATTCTTATCTCCACTTCAGAATGTTCCATTCGTTCCCTGCGAATCTGGAATTCCTCTGACTCTCCACACCAGGCAGATTTTCCTAACAACACTGGTGAATGACCAGGTAATCCAATGCTGGTTTTCAGCGGCTGTTCACACTCACAGCCTTGCTGTTCAATTGGCAATCCAGTCAAACCTAGTCAGCTCTTCATTTTCCTGTCCACACAACCCAGCGTTCAGAAATCATTGGAATCTCTACTACAGAAATTTCCATTCATTCACTGTGAATCTGGAAATAATCTGAATCTGCATTCCAGGAAGGCTTTCGTTACACCACTGATGAATGTCCAAGTAATGCAATGCTGCTTCTTAGTGGTCTGTTCACACTCGAAATCGTGCTGTTCACTGGCTATCCACTCAACATTGGTCAGCTCTTCAATATCCTGTCCAGACTATCCAGATTTCTAAATCTTGGCAATCTCCACTACAGAATGTTCCATTCAATCACGCGAATCTGGAATTCATCAGAGTCTCCACTCCCGGCAGGTTTTCGTGACACCACTGGTATATGTCCAAGGAAGCCAATGCTGGTTTTAAGCCGCCTGCTTATACTCTCAGCCGTGCTGTTCAATTTGCTATCCACCCAACCCTATTCAGCTCTACATTTTCCTGTCCTCATAACCCAACCTTCAGAAATAATTGGTATCTCCTCCACAGAATGTTCCGTTCATTCACTGCGAATCTTAAATTCATCTGACTCTCAACTCCCGGCGGGTTATCGTTACACCACTTGTGAATGTCCAAGTAAGCCAATGCTGGTTTTCAGTGGCCTGTTCATACTAAGAGACGTGCTGTTCATTTGGCTATCCACTCCACCCTGTTCAGCTCTACATTTTCGTGTCCACAAAACCCAGCCTTCAGAAATCATTGGAATCACCACTAGAGAATGTTCCATTCATTCACTGCGAATCTGGAATTCATCTGAACCTCCACTCCCGGCAGGTTTTCGTTACACCACTGGTGAATGTCCAAGTAACTCAATACTGGTTTTCAGAGGCATGTTCAACTCGCAGAAGTGCTGTTCAATGGGCTATCCACTCAATATTGGTCAGCTCTTCATTTTCCTCTCCACACAAACCAGCCTTCAGAAATCATTGGGATCTCCACTACAGACTGTTCCATTCATTCACTGTGATTCTGCAATTCATCTGACTCTCCGCTCCAGGCAGGTTTTCATTACAGCACTGGTGAATGACCAAGTAATCCAATGCTGGTTTTCAGCCGCCTTTTCACACTCGCAGTGTGCTGTTCAATTGTCTATCCACTCAAACCTGGTCAGCCTTTCATTTTCTTTTCCACAATATCAGACTTCAGAAATCATTGGAATCGCCAGTACAGAATGTTCCATTCATTCACTGCCAATCTGGAATTCATCTGAATCCGCACTCCAGGTAGGCTTTCATTACACCACTTATGAATGTCCAAGTAACACAATGCTGGTTTTCAGCGGTCTGTTCACACTCTAAGCCCTGCTTTTTACTGGGTATCCACACAACTGTGGTCAGCTCTTCATTTTCATGTCCAAACAATCCAGACTTGAGAAATCATTGCAATCTCCAGTACAGAATGTTCCATTCATTCACTGCGAATCTGGAATTCAACTGAATCTCCACTACCTGCAGATTTATCTTACACCACTTGTGAATGTCCAAGTAAAACAATGCTGGTTTTCAGAGGCCTGTTCATATTCGCAGTCGTGCTGTTCAATTGGCTATCCACTCAACCTGTTTTGCTCCTCATTTTCCTGTGCACACAACCCAGCCTTCAGAAATCATTGTAATCTCCACTACAGGATGTTCCATTCATTCACTGGGAATCTGGAATTCATCTGAATCTGCACTCCACGCAGGCTTTCGTTACACCACTGCTGAAAGTCGAAGTAATGCAATACTGGTTTTCAGTGGTCTGTTCACATTCGAAGCCGAGGCTTTTTACAGGCTATCCACTCAACACTGGTCAGCTCTTCATTTTCGTGTCCCCACAATCCAGATTTCAGAAATCATTGCAATCTCCACTACAGAATGTTCCATTCATTCACTGCGAGTCTGGAGTTTATCTGATTCTCCACTCCCGCCTGGTTAACATTACACCACTTGTGAATGTCCAAGTAAGCCAATGCTGGTTTTCAGAGGCCTGTTCATACTCGCAGCCGTGCTGTTTAATTGACAATTCACTCCACCCTGTTCAGCTCTTCATTGTCCCACCACACTACCAGCCTTCAGAAATCTTTGTTATCTCCACTACAGAATGTTCCATTCATTCACTGCGAATCTGGAATTCATCTGACTCTCAACTCCACGCAGGTTTTCATTACACCACTGTTGAATGTCCAAGTAACCCAATGCTGGTTTTCAGCGGCCTGTTCATATTCGCAGCCCTGCTGTTTACTTGGCTATCGATTCAAGCCTGGTCAGCTCTTCATTTTCCTGTCCACACAACACAGGCTTCAGAAATCATTGGAATCTCCTCTACAGAATGTTCCATTCATTCACTGCGAATGTGGAATTCAACTGACTCTCCACTCCATGCAGGTTTTCCTTACACCACTGATGAATGTCCAAGTAACCCAATGCTGGTTTTCAGCTGCATGTTCACACTCGCAGCCATGCTATACAATTGGCTTTCCACTAAATCCTGATTAGTTCTTGATTTTCCTTCCACACGACCCAGCCTTCAGAAATCATTGGAATCTCCACTAGAGAATGTTCCATTCATTCACTGCGAATCTGGAATTCCTCTGAACCTCCACTCCCGGCAGGTTTTCGTTACACCACTGTTGAATGTCCAAGTAACCCAATGTTTTAAGTGTTTTCTTCACAAGCGCAGTGGTGCTGTTCAATTGGCTATCCACTCAACCCTGGCCAGCTCTACATTTTCCTGTCCACACCACAGAGACTGGAGAAATCATTGTTATCTCCACTACAGAATGTTCCATTCATTCACAGCGAATCTGGAATTCATCTGAATCTCCACTCCCGGCAGGTTTTCGTGACACCACTGGTAAATATCCAAGTAAGCCAATGCTGGTTTTAAGTGGCCTGCTCATACTCTCAGCCGTGCTGTTCAATTTGCTATCCACTCAACCCTCTTCAGCTCCATTTTCCTGTCCACATAACCCAAACTTCAGAAACAATTGGTATCTCCTCCACAGAATGTTCCATTCATTGACTGCAAATCTGAAATTCATCTAATTCTCAACTCCCGTCAGGTTTTCGTTACACCACTTGTGAATGTCCAATTAAGCCAAAGCTGGTTTTCAGTGGCCTGTTCTTACTACGAGACGTGCTGTTCATTTGGCTATCCATTCCACCCTGTTCAGCTCTACATTTTCGTGTCCACAAAACCCAGCCTTCAGAAATCATTGGAATCACCACTAGAGAATGTTCCATTCATTCACTGCGAATCTGGAATTCATCTGAATCTCCACTCCCGGCAGGTTTTCATTGCACCACTGCTGAATGTTCAAGTAACGCAATGATGGTTTTCAGCGGTCTATTCACACTCGAACCCGTGCTCTTCACGGTCTAGCGACTCAACACTGGTGAGTTCTTCTTTTTCCAGTTCAGACAATACAAACCTCAGAAACCATTGCAATCTACACTACAGAATGTTTCATTCATTCACGCGAATCTTGAATTCATCTTGTTCTCCACTCCCAGCAGGTTTTCGTTTCACCACTGGTGAATGTCCAAGCAACCCAAGGCTGGTTTCAGCTGCGTGTTAACACTCGCAGCCGTGCTGTTCAATTGGCTATCCAGTGAACGCTGGTTAGCTCTTGATTTTCCTTCCACACACCGAGCCTTCAGAAATCATTCTTATCTCCACTTCAGAATGTTCCATTCGTTCCCTGCGAATCTGGAATTCCTCTGACTCTCCACACCAGGCAGATTTTCCTAACAACACTGGTGAATGACCAGGTAATCCAATGCTGGTTTTCAGCGGCTGTTCACACTCACAGCCTTGCTGTTCAATTGGCAATCCAGTCAAACCTAGTCAGCTCTTCATTTTCCTGTCCACACAACCCAGCGTTCAGAAATCATTGGAATCTCTACTACAGAAATTTCCATTCATTCACTGTGAATCTGGAAATAATCTGAATCTGCATTCCAGGAAGGCTTTCGTTACACCACTGATGAATGTCCAAGTAATGCAATGCTGCTTCTTAGTGGTCTGTTCACACTCGAAACCGTGCTGTTCACTGGCTATCCACTCAACATTGGTCAGCTCTTCAATATCCTGTCCAGACTATCCAGATTTCTAAATCTTGGCAATCTCCACTACAGAATGTTCCATTCAATCACGCGAATCTGGAATTCATCAGAGTCTCCACTCCCGGCAGGTTTTCGTGACACCACTGGTATATGTCCAAGGAAGCCAATGCTGGTTTTAAGCCGCCTGCTTATACTCTCAGCCGTGCTGTTCAATTTGCTATCCACCCAACCCTATTCAGCTCTACATTTTCCTGTCCTCATAACCCAACCTTCAGAAATAATTGGTATCTCCTCCACAGAATGTTCCGTTCATTCACTGCGAATCTTAAATTCATCTGACTCTCAACTCCCGGCGGGTTATCGTTACACCACTTGTGAATGTCCAAGTAAGCCAATGCTGGTTTTCAGTGGCCTGTTCATACTAAGAGACGTGCTGTTCATTTGGCTATCCACTCCACCCTGTTCAGCTCTACATTTTCGTGTCCACAAAACCCAGCCTTCAGAAATCATTGGAATCACCACTAGAGAATGTTCCATTCATTCACTGCGAATCTGGAATTCATCTGAACCTCCACTCCCGGCAGGTTTTCGTTACACCACTGGTGAATGTCCAAGTAACTCAATACTGGTTTTCAGAGGCATGTTCAACTCGCAGAAGTGCTGTTCAATGGGCTATCCACTCAATATTGGTCAGCTCTTCATTTTCCTCTCCACACAAACCAGCCTTCAGAAATCATTGGGATCTGTTCCATTCATTCACTGTGATTCTGCAATTCATCTGACTCTCCGCTCCAGGCAGGTTTTCATTACAGCACTGGTGAATGACCAAGTAATCCAATGCTGGTTTTCAGCCGCCTTTTCACACTCGCAGTGTGCTGTTCAATTGTCTATCCACTCAAACCTGGTCAGCCTTTCATTTTCTTTTCCACAATATCAGACTTCAGAAATCATTGGAATCGCCAGTACAGAATGTTCCATTCATTCACTGCCAATCTGGAATTCATCTGAATCCGCACTCCAGGTAGGCTTTCATTACACCACTTATGAATGTCCAAGTAACACAATGCTGGTTTTCAGCGGTCTGTTCACACTCTAAGCCCTGCTTTTTACTGGGTATCCACACAACTGTGGTCAGCTCTTCATTTTCATGTCCAAACAATCCAGACTTGAGAAATCATTGCAATCTCCAGTACAGAATGTTCCATTCATTCACTGCGAATCTGGAATTCAACTGAATCTCCACTGCCTGCAGATTTATCTTACACCACTTGTGAATGTCCAAGTAAAACAATGCTGGTTTTCAGAGGCCTGTTCATATTCGCAGTCGTGCTGTTCAATTGGCTATCCACTCAACCTGTTTTGCTCCTCATTTTCCTGTGCACACAACCCAGCCTTCAGAAATCATTGTAATCTCCACTACAGGATGTTCCATTCATTCACTGGGAATCTGGAATTCATCTGAATCTGCACTCCACGCAGGCTTTCGTTACACCACTGCTGAAAGTCGAAGTAATGCAATACTGGTTTTCAGTGGTCTGTTCACATTCGAAGCCGAGGCTTTTTACAGGCTATCCACTCAACACTGGTCAGCTCTTCATTTTCGTGTCCCCACAATCCAGATTTCAGAAATCATTGCAATCTCCACTACAGAATGTTCCATTCATTCACTGCGAGTCTGGAGTTTATCTGATTCTCCACTCCCGCCTGGTTAACATTACACCACTTGTGAATGTCCAAGTAAGCCAATGCTGGTTTTCAGAGGCCTGTTCATACTCGCAGCCGTGCTGTTTAATTGACAATTCACTCCACCCTGTTCAGCTCTTCATTGTCCCACCACACTACCAGCCTTCAGAAATCTTTGTTATCTCCACTACAGAATGTTCCATTCATTCACTGCGAATCTGGAATTCATCTGACTCTCAACTCCACGCAGGTTTTCATTACACCACTGTTGAATGTCCAAGTAACCCAATGCTGGTTTTCAGCGGCCTGTTCATATTCGCAGCCCTGCTGTTTACTTGGCTATCGATTCAAGCCTGGTCAGCTCTTCATTTTCCTGTCCACACAACACAGGCTTCAGAAATCATTGGAATCTCCTCTACAGAATGTTCCATTCATTCACTGCGAATGTGGAATTCAACTGACTCTCCACTCCATGCAGGTTTTCCTTACACCACTGATGAATGTCCAAGTAACCCAATGCTGGTTTTCAGCTGCATGTTCACACTCGCAGCCATGCTATACAATTGGCTTTCCACTAAATCCTGATTAGTTCTTGATTTTCCTTCCACACGACCCAGCCTTCAGAAATCATTGGAATCTCCACTAGAGAATGTTCCATTCATTCACTGCGAATCTGGAATTCCTCTGAACCTCCACTCCCGGCAGGTTTTCGTTACACCACTGTTGAATGTCCAAGTAACCCAATGTTTTAAGTGTTTTCTTCACAAGCGCAGTGGTGCTGTTCAATTGGCTATCCACTCAACCCTGGCCAGCTCTACATTTTCCTGTCCACACCACAGAGACTGGAGAAATCATTGTTATCTCCACTACAGAATGTTCCATTCATTCACAGCGAATCTGGAATTCATCTGAATCTCCACTCCCGGCAGGTTTTCGTGACACCACTGGTAAATATCCAAGTAAGCCAATGCTGGTTTTAAGTGGCCTGCTCATACTCTCAGCCGTGCTGTTCAATTTGCTATCCACTCAACCCTCTTCAGCTCCATTTTCCTGTCCACATAACCCAAACTTCAGAAACAATTGGTATCTCCTCCACAGAATGTTCCATTCATTGACTGCAAATCTGAAATTCATCTAATTCTCAACTCCCGTCAGGTTTTCGTTACACCACTTGTGAATGTCCAATTAAGCCAAAGCTGGTTTTCAGTGGCCTGTTCTTACTACGAGACGTGCTGTTCATTTGGCTATCCATTCCACCCTGTTCAGCTCTACATTTTCGTGTCCACAAAACCCAGCCTTCAGAAATCATTGGAATCACCACTAGAGAATGTTCCATTCATTCACTGCGAATCTGGAATTCATCTGAATCTCCACTCCCGGCAGGTTTTCATTGCACCACTGCTGAATGTTCAAGTAACGCAATGATGGTTTTCAGCGGTCTATTCACACTCGAACCCGTGCTGTTCACGGTCTAGCGACTCAACACTGGTGAGTTCTTCTTTTTCCAGTTCAGACAATACAAACCTCAGAAACCATTGCAATCTACACTACAGAATGTTTCATTCATTCACGCGAATCTTGAATTCATCTTGTTCTCCACTCCCAGCAGGTTTTCGTTTCACCACTGGTGAATGTCCAAGCAACCCAAGGCTGGTTTCAGCTGCGTGTTAACACTCGCAGCCGTGCTGTTCAATTGGCTATCCAGTGAACGCTGGTTAGCTCTTGATTTTCCTTCCACACACCGAGCCTTCAGAAATCATTCTTATCTCCACTTCAGAATGTTCCATTCGTTCCCTGCGAATCTGGAATTCCTCTGACTCTCCACACCAGGCAGATTTTCCTAACAACACTGGTGAATGACCAGGTAATCCAATGCTGGTTTTCAGCGGCTGTTCACACTCACAGCCTTGCTGTTCAATTGGCAATCCAGTCAAACCTAGTCAGCTCTTCATTTTCCTGTCCACACAACCCAGCGTTCAGAAATCATTGGAATCTCTACTACAGAAATTTCCATTCATTCACTGTGAATCTGGAAATAATCTGAATCTGCATTCCAGGAAGGCTTTCGTTACACCACTGATGAATGTCCAAGTAATGCAATGCTGCTTCTTAGTGGTCTGTTCACACTCGAAACCGTGCTGTTCACTGGCTATCCACTCAACATTGGTCAGCTCTTCAATATCCTGTCCAGACTATCCAGATTTCTAAATCTTGGCAATCTCCACTACAGAATGTTCCATTCAATCACGCGAATCTGGAATTCATCAGAGTCTCCACTCCCGGCAGGTTTTCGTGACACCACTGGTATATGTCCAAGGAAGCCAATGCTGGTTTTAAGCCGCCTGCTTATACTCTCAGCCGTGCTGTTCAATTTGCTATCCACCCAACCCTATTCAGCTCTACATTTTCCTGTCCTCATAACCCAACCTTCAGAAATAATTGGTATCTCCTCCACAGAATGTTCCGTTCATTCACTGCGAATCTTAAATTCATCTGACTCTCAACTCCCGGCGGGTTATCGTTACACCACTTGTGAATGTCCAAGTAAGCCAATGCTGGTTTTCAGTGGCCTGTTCATACTAAGAGACGTGCTGTTCATTTGGCTATCCACTCCACCCTGTTCAGCTCTACATTTTCGTGTCCACAAAACCCAGCCTTCAGAAATCATTGGAATCACCACTAGAGAATGTTCCATTCATTCACTGCGAATCTGGAATTCATCTGAACCTCCACTCCCGGCAGGTTTTCGTTACACCACTGGTGAATGTCCAAGTAACTCAATACTGGTTTTCAGAGGCATGTTCAACTCGCAGAAGTGCTGTTCAATGGGCTATCCACTCAATATTGGTCAGCTCTTCATTTTCCTCTCCACACAAACCAGCCTTCAGAAATCATTGGGATCTCCACTACAGACTGTTCCATTCATTCACTGTGATTCTGCAATTCATCTGACTCTCCGCTCCAGGCAGGTTTTCATTACAGCACTGGTGAATGACCAAGTAATCCAATGCTGGTTTTCAGCCGCCTTTTCACACTCGCAGTGTGCTGTTCAATTGTCTATCCACTCAAACCTGGTCAGCCTTTCATTTTCTTTTCCACAATATCAGACTTCAGAAATCATTGGAATCGCCAGTACAGAATGTTCCATTCATTCACTGCCAATCTGGAATTCATCTGAATCCGCACTCCAGGTAGGCTTTCATTACACCACTTATGAATGTCCAAGTAACACAATGCTGGTTTTCAGCGGTCTGTTCACACTCTAAGCCCTGCTTTTTACTGGGTATCCACACAACTGTGGTCAGCTCTTCATTTTCATGTCCAAACAATCCAGACTTGAGAAATCATTGCAATCTCCAGTACAGAATGTTCCATTCATTCACTGCGAATCTGGAATTCAACTGAATCTCCACTACCTGCAGATTTATCTTACACCACTTGTGAATGTCCAAGTAAAACAATGCTGGTTTTCAGAGGCCTGTTCATATTCGCAGTCGTGCTGTTCAATTGGCTATCCACTCAACCTGTTTTGCTCCTCATTTTCCTGTGCACACAACCCAGCCTTCAGAAATCATTGTAATCTCCACTACAGGATGTTCCATTCATTCACTGGGAATCTGGAATTCATCTGAATCTGCACTCCACGCAGGCTTTCGTTACACCACTGCTGAAAGTCGAAGTAATGCAATACTGGTTTTCAGTGGTCTGTTCACATTCGAAGCCGAGGCTTTTTACAGGCTATCCACTCAACACTGGTCAGCTCTTCATTTTCGTGTCCCCACAATCCAGATTTCAGAAATCATTGCAATCTCCACTACAGAATGTTCCATTCATTCACTGCGAGTCTGGAGTTTATCTGATTCTCCACTCCCGCCTGGTTAACATTACACCACTTGTGAATGTCCAAGTAAGCCAATGCTGGTTTTCAGAGGCCTGTTCATACTCGCAGCCGTGCTGTTTAATTGACAATTCACTCCACCCTGTTCAGCTCTTCATTGTCCCACCACACTACCAGCCTTCAGAAATCTTTGTTATCTCCACTACAGAATGTTCCATTCATTCACTGCGAATCTGGAATTCATCTGACTCTCAACTCCACGCAGGTTTTCATTACACCACTGTTGAATGTCCAAGTAACCCAATGCTGGTTTTCAGCGGCCTGTTCATATTCGCAGCCCTGCTGTTTACTTGGCTATCGATTCAAGCCTGGTCAGCTCTTCATTTTCCTGTCCACACAACACAGGCTTCAGAAATCATTGGAATCTCCTCTACAGAATGTTCCATTCATTCACTGCGAATGTGGAATTCAACTGACTCTCCACTCCATGCAGGTTTTCCTTACACCACTGATGAATGTCCAAGTAACCCAATGCTGGTTTTCAGCTGCATGTTCACACTCGCAGCCATGCTATACAATTGGCTTTCCACTAAATCCTGATTAGTTCTTGATTTTCCTTCCACACGACCCAGCCTTCAGAAATCATTGGAATCTCCACTAGAGAATGTTCCATTCATTCACTGCGAATCTGGAATTCCTCTGAACCTCCACTCCCGGCAGGTTTTCGTTACACCACTGTTGAATGTCCAAGTAACCCAATGTTTTAAGTGTTTTCTTCACAAGCGCAGTGGTGCTGTTCAATTGGCTATCCACTCAACCCTGGCCAGCTCTACATTTTCCTGTCCACACCACAGAGACTGGAGAAATCATTGTTATCTCCACTACAGAATGTTCCATTCATTCACAGCGAATCTGGAATTCATCTGAATCTCCACTCCCGGCAGGTTTTCGTGACACCACTGGTAAATATCCAAGTAAGCCAATGCTGGTTTTAAGTGGCCTGCTCATACTCTCAGCCGTGCTGTTCAATTTGCTATCCACTCAACCCTCTTCAGCTCCATTTTCCTGTCCACATAACCCAAACTTCAGAAACAATTGTTATCTCCTCCACAGAAAGTTCCATTCATTGACTGCAAATCTGAAATTCATCTAATTCTCAACTCCCGTCAGGTTTTCGTTACACCACTTGTGAATGTCCAATTAAGCCAAAGCTGGTTTTCAGTGGCCTGTTCTTACTACGAGACGTGCTGTTCATTTGGCTATCCATTCCACCCTGTTCAGCTCTACATTTTCGTGTCCACAAAACCCAGCCTTCAGAAATCATTGGAATCACCACTAGAGAATGTTCCATTCATTCACTGCGAATCTGGAATTCATCTGAATCTCCACTCCCGGCAGGTTTTCATTGCACCACTGCTGAATGTTCAAGTAACGCAATGATGGTTTTCAGCGGTCTATTCACACTCGAACCCGTGCTGTTCACGGTCTAGCGACTCAACACTGGTGAGTTCTTCTTTTTCCAGTTCAGACAATACAAACCTCAGAAACCATTGCAATCTACACTACAGAATGTTTCATTCATTCACGCGAATCTTGAATTCATCTTGTTCTCCACTCCCAGCAGGTTTTCGTTTCACCACTGGTGAATGTCCAAGCAACCCAAGGCTGGTTTCAGCTGCGTGTTAACACTCGCAGCCGTGCTGTTCAATTGGCTATCCAGTGAACGCTGGTTAGCTCTTGATTTTCCTTCCACACACCGAGCCTTCAGAAATCATTCTTATCTCCACTTCAGAATGTTCCATTCGTTCCCTGCGAATCTGGAATTCCTCTGACTCTCCACACCAGGCAGATTTTCCTAACAACACTGGTGAATGACCAGGTAATCCAATGCTGGTTTTCAGCGGCTGTTCACACTCACAGCCTTGCTGTTCAATTGGCAATCCAGTCAAACCTAGTCAGCTCTTCATTTTCCTGTCCACACAACCCAGCGTTCAGAAATCATTGGAATCTCTACTACAGAAATTTCCATTCATTCACTGTGAATCTGGAAATAATCTGAATCTGCATTCCAGGAAGGCTTTCGTTACACCACTGATGAATGTCCAAGTAATGCAATGCTGCTTCTTAGTGGTCTGTTCACACTCGAAACCGTGCTGTTCACTGGCTATCCACTCAACATTGGTCAGCTCTTCAATATCCTGTCCAGACTATCCAGATTTCTAAATCTTGGCAATCTCCACTACAGAATGTTCCATTCAATCACGCGAATCTGGAATTCATCAGAGTCTCCACTCCCGGCAGGTTTTCGTGACACCACTGGTATATGTCCAAGGAAGCCAATGCTGGTTTTAAGCCGCCTGCTTATACTCTCAGCCGTGCTGTTCAATTTGCTATCCACCCAACCCTATTCAGCTCTACATTTTCCTGTCCTCATAACCCAACCTTCAGAAATAATTGGTATCTCCTCCACAGAATGTTCCGTTCATTCACTGCGAATCTTAAATTCATCTGACTCTCAACTCCCGGCGGGTTATCGTTACACCACTTGTGAATGTCCAAGTAAGCCAATGCTGGTTTTCAGTGGCCTGTTCATACTAAGAGACGTGCTGTTCATTTGGCTATCCACTCCACCCTGTTCAGCTCTACATTTTCGTGTCCACAAAACCCAGCCTTCAGAAATCATTGGAATCACCACTAGAGAATGTTCCATTCATTCACTGCGAATCTGGAATTCATCTGAACCTCCACTCCCGGCAGGTTTTCGTTACACCACTGGTGAATGTCCAAGTAACTCAATACTGGTTTTCAGAGGCATGTTCAACTCGCAGAAGTGCTGTTCAATGGGCTATCCACTCAATATTGGTCAGCTCTTCATTTTCCTCTCCACACAAACCAGCCTTCAGAAATCATTGGGATCTGTTCCATTCATTCACTGTGATTCTGCAATTCATCTGACTCTCCGCTCCAGGCAGGTTTTCATTACAGCACTGGTGAATGACCAAGTAATCCAATGCTGGTTTTCAGCCGCCTTTTCACACTCGCAGTGTGCTGTTCAATTGTCTATCCACTCAAACCTGGTCAGCCTTTCATTTTCTTTTCCACAATATCAGACTTCAGAAATCATTGGAATCGCCAGTACAGAATGTTCCATTCATTCACTGCCAATCTGGAATTCATCTGAATCCGCACTCCAGGTAGGCTTTCATTACACCACTTATGAATGTCCAAGTAACACAATGCTGGTTTTCAGCGGTCTGTTCACACTCTAAGCCCTGCTTTTTACTGGGTATCCACACAACTGTGGTCAGCTCTTCATTTTCATGTCCAAACAATCCAGACTTGAGAAATCATTGCAATCTCCAGTACAGAATGTTCCATTCATTCACTGCGAATCTGGAATTCAACTGAATCTCCACTACCTGCAGATTTATCTTACACCACTTGTGAATGTCCAAGTAAAACAATGCTGGTTTTCAGAGGCCTGTTCATATTCGCAGTCGTGCTGTTCAATTGGCTATCCACTCAACCTGTTTTGCTCCTCATTTTCCTGTGCACACAACCCAGCCTTCAGAAATCATTGTAATCTCCACTACAGGATGTTCCATTCATTCACTGGGAATCTGGAATTCATCTGAATCTGCACTCCACGCAGGCTTTCGTTACACCACTGCTGAAAGTCGAAGTAATGCAATACTGGTTTTCAGTGGTCTGTTCACATTCGAAGCCGAGGCTTTTTACAGGCTATCCACTCAACACTGGTCAGCTCTTCATTTTCGTGTCCCCACAATCCAGATTTCAGAAATCATTGCAATCTCCACTACAGAATGTTCCATTCATTCACTGCGAGTCTGGAGTTTATCTGATTCTCCACTCCCGCCTGGTTAACATTACACCACTTGTGAATGTCCAAGTAAGCCAATGCTGGTTTTCAGAGGCCTGTTCATACTCGCAGCCGTGCTGTTTAATTGACAATTCACTCCACCCTGTTCAGCTCTTCATTGTCCCACCACACTACCAGCCTTCAGAAATCTTTGTTATCTCCACTACAGAATGTTCCATTCATTCACTGCGAATCTGGAATTCATCTGACTCTCAACTCCACGCAGGTTTTCATTACACCACTGTTGAATGTCCAAGTAACCCAATGCTGG
This sequence comes from Sorex fumeus, assembly GCF_029834395.1. NCBI lineage: Eukaryota > Metazoa > Chordata > Mammalia > Eulipotyphla > Soricidae > Sorex > Sorex fumeus. Next base: position 249,234 of record NW_026606357.1, on the reverse strand, counting down.
TTTTCAGCGGCCTGTTCATATTCGCAGCCCTGCTGTTTACTTGGCTATCGATTCAAGCCTGGTCAGCTCTTCATTTTCCTGTCCACACAACACAGGCTTCAGAAATCATTGGAATCTCCTCTACAGAATGTTCCATTCATTCACTGCGAATGTGGAATTCAACTGACTCTCCACTCCATGCAGGTTTCCTTACACCACTGATGAATGTCCAAGTAACCCAATGCTGGTTTTCAGCTGCATGTTCACACTCGCAGCCATGCTATACAATTGGCTTTCCACTAAATCCTGATTAGTTCTTGATTTTCCTTCCACACGACCCAGCCTTCAGAAATCATTGGAATCTCCACTAGAGAATGTTCCATTCATTCACTGCGAATCTGGAATTCCTCTGAACCTCCACTCCCGGCAGGTTTTCGTTACACCACTGTTGAATGTCCAAGTAACCCAATGTTTTAAGTGTTTTCTTCACAAGCGCAGTGGTGCTGTTCAATTGGCTATCCACTCAACCCTGGCCAGCTCTACATTTTCCTGTCCACACCACAGAGACTGGAGAAATCATTGTTATCTCCACTACAGAATGTTCCATTCATTCACAGCGAATCTGGAATTCATCTGAATCTCCACTCCCGGCAGGTTTTCGTGACACCACTGGTAAATATCCAAGTAAGCCAATGCTGGTTTTAAGTGGCCTGCTCATACTCTCAGCCGTGCTGTTCAATTTGCTATCCACTCAACCCTCTTCAGCTCCATTTTCCTGTCCACATAACCCAAACTTCAGAAACAATTGTTATCTCCTCCACAGAATGTTCCATTCATTGACTGCAAATCTGAAATTCATCTAATTCTCAACTCCCGTCAGGTTTTCGTTACACCACTTGTGAATGTCCAATTAAGCCAAAGCTGGTTTTCAGTGGCCTGTTCTTACTACGAGACGTGCTGTTCATTTGGCTATCCATTCCACCCTGTTCAGCTCTACATTTTCGTGTCCACAAAACCCAGCCTTCAGAAATCATTGGAATCACCACTAGAGAATGTTCCATTCATTCACTGCGAATCTGGAATTCATCTGAATCTCCACTCCCGGCAGGTTTTCATTGCACCACTGCTGAATGTTCAAGTAACGCAATGATGGTTTTCAGCGGTCTATTCACACTCGAACCCGTGCTGTTCACGGTCTAGCGACTCAACACTGGTGAGTTCTTCTTTTTCCAGTTCAGACAATACAAACCTCAGAAACCATTGCAATCTACACTACAGAATGTTTCATTCATTCACGCGAATCTTGAATTCATCTTGTTCTCCACTCCCAGCAGGTTTTCGTTTCACCACTGGTGAATGTCCAAGCAACCCAAGGCTGGTTTCAGCTGCGTGTTAACACTCGCAGCCGTGCTGTTCAATTGGCTATCCAGTGAACGCTGGTTAGCTCTTGATTTTCCTTCCACACACCGAGCCTTCAGAAATCATTCTTATCTCCACTTCAGAATGTTCCATTCGTTCCCTGCGAATCTGGAATTCCTCTGACTCTCCACACCAGGCAGATTTTCCTAACAACACTGGTGAATGACCAGGTAATCCAATGCTGGTTTTCAGCGGCTGTTCACACTCACAGCCTTGCTGTTCAATTGGCAATCCAGTCAAACCTAGTCAGCTCTTCATTTTCCTGTCCACACAACCCAGCGTTCAGAAATCATTGGAATCTCTACTACAGAAATTTCCATTCATTCACTGTGAATCTGGAAATAATCTGAATCTGCATTCCAGGAAGGCTTTCGTTACACCACTGATGAATGTCCAAGTAATGCAATGCTGCTTCTTAGTGGTCTGTTCACACTCGAAACCGTGCTGTTCACTGGCTATCCACTCAACATTGGTCAGCTCTTCAATATCCTGTCCAGACTATCCAGATTTCTAAATCTTGGCAATCTCCACTACAGAATGTTCCATTCAATCACGCGAATCTGGAATTCATCAGAGTCTCCACTCCCGGCAGGTTTTCGTGACACCACTGGTATATGTCCAAGGAAGCCAATGCTGGTTTTAAGCCGCCTGCTTATACTCTCAGCCGTGCTGTTCAATTTGCTATCCACCCAACCCTATTCAGCTCTACATTTTCCTGTCCTCATAACCCAACCTTCAGAAATAATTGGTATCTCCTCCACAGAATGTTCCGTTCATTCACTGCGAATCTTAAATTCATCTGACTCTCAACTCCCGGCGGGTTATCGTTACACCACTTGTGAATGTCCAAGTAAGCCAATGCTGGTTTTCAGTGGCCTGTTCATACTAAGAGACGTGCTGTTCATTTGGCTATCCACTCCACCCTGTTCAGCTCTACATTTTCGTGTCCACAAAACCCAGCCTTCAGAAATCATTGGAATCACCACTAGAGAATGTTCCATTCATTCACTGCGAATCTGGAATTCATCTGAACCTCCACTCCCGGCAGGTTTTCGTTACACCACTGGTGAATGTCCAAGTAACTCAATACTGGTTTTCAGAGGCATGTTCAACTCGCAGAAGTGCTGTTCAATGGGCTATCCACTCAATATTGGTCAGCTCTTCATTTTCCTCTCCACACAAACCAGCCTTCAGAAATCATTGGGATCTCCACTACAGACTGTTCCATTCATTCACTGTGATTCTGCAATTCATCTGACTCTCCGCTCCAGGCAGGTTTTCATTACAGCACTGGTGAATGACCAAGTAATCCAATGCTGGTTTTCAGCCGCCTTTTCACACTCGCAGTGTGCTGTTCAATTGTCTATCCACTCAAACCTGGTCAGCCTTTCATTTTCTTTTCCACAATATCAGACTTCAGAAATCATTGGAATCGCCAGTACAGAATGTTCCATTCATTCACTGCCAATCTGGAATTCATCTGAATCCGCACTCCAGGTAGGCTTTCATTACACCACTTATGAATGTCCAAGTAACACAATGCTGGTTTTCAGCGGTCTGTTCACACTCTAAGCCCTGCTTTTTACTGGGTATCCACACAACTGTGGTCAGCTCTTCATTTTCATGTCCAAACAATCCAGACTTGAGAAATCATTGCAATCTCCAGTACAGAATGTTCCATTCATTCACTGCGAATCTGGAATTCAACTGAATCTCCACTACCTGCAGATTTATCTTACACCACTTGTGAATGTCCAAGTAAAACAATGCTGGTTTTCAGAGGCCTGTTCATATTCGCAGTCGTGCTGTTCAATTGGCTATCCACTCAACCTGTTTTGCTCCTCATTTTCCTGTGCACACAACCCAGCCTTCAGAAATCATTGTAATCTCCACTACAGGATGTTCCATTCATTCACTGGGAATCTGGAATTCATCTGAATCTGCACTCCACGCAGGCTTTCGTTACACCACTGCTGAAAGTCGAAGTAATGCAATACTGGTTTTCAGTGGTCTGTTCACATTCGAAGCCGAGGCTTTTTACAGGCTATCCACTCAACACTGGTCAGCTCTTCATTTTCGTGTCCCCACAATCCAGATTTCAGAAATCATTGCAATCTCCACTACAGAATGTTCCATTCATTCACTGCGAGTCTGGAGTTTATCTGATTCTCCACTCCCGCCTGGTTAACATTACACCACTTGTGAATGTCCAAGTAAGCCAATGCTGGTTTTCAGAGGCCTGTTCATACTCGCAGCCGTGCTGTTTAATTGACAATTCACTCCACCCTGTTCAGCTCTTCATTGTCCCACCACACTACCAGCCTTCAGAAATCTTTGTTATCTCCACTACAGAATGTTCCATTCATTCACTGCGAATCTGGAATTCATCTGACTCTCAACTCCACGCAGGTTTTCATTACACCACTGTTGAATGTCCAAGTAACCCAATGCTGGTTTTCAGCGGCCTGTTCATATTCGCAGCCCTGCTGTTTACTTGGCTATCGATTCAAGCCTGGTCAGCTCTTCATTTTCCTGTCCACACAACACAGGCTTCAGAAATCATTGGAATCTCCTCTACAGAATGTTCCATTCATTCACTGCAAATGTGGAATTCAACTGACTCTCCACTCCATGCAGGTTTTCCTTACACCACTGATGAATGTCCAAGTAACCCAATGCTGGTTTTCAGCTGCATGTTCACACTCGCAGCCATGCTATACAATTGGCTTTCCACTAAATCCTGATTAGTTCTTGATTTTCCTTCCACACGACCCAGCCTTCAGAAATCATTGGAATCTCCACTAGAGAATGTTCCATTCATTCACTGCGAATCTGGAATTCCTCTGAACCTCCACTCCCGGCAGGTTTTCGTTACACCACTGTTGAATGTCCAAGTAACCCAATGTTTTAAGTGTTTTCTTCACAAGCGCAGTGGTGCTGTTCAATTGGCTATCCACTCAACCCTGGCCAGCTCTACATTTTCCTGTCCACACCACAGAGACTGGAGAAATCATTGTTATCTCCACTACAGAATGTTCCATTCATTCACAGCGAATCTGGAATTCATCTGAATCTCCACTCCCGGCAGGTTTTCGTGACACCACTGGTAAATATCCAAGTAAGCCAATGCTGGTTTTAAGTGGCCTGCTCATACTCTCAGCCGTGCTGTTCAATTTGCTATCCACTCAACCCTCTTCAGCTCCATTTTCCTGTCCACATAACCCAAACTTCAGAAACAATTGGTATCTCCTCCACAGAATGTTCCATTCATTGACTGCAAATCTGAAATTCATCTAATTCTCAACTCCCGTCAGGTTTTCGTTACACCACTTGTGAATGTCCAATTAAGCCAAAGCTGGTTTTCAGTGGCCTGTTCTTACTACGAGACGTGCTGTTCATTTGGCTATCCATTCCACCCTGTTCAGCTCTACATTTTCGTGTCCACAAAACCCAGCCTTCAGAAATCATTGGAATCACCACTAGAGAATGTTCCATTCATTCACTGCGAATCTGGAATTCATCTGAATCTCCACTCCCGGCAGGTTTTCATTGCACCACTGCTGAATGTTCAAGTAACGCAATGATGGTTTTCAGCGGTCTATTCACACTCGAACCCGTGCTGTTCACGGTCTAGCGACTCAACACTGGTGAGTTCTTCTTTTTCCAGTTCAGACAATACAAACCTCAGAAACCATTGCAATCTACACTACAGAATGTTTCATTCATTCACGCGAATCTTGAATTCATCTTGTTCTCCACTCCCAGCAGGTTTTCGTTTCACCACTGGTGAATGTCCAAGCAACCCAAGGCTGGTTTCAGCTGCGTGTTAACACTCGCAGCCGTGCTGTTCAATTGGCTATCCAGTGAACGCTGGTTAGCTCTTGATTTTCCTTCCACACACCGAGCCTTCAGAAATCATTCTTATCTCCACTTCAGAATGGTCCATTCGTTCCCTGCGAATCTGGAATTCCTCTGACTCTCCACACCAGGCAGATTTTCCTAACAACACTGGTGAATGACCAGGTAATCCAATGCTGGTTTTCAGCGGCTGTTCACACTCACAGCCTTGCTGTTCAATTGGCAATCCAGTCAAACCTAGTCAGCTCTTCATTTTCCTGTCCACACAACCCAGCGTTCAGAAATCATTGGAATCTCTACTACAGAAATTTCCATTCATTCACTGTGAATCTGGAAATAATCTGAATCTGCATTCCAGGAAGGCTTTCGTTACACCACTGATGAATGTCCAAGTAATGCAATGCTGCTTCTTAGTGGTCTGTTCACACTCGAAACCGTGCTGTTCACTGGCTATCCACTCAACATTGGTCAGCTCTTCAATATCCTGTCCAGACTATCCAGATTTCTAAATCTTGGCAATCTCCACTACAGAATGTTCCATTCAATCACGCGAATCTGGAATTCATCAGAGTCTCCACTCCCGGCAGGTTTTCGTGACACCACTGGTATATGTCCAAGGAAGCCAATGCTGGTTTTAAGCCGCCTGCTTATACTCTCAGCCGTGCTGTTCAATTTGCTATCCACCCAACCCTATTCAGCTCTACATTTTCCTGTCCTCATAACCCAACCTTCAGAAATAATTGGTATCTCCTCCACAGAATGTTCCGTTCATTCACTGCGAATCTTAAATTCATCTGACTCTCAACTCCCGGCGGGTTATCGTTACACCACTTGTGAATGTCCAAGTAAGCCAATGCTGGTTTTCAGTGGCCTGTTCATACTAAGAGACGTGCTGTTCATTTGGCTATCCACTCCACCCTGTTCAGCTCTACATTTTCGTGTCCACAAAACCCAGCCTTCAGAAATCATTGGAATCACCACTAGAGAATGTTCCATTCATTCACTGCGAATCTGGAATTCATCTGAACCTCCACTCCCGGCAGGTTTTCGTTACACCACTGGTGAATGTCCAAGTAACTCAATACTGGTTTTCAGAGGCATGTTCAACTCGCAGAAGTGCTGTTCAATGGGCTATCCACTCAATATTGGTCAGCTCTTCATTTTCCTCTCCACACAAACCAGCCTTCAGAAATCATTGGGATCTGTTCCATTCATTCACTGTGATTCTGCAATTCATCTGACTCTCCGCTCCAGGCAGGTTTTCATTACAGCACTGGTGAATGACCAAGTAATCCAATGCTGGTTTTCAGCCGCCTTTTCACACTCGCAGTGTGCTGTTCAATTGTCTATCCACTCAAACCTGGTCAGCCTTTCATTTTCTTTTCCACAATATCAGACTTCAGAAATCATTGGAATCGCCAGTACAGAATGTTCCATTCATTCACTGCCAATCTGGAATTCATCTGAATCCGCACTCCAGGTAGGCTTTCATTACACCACTTATGAATGTCCAAGTAACACAATGCTGGTTTTCAGCGGTCTGTTCACACTCTAAGCCCTGCTTTTTACTGGGTATCCACACAACTGTGGTCAGCTCTTCATTTTCATGTCCAAACAATCCAGACTTGAGAAATCATTGCAATCTCCAGTACAGAATGTTCCATTCATTCACTGCGAATCTGGAATTCAACTGAATCTCCACTACCTGCAGATTTATCTTACACCACTTGTGAATGTCCAAGTAAAACAATGCTGGTTTTCAGAGGCCTGTTCATATTCGCAGTCGTGCTGTTCAATTGGCTATCCACTCAACCTGTTTTGCTCCTCATTTTCCTGTGCACACAACCCAGCCTTCAGAAATCATTGTAATCTCCACTACAGGATGTTCCATTCATTCACTGGGAATCTGGAATTCATCTGAATCTGCACTCCACGCAGGCTTTCGTTACACCACTGCTGAAAGTCGAAGTAATGCAATACTGGTTTTCAGTGGTCTGTTCACATTCGAAGCCGAGGCTTTTTACAGGCTATCCACTCAACACTGGTCAGCTCTTCATTTTCGTGTCCCCACAATCCAGATTTCAGAAATCATTGCAATCTCCACTACAGAATGTTCCATTCATTCACTGCGAGTCTGGAGTTTATCTGATTCTCCACTCCCGCCTGGTTAACATTACACCACTTGTGAATGTCCAAGTAAGCCAATGCTGGTTTTCAGAGGCCTGTTCATACTCGCAGCCGTGCTGTTTAATTGACAATTCACTCCACCCTGTTCAGCTCTTCATTGTCCCACCACACTACCAGCCTTCAGAAATCTTTGTTATCTCCACTACAGAATGTTCCATTCATTCACTGCGAATCTGGAATTCATCTGACTCTCAACTCCACGCAGGTTTTCATTACACCACTGTTGAATGTCCAAGTAACCCAATGCTGGTTTTCAGCGGCCTGTTCATATTCGCAGCCCTGCTGTTTACTTGGCTATCGATTCAAGCCTGGTCAGCTCTTCATTTTCCTGTCCACACAACACAGGCTTCAGAAATCATTGGAATCTCCTCTACAGAATGTTCCATTCATTCACTGCGAATGTGGAATTCAACTGACTCTCCACTCCATGCAGGTTTCCTTACACCACTGATGAATGTCCAAGTAACCCAATGCTGGTTTTCAGCTGCATGTTCACACTCGCAGCCATGCTATACAATTGGCTTTCCACTAAATCCTGATTAGTTCTTGATTTTCCTTCCACACGACCCAGCCTTCAGAAATCATTGGAATCTCCACTAGAGAATGTTCCATTCATTCACTGCGAATCTGGAATTCCTCTGAACCTCCACTCCCGGCAGGTTTTCGTTACACCACTGTTGAATGTCCAAGTAACCCAATGTTTTAAGTGTTTTCTTCACAAGCGCAGTGGTGCTGTTCAATTGGCTATCCACTCAACCCTGGCCAGCTCTACATTTTCCTGTCCACACCACAGAGACTGGAGAAATCATTGTTATCTCCACTACAGAATGTTCCATTCATTCACAGCGAATCTGGAATTCATCTGAATCTCCACTCCCGGCAGGTTTTCGTGACACCACTGGTAAATATCCAAGTAAGCCAATGCTGGTTTTAAGTGGCCTGCTCATACTCTCAGCCGTGCTGTTCAATTTGCTATCCACTCAACCCTCTTCAGCTCCATTTTCCTGTCCACATAACCCAAACTTCAGAAACAATTGTTATCTCCTCCACAGAATGTTCCATTCATTGACTGCAAATCTGAAATTCATCTAATTCTCAACTCCCGTCAGGTTTTCGTTACACCACTTGTGAATGTCCAATTAAGCCAAAGCTGGTTTTCAGTGGCCTGTTCTTACTACGAGACGTGCTGTTCATTTGGCTATCCATTCCACCCTGTTCAGCTCTACATTTTCGTGTCCACAAAACCCAGCCTTCAGAAATCATTGGAATCACCACTAGAGAATGTTCCATTCATTCACTGCGAATCTGGAATTCATCTGAATCTCCACTCCCGGCAGGTTTTCATTGCACCACTGCTGAATGTTCAAGTAACGCAATGATGGTTTTCAGCGGTCTATTCACACTCGAACCCGTGCTGTTCACGGTCTAGCGACTCAACACTGGTGAGTTCTTCTTTTTCCAGTTCAGACAATACAAACCTCAGAAACCATTGCAATCTACACTACAGAATGTTTCATTCATTCACGCGAATCTTGAATTCATCTTGTTCTCCACTCCCAGCAGGTTTTCGTTTCACCACTGGTGAATGTCCAAGCAACCCAAGGCTGGTTTCAGCTGCGTGTTAACACTCGCAGCCGTGCTGTTCAATTGGCTATCCAGTGAACGCTGGTTAGCTCTTGATTTTCCTTCCACACACCGAGCCTTCAGAAATCATTCTTATCTCCACTTCAGAATGTTCCATTCGTTCCCTGCGAATCTGGAATTCCTCTGACTCTCCACACCAGGCAGATTTTCCTAACAACACTGGTGAATGACCAGGTAATCCAATGCTGGTTTTCAGCGGCTGTTCACACTCACAGCCTTGCTGTTCAATTGGCAATCCAGTCAAACCTAGTCAGCTCTTCATTTTCCTGTCCACACAACCCAGCGTTCAGAAATCATTGGAATCTCTACTACAGAAATTTCCATTCATTCACTGTGAATCTGGAAATAATCTGAATCTGCATTCCAGGAAGGCTTTCGTTACACCACTGATGAATGTCCAAGTAATGCAATGCTGCTTCTTAGTGGTCTGTTCACACTCGAAACCGTGCTGTTCACTGGCTATCCACTCAACATTGGTCAGCTCTTCAATATCCTGTCCAGACTATCCAGATTTCTAAATCTTGGCAATCTCCACTACAGAATGTTCCATTCAATCACGCGAATCTGGAATTCATCAGAGTCTCCACTCCCGGCAGGTTTTCGTGACACCACTGGTATATGTCCAAGGAAGCCAATGCTGGTTTTAAGCCGCCTGCTTATACTCTCAGCCGTGCTGTTCAATTTGCTATCCACCCAACCCTATTCAGCTCTACATTTTCCTGTCCTCATAACCCAACCTTCAGAAATAATTGGTATCTCCTCCACAGAATGTTCCGTTCATTCACTGCGAATCTTAAATTCATCTGACTCTCAACTCCCGGCGGGTTATCGTTACACCACTTGTGAATGTCCAAGTAAGCCAATGCTGGTTTTCAGTGGCCTGTTCATACTAAGAGACGTGCTGTTCATTTGGCTATCCACTCCACCCTGTTCAGCTCTACATTTTCGTGTCCACAAAACCCAGCCTTCAGAAATCATTGGAATCACCACTAGAGAATGTTCCATTCATTCACTGCGAATCTGGAATTCATCTGAACCTCCACTCCCGGCAGGTTTTCGTTACACCACTGGTGAATGTCCAAGTAACTCAATACTGGTTTTCAGAGGCATGTTCAACTCGCAGAAGTGCTGTTCAATGGGCTATCCACTCAATATTGGTCAGCTCTTCATTTTCCTCTCCACACAAACCAGCCTTCAGAAATCATTGGGATCTGTTCCATTCATTCACTGTGATTCTGCAATTCATCTGACTCTCCGCTCCAGGCAGGTTTTCATTACAGCACTGGTGAATGACCAAGTAATCCAATGCTGGTTTTCAGCCGCCTTTTCACACTCGCAGTGTGCTGTTCAATTGTCTATCCACTCAAACCTGGTCAGCCTTTCATTTTCTTTTCCACAATATCAGACTTCAGAAATCATTGGAATCGCCAGTACAGAATGTTCCATTCATTCACTGCCAATCTGGAATTCATCTGAATCCGCACTCCAGGTAGGCTTTCATTACACCACTTATGAATGTCCAAGTAACACAATGCTGGTTTTCAGCGGTCTGTTCACACTCTAAGCCCTGCTTTTTACTGGGTATCCACACAACTGTGGTCAGCTCTTCATTTTCATGTCCAAACAATCCAGACTTGAGAAATCATTGCAATCTCCAGTACAGAATGTTCCATTCATTCACTGCGAATCTGGAATTCAACTGAATCTCCACTACCTGCAGATTTATCTTACACCACTTGTGAATGTCCAAGTAAAACAATGCTGGTTTTCAGAGGCCTGTTCATATTCGCAGTCGTGCTGTTCAATTGGCTATCCACTCAACCTGTTTTGCTCCTCATTTTCCTGTGCACACAACCCAGCCTTCAGAAATCATTGTAATCTCCACTACAGGATGTTCCATTCATTCACTGGGAATCTGGAATTCATCTGAATCTGCACTCCACGCAGGCTTTCGTTACACCACTGCTGAAAGTCGAAGTAATGCAATACTGGTTTTCAGTGGTCTGTTCACATTCGAAGCCGAGGCTTTTTACAGGCTATCCACTCAACACTGGTCAGCTCTTCATTTTCGTGTCCCCACAATCCAGATTTCAGAAATCATTGCAATCTCCACTACAGAATGTTCCATTCATTCACTGCGAGTCTGGAGTTTATCTGATTCTCCACTCCCGCCTGGTTAACATTACACCACTTGTGAATGTCCAAGTAAGCCAATGCTGGTTTTCAGAGGCCTGTTCATACTCGCAGCCGTGCTGTTTAATTGACAATTCACTCCACCCTGTTCAGCTCTTCATTGTCCCACCACACTACCAGCCTTCAGAAATCTTTGTTATCTCCACTACAGAATGTTCCATTCATTCACTGCGAATCTGGAATTCATCTGACTCTCAACTCCACGCAGGTTTTCATTACACCACTGTTGAATGTCCAAGTAACCCAATGCTGGTTTTCAGCGGCCTGTTCATATTCGCAGCCCTGCTGTTTACTTGGCTATCGATTCAAGCCTGGTCAGCTCTTCATTTTCCTGTCCACACAACACAGGCTTCAGAAATCATTGGAATCTCCTCTACAGAATGTTCCATTCATTCACTGCGAATGTGGAATTCAACTGACTCTCCACTCCATGCAGGTTTCCTTACACCACTGATGAATGTCCAAGTAACCCAATGCTGGTTTTCAGCTGCATGTTCACACTCGCAGCCATGCTATACAATTGGCTTTCCACTAAATCCTGATTAGTTCTTGATTTTCCTTCCACACGACCCAGCCTTCAGAAATCATTGGAATCTCCACTAGAGAATGTTCCATTCATTCACTGCGAATCTGGAATTCCTCTGAACCTCCACTCCCGGCAGGTTTTCGTTACACCACTGTTGAATGTCCAAGTAACCCAATGTTTTAAGTGTTTTCTTCACAAGCGCAGTGGTGCTGTTCAATTGGCTATCCACTCAACCCTGGCCAGCTCTACATTTTCCTGTCCACACCACAGAGACTGGAGAAATCATTGTTATCTCCACTACAGAATGTTCCATTCATTCACAGCGAATCTGGAATTCATCTGAATCTCCACTCCCGGCAGGTTTTCGTGACACCACTGGTAAATATCCAAGTAAGCCAATGCTGGTTTTAAGTGGCCTGCTCATACTCTCAGCCGTGCTGTTCAATTTGCTATCCACTCAACCCTCTTCAGCTCCATTTTCCTGTCCACATAACCCAAACTTCAGAAACAATTGTTATCTCCTCCACAGAATGTTCCATTCATTGACTGCAAATCTGAAATTCATCTAATTCTCAACTCCCGTCAGGTTTTCGTTACACCACTTGTGAATGTCCAATTAAGCCAAAGCTGGTTTTCAGTGGCCTGTTCTTACTACGAGACGTGCTGTTCATTTGGCTATCCATTCCACCCTGTTCAGCTCTACATTTTCGTGTCCACAAAACCCAGCCTTCAGAAATCATTGGAATCACCACTAGAGAATGTTCCATTCATTCACTGCGAATCTGGAATTCATCTGAATCTCCACTCCCGGCAGGTTTTCATTGCACCACTGCTGAATGTTCAAGTAACGCAATGATGGTTTTCAGCGGTCTATTCACACTCGAACCCGTGCTGTTCACGGTCTAGCGACTCAACACTGGTGAGTTCTTCTTTTTCCAGTTCAGACAATACAAACCTCAGAAACCATTGCAATCTACACTACAGAATGTTTCATTCATTCACGCGAATCTTGAATTCATCTTGTTCTCCACTCCCAGCAGGTTTTCGTTTCACCACTGGTGAATGTCCAAGCAACCCAAGGCTGGTTTCAGCTGCGTGTTAACACTCGCAGCCGTGCTGTTCAATTGGCTATCCAGTGAACGCTGGTTAGCTCTTGATTTTCCTTCCACACACCGAGCCTTCAGAAATCATTCTTATCTCCACTTCAGAATGTTCCATTCGTTCCCTGCGAATCTGGAATTCCTCTGACTCTCCACACCAGGCAGATTTTCCTAACAACACTGGTGAATGACCAGGTAATCCAATGCTGGTTTTCAGCGGCTGTTCACACTCACAGCCTTGCTGTTCAATTGGCAATCCAGTCAAACCTAGTCAGCTCTTCATTTTCCTGTCCACACAACCCAGCGTTCAGAAATCATTGGAATCTCTACTACAGAAATTTCCATTCATTCACTGTGAATCTGGAAATAATCTGAATCTGCATTCCAGGAAGGCTTTCGTTACACCACTGATGAATGTCCAAGTAATGCAATGCTGCTTCTTAGTGGTCTGTTCACACTCGAAACCGTGCTGTTCACTGGCTATCCACTCAACATTGGTCAGCTCTTCAATATCCTGTCCAGACTATCCAGATTTCTAAATCTTGGCAATCTCCACTACAGAATGTTCCATTCAATCACGCGAATCTGGAATTCATCAGAGTCTCCACTCCCGGCAGGTTTTCGTGACACCACTGGTATATGTCCAAGGAAGCCAATGCTGGTTTTAAGCCGCCTGCTTATACTCTCAGCCGTGCTGTTCAATTTGCTATCCACCCAACCCTATTCAGCTCTACATTTTCCTGTCCTCATAACCCAACCTTCAGAAATAATTGGTATCTCCTCCACAGAATGTTCCGTTCATTCACTGCGAATCTTAAATTCATCTGACTCTCAACTCCCGGCGGGTTATCGTTACACCACTTGTGAATGTCCAAGTAAGCCAATGCTGGTTTTCAGTGGCCTGTTCATACTAAGAGACGTGCTGTTCATTTGGCTATCCACTCCACCCTGTTCAGCTCTACATTTTCGTGTCCACAAAACCCAGCCTTCAGAAATCATTGGAATCACCACTAGAGAATGTTCCATTCATTCACTGCGAATCTGGAATTCATCTGAACCTCCACTCCCGGCAGGTTTTCGTTACACCACTGGTGAATGTCCAAGTAACTCAATACTGGTTTTCAGAGGCATGTTCAACTCGCAGAAGTGCTGTTCAATGGGCTATCCACTCAATATTGGTCAGCTCTTCATTTTCCTCTCCACACAAACCAGCCTTCAGAAATCATTGGGATCTCCACTACAGACTGTTCCATTCATTCACTGTGATTCTGCAATTCATCTGACTCTCCGCTCCAGGCAGGTTTTCATTACAGCACTGGTGAATGACCAAGTAATCCAATGCTGGTTTTCAGCCGCCTTTTCACACTCGCAGTGTGCTGTTCAATTGTCTATCCACTCAAACCTGGTCAGCCTTTCATTTTCTTTTCCACAATATCAGACTTCAGAAATCATTGGAATCGCCAGTACAGAATGTTCCATTCATTCACTGCCAATCTGGAATTCATCTGAATCCGCACTCCAGGTAGGCTTTCATTACACCACTTATGAATGTCCAAGTAACACAATGCTGGTTTTCAGCGGTCTGTTCACACTCTAAGCCCTGCTTTTTACTGGGTATCCACACAACTGTGGTCAGCTCTTCATTTTCATGTCCAAACAATCCAGACTTGAGAAATCATTGCAATCTCCAGTACAGAATGTTCCATTCATTCACTGCGAATCTGGAATTCAACTGAATCTCCACTACCTGCAGATTTATCTTACACCACTTGTGAATGTCCAAGTAAAACAATGCTGGTTTTCAGAGGCCTGTTCATATTCGCAGTCGTGCTGTTCAATTGGCTATCCACTCAACCTGTTTTGCTCCTCATTTTCCTGTGCACACAACCCAGCCTTCAGAAATCATTGTAATCTCCACTACAGGATGTTCCATTCATTCACTGGGAATCTGGAATTCATCTGAATCTGCACTCCACGCAGGCTTTCGTTACACCACTGCTGAAAGTCGAAGTAATGCAATACTGGTTTTCAGTGGTCTGTTCACATTCGAAGCCGAGGCTTTTTACAGGCTATCCACTCAACACTGGTCAGCTCTTCATTTTCGTGTCCCCACAATCCAGATTTCAGAAATCATTGCAATCTCCACTACAGAATGTTCCATTCATTCACTGCGAGTCTGGAGTTTATCTGATTCTCCACTCCCGCCTGGTTAACATTACACCACTTGTGAATGTCCAAGTAAGCCAATGCTGGTTTTCAGAGGCCTGTTCATACTCGCAGCCGTGCTGTTTAATTGACAATTCACTCCACCCTGTTCAGCTCTTCATTGTCCCACCACACTACCAGCCTTCAGAAATCTTTGTTATCTCCACTACAGAATGTTCCATTCATTCACTGCGAATCTGGAATTCATCTGACTCTCAACTCCACGCAGGTTTTCATTACACCACTGTTGAATGTCCAAGTAACCCAATGCTGGTTTTCAGCGGCCTGTTCATATTCGCAGCCCTGCTGTTTACTTGGCTATCGATTCAAGCCTGGTCAGCTCTTCATTTTCCTGTCCACACAACACAGGCTTCAGAAATCATTGGAATCTCCTCTACAGAATGTTCCATTCATTCACTGCGAATGTGGAATTCAACTGACTCTCCACTCCATGCAGGTTTTCCTTACACCACTGATGAATGTCCAAGTAACCCAATGCTGGTTTTCAGCTGCATGTTCACACTCGCAGCCATGCTATACAATTGGCTTTCCACTAAATCCTGATTAGTTCTTGATTTTCCTTCCACACGACCCAGCCTTCAGAAATCATTGGAATCTCCACTAGAGAATGTTCCATTCATTCACTGCGAATCTGGAATTCCTCTGAACCTCCACTCCCGGCAGGTTTTCGTTACACCACTGTTGAATGTCCAAGTAACCCAATGTTTTAAGTGTTTTCTTCACAAGCGCAGTGGTGCTGTTCAATTGGCTATCCACTCAACCCTGGCCAGCTCTACATTTTCCTGTCCACACCACAGAGACTGGAGAAATCATTGTTATCTCCACTACAGAATGTTCCATTCATTCACAGCGAATCTGGAATTCATCTGAATCTCCACTCCCGGCAGGTTTTCGTGACACCACTGGTAAATATCCAAGTAAGCCAATGCTGGTTTTAAGTGGCCTGCTCATACTCTCAGCCGTGCTGTTCAATTTGCTATCCACTCAACCCTCTTCAGCTCCATTTTCCTGTCCACATAACCCAAACTTCAGAAACAATTGGTATCTCCTCCACAGAATGTTCCATTCATTGACTGCAAATCTGAAATTCATCTAATTCTCAACTCCCGTCAGGTTTTCGTTACACCACTTGTGAATGTCCAATTAAGCCAAAGCTGGTTTTCAGTGGCCTGTTCTTACTACGAGACGTGCTGTTCATTTGGCTATCCATTCCACCCTGTTCAGCTCTACATTTTCGTGTCCACAAAACCCAGCCTTCAGAAATCATTGGAATCACCACTAGAGAATGTTCCATTCATTCACTGCGAATCTGGAATTCATCTGAATCTCCACTCCCGGCAGGTTTTCATTGCACCACTGCTGAATGTTCAAGTAACGCAATGATGGTTTTCAGCGGTCTATTCACACTCGAACCCGTGCTGTTCACGGTCTAGCGACTCAACACTGGTGAGTTCTTCTTTTTCCAGTTCAGACAATACAAACCTCAGAAACCATTGCAATCTACACTACAGAATGTTTCATTCATTCACGCGAATCTTGAATTCATCTTGTTCTCCACTCCCAGCAGGTTTTCGTTTCACCACTGGTGAATGTCCAAGCAACCCAAGGCTGGTTTCAGCTGCGTGTTAACACTCGCAGCCGTGCTGTTCAATTGGCTATCCAGTGAACGCTGGTTAGCTCTTGATTTTCCTTCCACACACCGAGCCTTCAGAAATCATTCTTATCTCCACTTCAGAATGTTCCATTCGTTCCCTGCGAATCTGGAATTCCTCTGACTCTCCACACCAGGCAGATTTTCCTAACAACACTGGTGAATGACCAGGTAATCCAATGCTGGTTTTCAGCGGCTGTTCACACTCACAGCCTTGCTGTTCAATTGGCAATCCAGTCAAACCTAGTCAGCTCTTCATTTTCCTGTCCACACAACCCAGCGTTCAGAAATCATTGGAATCTCTACTACAGAAATTTCCATTCATTCACTGTGAATCTGGAAATAATCTGAATCTGCATTCCAGGAAGGCTTTCGTTACACCACTGATGAATGTCCAAGTAATGCAATGCTGCTTCTTAGTGGTCTGTTCACACTCGAAACCGTGCTGTTCACTGGCTATCCACTCAACATTGGTCAGCTCTTCAATATCCTGTCCAGACTATCCAGATTTCTAAATCTTGGCAATCTCCACTACAGAATGTTCCATTCAATCACGCGAATCTGGAATTCATCAGAGTCTCCACTCCCGGCAGGTTTTCGTGACACCACTGGTATATGTCCAAGGAAGCCAATGCTGGTTTTAAGCCGCCTGCTTATACTCTCAGCCGTGCTGTTCAATTTGCTATCCACCCAACCCTATTCAGCTCTACATTTTCCTGTCCTCATAACCCAACCTTCAGAAATAATTGGTATCTCCTCCACAGAATGTTCCGTTCATTCACTGCGAATCTTAAATTCATCTGACTCTCAACTCCCGGCGGGTTATCGTTACACCACTTGTGAATGTCCAAGTAAGCCAATGCTGGTTTTCAGTGGCCTGTTCATACTAAGAGACGTGCTGTTCATTTGGCTATCCACTCCACCCTGTTCAGCTCTACATTTTCGTGTCCACAAAACCCAGCCTTCAGAAATCATTGGAATCACCACTAGAGAATGTTCCATTCATTCACTGCGAATCTGGAATTCATCTGAACCTCCACTCCCGGCAGGTTTTCGTTACACCACTGGTGAATGTCCAAGTAACTCAATACTGGTTTTCAGAGGCATGTTCAACTCGCAGAAGTGCTGTTCAATGGGCTATCCACTCAATATTGGTCAGCTCTTCATTTTCCTCTCCACACAAACCAGCCTTCAGAAATCATTGGGATCTGTTCCATTCATTCACTGTGATTCTGCAATTCATCTGACTCTCCGCTCCAGGCAGGTTTTCATTACAGCACTGGTGAATGACCAAGTAATCCAATGCTGGTTTTCAGCCGCCTTTTCACACTCGCAGTGTGCTGTTCAATTGTCTATCCACTCAAACCTGGTCAGCCTTTCATTTTCTTTTCCACAATATCAGACTTCAGAAATCATTGGAATCGCCAGTACAGAATGTTCCATTCATTCACTGCCAATCTGGAATTCATCTGAATCCGCACTCCAGGTAGGCTTTCATTACACCACTTATGAATGTCCAAGTAACACAATGCTGGTTTTCAGCGGTCTGTTCACACTCTAAGCCCTGCTTTTTACTGGGTATCCACACAACTGTGGTCAGCTCTTCATTTTCATGTCCAAACAATCCAGACTTGAGAAATCATTGCAATCTCCAGTACAGAATGTTCCATTCATTCACTGCGAATCTGGAATTCAACTGAATCTCCACTACCTGCAGATTTATCTTACACCACTTGTGAATGTCCAAGTAAAACAATGCTGGTTTTCAGAGGCCTGTTCATATTCGCAGTCGTGCTGTTCAATTGGCTATCCACTCAACCTGTTTTGCTCCTCATTTTCCTGTGCACACAACCCAGCCTTCAGAAATCATTGTAATCTCCACTACAGGATGTTCCATTCATTCACTGGGAATCTGGAATTCATCTGAATCTGCACTCCACGCAGGCTTTCGTTACACCACTGCTGAAAGTCGAAGTAATGCAATACTGGTTTTCAGTGGTCTGTTCACATTCGAAGCCGAGGCTTTTTACAGGCTATCCACTCAACACTGGTCAGCTCTTCATTTTCGTGTCCCCACAATCCAGATTTCAGAAATCATTGCAATCTCCACTACAGAATGTTCCATTCATTCACTGCGAGTCTGGAGTTTATCTGATTCTCCACTCCCGCCTGGTTAACATTACACCACTTGTGAATGTCCAAGTAAGCCAATGCTGGTTTTCAGAGGCCTGTTCATACTCGCAGCCGTGCTGTTTAATTGACAATTCACTCCACCCTGTTCAGCTCTTCATTGTCCCACCACACTACCAGCCTTCAGAAATCTTTGTTATCTCCACTACAGAATGTTCCATTCATTCACTGCGAATCTGGAATTCATCTGACTCTCAACTCCACGCAGGTTTTCATTACACCACTGTTGAATGTCCAAGTAACCCAATGCTGGTTTTCAGCGGCCTGTTCATATTCGCAGCCCTGCTGTTTACTTGGCTATCGATTCAAGCCTAGTCAGCTCTTCATTTTCCTGTCCACACAACACAGGCTTCAGAAATCATTGGAATCTCCTCTACAGAATGTTCCATTCATTCACTGCGAATGTGGAATTCAACTGACTCTCCACTCCATGCAGGTTTTCCTTACACCACTGATGAATGTCCAAGTAACCCAATGCTGGTTTTCAGCTGCATGTTCACACTCGCAGCCATGCTATACAATTGGCTTTCCACTAAATCCTGATTAGTTCTTGATTTTCCTTCCACACGACCCAGCCTTCAGAAATCATTGGAATCTCCACTAGAGAATGTTCCATTCATTCACTGCGAATCTGGAATTCCTCTGAACCTCCACTCCCGGCAGGTTTTCGTTACACCACTGTTGAATGTCCAAGTAACCCAATGTTTTAAGTGTTTTCTTCACAAGCGCAGTGGTGCTGTTCAATTGGCTATCCACTCAACCCTGGCCAGCTCTACATTTTCCTGTCCACACCACAGAGACTGGAGAAATCATTGTTATCTCCACTACAGAATGTTCCATTCATTCACAGCGAATCTGGAATTCATCTGAATCTCCACTCCCGGCAGGTTTTCGTGACACCACTGGTAAATATCCAAGTAAGCCAATGCTGGTTTTAAGTGGCCTGCTCATACTCTCAGCCGTGCTGTTCAATTTGCTATCCACTCAACCCTCTTCAGCTCCATTTTCCTGTCCACATAACCCAAACTTCAGAAACAATTGGTATCTCCTCCACAGAATGTTCCATTCATTGACTGCAAATCTGAAATTCATCTAATTCTCAACTCCCGTCAGGTTTTCGTTACACCACTTGTGAATGTCCAATTAAGCCAAAGCTGGTTTTCAGTGGCCTGTTCTTACTACGAGACGTGCTGTTCATTTGGCTATCCATTCCACCCTGTTCAGCTCTACATTTTCGTGTCCACAAAACCCAGCCTTCAGAAATCATTGGAATCACCACTAGAGAATGTTCCATTCATTCACTGCGAATCTGGAATTCATCTGAATCTCCACTCCCGGCAGGTTTTCATTGCACCACTGCTGAATGTTCAAGTAACGCAATGATGGTTTTCAGCGGTCTATTCACACTCGAACCCGTGCTGTTCACGGTCTAGCGACTCAACACTGGTGAGTTCTTCTTTTTCCAGTTCAGACAATACAAACCTCAGAAACCATTGCAATCTACACTACAGAATGTTTCATTCATTCACGCGAATCTTGAATTCATCTTGTTCTCCACTCCCAGCAGGTTTTCGTTTCACCACTGGTGAATGTCCAAGCAACCCAAGGCTGGTTTCAGCTGCGTGTTAACACTCGCAGCCGTGCTGTTCAATTGGCTATCCAGTGAACGCTGGTTAGCTCTTGATTTTCCTTCCACACACCGAGCCTTCAGAAATCATTCTTATCTCCACTTCAGAATGTTCCATTCGTTCCCTGCGAATCTGGAATTCCTCTGACTCTCCACACCAGGCAGATTTTCCTAACAACACTGGTGAATGACCAGGTAATCCAATGCTGGTTTTCAGCGGCTGTTCACACTCACAGCCTTGCTGTTCAATTGGCAATCCAGTCAAACCTAGTCAGCTCTTCATTTTCCTGTCCACACAACCCAGCGTTCAGAAATCATTGGAATCTCTACTACAGAAATTTCCATTCATTCACTGTGAATCTGGAAATAATCTGAATCTGCATTCCAGGAAGGCTTTCGTTACACCACTGATGAATGTCCAAGTAATGCAATGCTGCTTCTTAGTGGTCTGTTCACACTCGAAACCGTGCTGTTCACTGGCTATCCACTCAACATTGGTCAGCTCTTCAATATCCTGTCCAGACTATCCAGATTTCTAAATCTTGGCAATCTCCACTACAGAATGTTCCATTCAATCACGCGAATCTGGAATTCATCAGAGTCTCCACTCCCGGCAGGTTTTCGTGACACCACTGGTATATGTCCAAGGAAGCCAATGCTGGTTTTAAGCCGCCTGCTTATACTCTCAGCCGTGCTGTTCAATTTGCTATCCACCCAACCCTATTCAGCTCTACATTTTCCTGTCCTCATAACCCAACCTTCAGAAATAATTGGTATCTCCTCCACAGAATGTTCCGTTCATTCACTGCGAATCTTAAATTCATCTGACTCTCAACTCCCGGCGGGTTATCGTTACACCACTTGTGAATGTCCAAGTAAGCCAATGCTGGTTTTCAGTGGCCTGTTCATACTAAGAGACGTGCTGTTCATTTGGCTATCCACTCCACCCTGTTCAGCTCTACATTTTCGTGTCCACAAAACCCAGCCTTCAGAAATCATTGGAATCACCACTAGAGAATGTTCCATTCATTCACTGCGAATCTGGAATTCATCTGAACCTCCACTCCCGGCAGGTTTTCGTTACACCACTGGTGAATGTCCAAGTAACTCAATACTGGTTTTCAGAGGCATGTTCAACTCGCAGAAGTGCTGTTCAATGGGCTATCCACTCAATATTGGTCAGCTCTTCATTTTCCTCTCCACACAAACCAGCCTTCAGAAATCATTGGGATCTCCACTACAGACTGTTCCATTCATTCACTGTGATTCTGCAATTCATCTGACTCTCCGCTCCAGGCAGGTTTTCATTACAGCACTGGTGAATGACCAAGTAATCCAATGCTGGTTTTCAGCCGCCTTTTCACACTCGCAGTGTGCTGTTCAATTGTCTATCCACTCAAACCTGGTCAGCCTTTCATTTTCTTTTCCACAATATCAGACTTCAGAAATCATTGGAATCGCCAGTACAGAATGTTCCATTCATTCACTGCCAATCTGGAATTCATCTGAATCCGCACTCCAGGTAGGCTTTCATTACACCACTTATGAATGTCCAAGTAACACAATGCTGGTTTTCAGCGGTCTGTTCACACTCTAAGCCCTGCTTTTTACTGGGTATCCACACAACTGTGGTCAGCTCTTCATTTTCATGTCCAAACAATCCAGACTTGAGAAATCATTGCAATCTCCAGTACAGAATGTTCCATTCATTCACTGCGAATCTGGAATTCAACTGAATCTCCACTACCTGCAGATTTATCTTACACCACTTGTGAATGTCCAAGTAAAACAATGCTGGTTTTCAGAGGCCTGTTCATATTCGCAGTCGTGCTGTTCAATTGGCTATCCACTCAACCTGTTTTGCTCCTCATTTTCCTGTGCACACAACCCAGCCTTCAGAAATCATTGTAATCTCCACTACAGGATGTTCCATTCATTCACTGGGAATCTGGAATTCATCTGAATCTGCACTCCACGCAGGCTTTCGTTACACCACTGCTGAAAGTCGAAGTAATGCAATACTGGTTTTCAGTGGTCTGTTCACATTCGAAGCCGAGGCTTTTTACAGGCTATCCACTCAACACTGGTCAGCTCTTCATTTTCGTGTCCCCACAATCCAGATTTCAGAAATCATTGCAATCTCCACTACAGAATGTTCCATTCATTCACTGCGAGTCTGGAGTTTATCTGATTCTCCACTCCCGCCTGGTTAACATTACACCACTTGTGAATGTCCAAGTAAGCCAATGCTGGTTTTCAGAGGCCTGTTCATACTCGCAGCCGTGCTGTTTAATTGACAATTCACTCCACCCTGTTCAGCTCTTCATTGTCCCACCACACTACCAGCCTTCAGAAATCTTTGTTATCTCCACTACAGAATGTTCCATTCATTCACTGCGAATCTGGAATTCATCTGACTCTCAACTCCACGCAGGTTTTCATTACACCACTGTTGAATGTCCAAGTAACCCAATGCTGGTTTTCAGCGGCCTGTTCATATTCGCAGCCCTGCTGTTTACTTGGCTATCGATTCAAGCCTGGTCAGCTCTTCATTTTCCTGTCCACACAACACAGGCTTCAGAAATCATTGGAATCTCCTCTACAGAATGTTCCATTCATTCACTGCGAATGTGGAATTCAACTGACTCTCCACTCCATGCAGGTTTTCCTTACACCACTGATGAATGTCCAAGTAACCCAATGCTGGTTTTCAGCTGCATGTTCACACTCGCAGCCATGCTATACAATTGGCTTTCCACTAAATCCTGATTAGTTCTTGATTTTCCTTCCACACGACCCAGCCTTCAGAAATCATTGGAATCTCCACTAGAGAATGTTCCATTCATTCACTGCGAATCTGGAATTCCTCTGAACCTCCACTCCCGGCAGGTTTTCGTTACACCACTGTTGAATGTCCAAGTAACCCAATGTTTTAAGTGTTTTCTTCACAAGCGCAGTGGTGCTGTTCAATTGGCTATCCACTCAACCCTGGCCAGCTCTACATTTTCCTGTCCACACCACAGAGACTGGAGAAATCATTGTTATCTCCACTACAGAATGTTCCATTCATTCACAGCGAATCTGGAATTCATCTGAATCTCCACTCCCGGCAGGTTTTCGTGACACCACTGGTAAATATCCAAGTAAGCCAATGCTGGTTTTAAGTGGCCTGCTCATACTCTCAGCCGTGCTGTTCAATTTGCTATCCACTCAACCCTCTTCAGCTCCATTTTCCTGTCCACATAACCCAAACTTCAGAAACAATTGGTATCTCCTCCACAGAATGTTCCATTCATTGACTGCAAATCTGAAATTCATCTAATTCTCAACTCCCGTCAGGTTTTCGTTACACCACTTGTGAATGTCCAATTAAGCCAAAGCTGGTTTTCAGTGGCCTGTTCTTACTACGAGACGTGCTGTTCATTTGGCTATCCATTCCACCCTGTTCAGCTCTACATTTTCGTGTCCACAAAACCCAGCCTTCAGAAATCATTGGAATCACCACTAGAGAATGTTCCATTCATTCACTGCGAATCTGGAATTCATCTGAATCTCCACTCCCGGCAGGTTTTCATTGCACCACTGCTGAATGTTCAAGTAACGCAATGATGGTTTTCAGCGGTCTATTCACACTCGAACCCGTGCTGTTCACGGTCTAGCGACTCAACACTGGTGAGTTCTTCTTTTTCCAGTTCAGACAATACAAACCTCAGAAACCATTGCAATCTACACTACAGAATGTTTCATTCATTCACGCGAATCTTGAATTCATCTTGTTCTCCACTCCCAGCAGGTTTTCGTTTCACCACTGGTGAATGTCCAAGCAACCCAAGGCTGGTTTCAGCTGCGTGTTAACACTCGCAGCCGTGCTGTTCAATTGGCTATCCAGTGAACGCTGGTTAGCTCTTGATTTTCCTTCCACACACCGAGCCTTCAGAAATCATTCTTATCTCCACTTCAGAATGTTCCATTCGTTCCCTGCGAATCTGGAATTCCTCTGACTCTCCACACCAGGCAGATTTTCCTAACAACACTGGTGAATGACCAGGTAATCCAATGCTGGTTTTCAGCGGCTGTTCACACTCACAGCCTTGCTGTTCAATTGGCAATCCAGTCAAACCTAGTCAGCTCTTCATTTTCCTGTCCACACAACCCAGCGTTCAGAAATCATTGGAATCTCTACTACAGAAATTTCCATTCATTCACTGTGAATCTGGAAATAATCTGAATCTGCATTCCAGGAAGGCTTTCGTTACACCACTGATGAATGTCCAAGTAATGCAATGCTGCTTCTTAGTGGTCTGTTCACACTCGAAACCGTGCTGTTCACTGGCTATCCACTCAACATTGGTCAGCTCTTCAATATCCTGTCCAGACTATCCAGATTTCTAAATCTTGGCAATCTCCACTACAGAATGTTCCATTCAATCACGCGAATCTGGAATTCATCAGAGTCTCCACTCCCGGCAGGTTTTCGTGACACCACTGGTATATGTCCAAGGAAGCCAATGCTGGTTTTAAGCCGCCTGCTTATACTCTCAGCCGTGCTGTTCAATTTGCTATCCACCCAACCCTATTCAGCTCTACATTTTCCTGTCCTCATAACCCAACCTTCAGAAATAATTGGTATCTCCTCCACAGAATGTTCCGTTCATTCACTGCGAATCTTAAATTCATCTGACTCTCAACTCCCGGCGGGTTATCGTTACACCACTTGTGAATGTCCAAGTAAGCCAATGCTGGTTTTCAGTGGCCTGTTCATACTAAGAGACGTGCTGTTCATTTGGCTATCCACTCCACCCTGTTCAGCTCTACATTTTCGTGTCCACAAAACCCAGCCTTCAGAAATCATTGGAATCACCACTAGAGAATGTTCCATTCATTCACTGCGAATCTGGAATTCATCTGAACCTCCACTCCCGGCAGGTTTTCGTTACACCACTGGTGAATGTCCAAGTAACTCAATACTGGTTTTCAGAGGCATGTTCAACTCGCAGAAGTGCTGTTCAATGGGCTATCCACTCAATATTGGTCAGCTCTTCATTTTCCTCTCCACACAAACCAGCCTTCAGAAATCATTGGGATCTGTTCCATTCATTCACTGTGATTCTGCAATTCATCTGACTCTCCGCTCCAGGCAGGTTTTCATTACAGCACTGGTGAATGACCAAGTAATCCAATGCTGGTTTTCAGCCGCCTTTTCACACTCGCAGTGTGCTGTTCAATTGTCTATCCACTCAAACCTGGTCAGCCTTTCATTTTCTTTTCCACAATATCAGACTTCAGAAATCATTGGAATCGCCAGTACAGAATGTTCCATTCATTCACTGCCAATCTGGAATTCATCTGAATCCGCACTCCAGGTAGGCTTTCATTACACCACTTATGAATGTCCAAGTAACACAATGCTGGTTTTCAGCGGTCTGTTCACACTCTAAGCCCTGCTTTTTACTGGGTATCCACACAACTGTGGTCAGCTCTTCATTTTCATGTCCAAACAATCCAGACTTGAGAAATCATTGCAATCTCCAGTACAGAATGTTCCATTCATTCACTGCGAATCTGGAATTCAACTGAATCTCCACTACCTGCAGATTTATCTTACACCACTTGTGAATGTCCAAGTAAAACAATGCTGGTTTTCAGAGGCCTGTTCATGTTCGCAGTCGTGCTGTTCAATTGGCTATCCACTCAACCTGTTTTGCTCCTCATTTTCCTGTGCACACAACCCAGCCTTCAGAAATCATTGTAATCTCCACTACAGGATGTTCCATTCATTCACTGGGAATCTGGAATTCATCTGAATCTGCACTCCACGCAGGCTTTCGTTACACCACTGCTGAAAGTCGAAGTAATGCAATACTGGTTTTCAGTGGTCTGTTCACATTCGAAGCCGAGGCTTTTTACAGGCTATCCACTCAACACTGGTCAGCTCTTCATTTTCGTGTCCCCACAATCCAGATTTCAGAAATCATTGCAATCTCCACTACAGAATGTTCCATTCATTCACTGCGAGTCTGGAGTTTATCTGATTCTCCACTCCCGCCTGGTTAACATTACACCACTTGTGAATGTCCAAGTAAGCCAATGCTGGTTTTCAGAGGCCTGTTCATACTCGCAGCCGTGCTGTTTAATTGACAATTCACTCCACCCTGTTCAGCTCTTCATTGTCCCACCACACTACCAGCCTTCAGAAATCTTTGTTATCTCCACTACAGAATGTTCCATTCATTCACTGCGAATCTGGAATTCATCTGACTCTCAACTCCACGCAGGTTTTCATTACACCACTGTTGAATGTCCAAGTAACCCAATGCTGGTTTTCAGCGGCCTGTTCATATTCGCAGCCCTGCTGTTTACTTGGCTATCGATTCAAGCCTGGTCAGCTCTTCATTTTCCTGTCCACACAACACAGGCTTCAGAAATCATTGGAATCTCCTCTACAGAATGTTCCATTCATTCACTGCGAATGTGGAATTCAACTGACTCTCCACTCCATGCAGGTTTCCTTACACCACTGATGAATGTCCAAGTAACCCAATGCTGGTTTTCAGCTGCATGTTCACACTCGCAGCCATGCTATACAATTGGCTTTCCACTAAATCCTGATTAGTTCTTGATTTTCCTTCCACACGACCCAGCCTTCAGAAATCATTGGAATCTCCACTAGAGAATGTTCCATTCATTCACTGCGAATCTGGAATTCCTCTGAACCTCCACTCCCGGCAGGTTTTCGTTACACCACTGTTGAATGTCCAAGTAACCCAATGTTTTAAGTGTTTTCTTCACAAGCGCAGTGGTGCTGTTCAATTGGCTATCCACTCAACCCTGGCCAGCTCTACATTTTCCTGTCCACACCACAGAGACTGGAGAAATCATTGTTATCTCCACTACAGAATGTTCCATTCATTCACAGCGAATCTGGAATTCATCTGAATCTCCACTCCCGGCAGGTTTTCGTGACACCACTGGTAAATATCCAAGTAAGCCAATGCTGGTTTTAAGTGGCCTGCTCATACTCTCAGCCGTGCTGTTCAATTTGCTATCCACTCAACCCTCTTCAGCTCCATTTTCCTGTCCACATAACCCAAACTTCAGAAACAATTGTTATCTCCTCCACAGAATGTTCCATTCATTGACTGCAAATCTGAAATTCATCTAATTCTCAACTCCCGTCAGGTTTTCGTTACACCACTTGTGAATGTCCAATTAAGCCAAAGCTGGTTTTCAGTGGCCTGTTCTTACTACGAGACGTGCTGTTCATTTGGCTATCCATTCCACCCTGTTCAGCTCTACATTTTCGTGTCCACAAAACCCAGCCTTCAGAAATCATTGGAATCACCACTAGAGAATGTTCCATTCATTCACTGCGAATCTGGAATTCATCTGAATCTCCACTCCCGGCAGGTTTTCATTGCACCACTGCTGAATGTTCAAGTAACGCAATGATGGTTTTCAGCGGTCTATTCACACTCGAACCCGTGCTGTTCACGGTCTAGCGACTCAACACTGGTGAGTTCTTCTTTTTCCAGTTCAGACAATACAAACCTCAGAAACCATTGCAATCTACACTACAGAATGTTTCATTCATTCACGCGAATCTTGAATTCATCTTGTTCTCCACTCCCAGCAGGTTTTCGTTTCACCACTGGTGAATGTCCAAGCAACCCAAGGCTGGTTTCAGCTGCGTGTTAACACTCGCAGCCGTGCTGTTCAATTGGCTATCCAGTGAACGCTGGTTAGCTCTTGATTTTCCTTCCACACACCGAGCCTTCAGAAATCATTCTTATCTCCACTTCAGAATGTTCCATTCGTTCCCTGCGAATCTGGAATTCCTCTGACTCTCCACACCAGGCAGATTTTCCTAACAACACTGGTGAATGACCAGGTAATCCAATGCTGGTTTTCAGCGGCTGTTCACACTCACAGCCTTGCTGTTCAATTGGCAATCCAGTCAAACCTAGTCAGCTCTTCATTTTCCTGTCCACACAACCCAGCGTTCAGAAATCATTGGAATCTCTACTACAGAAATTTCCATTCATTCACTGTGAATCTGGAAATAATCTGAATCTGCATTCCAGGAAGGCTTTCGTTACACCACTGATGAATGTCCAAGTAATGCAATGCTGCTTCTTAGTGGTCTGTTCACACTCGAAACCGTGCTGTTCACTGGCTATCCACTCAACATTGGTCAGCTCTTCAATATCCTGTCCAGACTATCCAGATTTCTAAATCTTGGCAATCTCCACTACAGAATGTTCCATTCAATCACGCGAATCTGGAATTCATCAGAGTCTCCACTCCCGGCAGGTTTTCGTGACACCACTGGTATATGTCCAAGGAAGCCAATGCTGGTTTTAAGCCGCCTGCTTATACTCTCAGCCGTGCTGTTCAATTTGCTATCCACCCAACCCTATTCAGCTCTACATTTTCCTGTCCTCATAACCCAACCTTCAGAAATAATTGGTATCTCCTCCACAGAATGTTCCGTTCATTCACTGCGAATCTTAAATTCATCTGACTCTCAACTCCCGGCGGGTTATCGTTACACCACTTGTGAATGTCCAAGTAAGCCAATGCTGGTTTTCAGTGGCCTGTTCATACTAAGAGACGTGCTGTTCATTTGGCTATCCACTCCACCCTGTTCAGCTCTACATTTTCGTGTCCACAAAACCCAGCCTTCAGAAATCATTGGAATCACCACTAGAGAATGTTCCATTCATTCACTGCGAATCTGGAATTCATCTGAACCTCCACTCCCGGCAGGTTTTCGTTACACCACTGGTGAATGTCCAAGTAACTCAATACTGGTTTTCAGAGGCATGTTCAACTCGCAGAAGTGCTGTTCAATGGGCTATCCACTCAATATTGGTCAGCTCTTCATTTTCCTCTCCACACAAACCAGCCTTCAGAAATCATTGGGATCTCCACTACAGACTGTTCCATTCATTCACTGTGATTCTGCAATTCATCTGACTCTCCGCTCCAGGCAGGTTTTCATTACAGCACTGGTGAATGACCAAGTAATCCAATGCTGGTTTTCAGCCGCCTTTTCACACTCGCAGTGTGCTGTTCAATTGTCTATCCACTCAAACCTGGTCAGCCTTTCATTTTCTTTTCCACAATATCAGACTTCAGAAATCATTGGAATCGCCAGTACAGAATGTTCCATTCATTCACTGCCAATCTGGAATTCATCTGAATCCGCACTCCAGGTAGGCTTTCATTACACCACTTATGAATGTCCAAGTAACACAATGCTGGTTTTCAGCGGTCTGTTCACACTCTAAGCCCTGCTTTTTACTGGGTATCCACACAACTGTGGTCAGCTCTTCATTTTCATGTCCAAACAATCCAGACTTGAGAAATCATTGCAATCTCCAGTACAGAATGTTCCATTCATTCACTGCGAATCTGGAATTCAACTGAATCTCCACTACCTGCAGATTTATCTTACACCACTTGTGAATGTCCAAGTAAAACAATGCTGGTTTTCAGAGGCCTGTTCATATTCGCAGTCGTGCTGTTCAATTGGCTATCCACTCAACCTGTTTTGCTCCTCATTTTCCTGTGCACACAACCCAGCCTTCAGAAATCATTGTAATCTCCACTACAGGATGTTCCATTCATTCACTGGGAATCTGGAATTCATCTGAATCTGCACTCCACGCAGGCTTTCGTTACACCACTGCTGAAAGTCGAAGTAATGCAATACTGGTTTTCAGTGGTCTGTTCACATTCGAAGCCGAGGCTTTTTACAGGCTATCCACTCAACACTGGTCAGCTCTTCATTTTCGTGTCCCCACAATCCAGATTTCAGAAATCATTGCAATCTCCACTACAGAATGTTCCATTCATTCACTGCGAGTCTGGAGTTTATCTGATTCTCCACTCCCGCCTGGTTAACATTACACCACTTGTGAATGTCCAAGTAAGCCAATGCTGGTTTTCAGAGGCCTGTTCATACTCGCAGCCGTGCTGTTTAATTGACAATTCACTCCACCCTGTTCAGCTCTTCATTGTCCCACCACACTACCAGCCTTCAGAAATCTTTGTTATCTCCACTACAGAATGTTCCATTCATTCACTGCGAATCTGGAATTCATCTGACTCTCAACTCCACGCAGGTTTTCATTACACCACTGTTGAATGTCCAAGTAACCCAATGCTGGTTTTCAGCGGCCTGTTCATATTCGCAGCCCTGCTGTTTACTTGGCTATCGATTCAAGCCTGGTCAGCTCTTCATTTTCCTGTCCACACAACACAGGCTTCAGAAATCATTGGAATCTCCTCTACAGAATGTTCCATTCATTCACTGCGAATGTGGAATTCAACTGACTCTCCACTCCATGCAGGTTTTCCTTACACCACTGATGAATGTCCAAGTAACCCAATGCTGGTTTTCAGCTGCATGTTCACACTCGCAGCCATGCTATACAATTGGCTTTCCACTAAATCCTGATTAGTTCTTGATTTTCCTTCCACACGACCCAGCCTTCAGAAATCATTGGAATCTCCACTAGAGAATGTTCCATTCATTCACTGCGAATCTGGAATTCCTCTGAACCTCCACTCCCGGCAGGTTTTCGTTACACCACTGTTGAATGTCCAAGTAACCCAATGTTTTAAGTGTTTTCTTCACAAGCGCAGTGGTGCTGTTCAATTGGCTATCCACTCAACCCTGGCCAGCTCTACATTTTCCTGTCCACACCACAGAGACTGGAGAAATCATTGTTATCTCCACTACAGAATGTTCCATTCATTCACAGCGAATCTGGAATTCATCTGAATCTCCACTCCCGGCAGGTTTTCGTGACACCACTGGTAAATATCCAAGTAAGCCAATGCTGGTTTTAAGTGGCCTGCTCATACTCTCAGCCGTGCTGTTCAATTTGCTATCCACTCAACCCTCTTCAGCTCCATTTTCCTGTCCACATAACCCAAACTTCAGAAACAATTGGTATCTCCTCCACAGAATGTTCCATTCATTGACTGCAAATCTGAAATTCATCTAATTCTCAACTCCCGTCAGGTTTTCGTTACACCACTTGTGAATGTCCAATTAAGCCAAAGCTGGTTTTCAGTGGCCTGTTCTTACTACGAGACGTGCTGTTCATTTGGCTATCCATTCCACCCTGTTCAGCTCTACATTTTCGTGTCCACAAAACCCAGCCTTCAGAAATCATTGGAATCACCACTAGAGAATGTTCCATTCATTCACTGCGAATCTGGAATTCATCTGAATCTCCACTCCCGGCAGGTTTTCATTGCACCACTGCTGAATGTTCAAGTAACGCAATGATGGTTTTCAGCGGTCTATTCACACTCGAACCCGTGCTGTTCACGGTCTAGCGACTCAACACTGGTGAGTTCTTCTTTTTCCAGTTCAGACAATACAAACCTCAGAAACCATTGCAATCTACACTACAGAATGTTTCATTCATTCACGCGAATCTTGAATTCATCTTGTTCTCCACTCCCAGCAGGTTTTCGTTTCACCACTGGTGAATGTCCAAGCAACCCAAGGCTGGTTTCAGCTGCGTGTTAACACTCGCAGCCGTGCTGTTCAATTGGCTATCCAGTGAACGCTGGTTAGCTCTTGATTTTCCTTCCACACACCGAGCCTTCAGAAATCATTCTTATCTCCACTTCAGAATGTTCCATTCGTTCCCTGCGAATCTGGAATTCCTCTGACTCTCCACACCAGGCAGATTTTCCTAACAACACTGGTGAATGACCAGGTAATCCAATGCTGGTTTTCAGCGGCTGTTCACACTCACAGCCTTGCTGTTCAATTGGCAATCCAGTCAAACCTAGTCAGCTCTTCATTTTCCTGTCCACACAACCCAGCGTTCAGAAATCATTGGAATCTCTACTACAGAAATTTCCATTCATTCACTGTGAATCTGGAAATAATCTGAATCTGCATTCCAGGAAGGCTTTCGTTACACCACTGATGAATGTCCAAGTAATGCAATGCTGCTTCTTAGTGGTCTGTTCACACTCGAAACCGTGCTGTTCACTGGCTATCCACTCAACATTGGTCAGCTCTTCAATATCCTGTCCAGACTATCCAGATTTCTAAATCTTGGCAATCTCCACTACAGAATGTTCCATTCAATCACGCGAATCTGGAATTCATCAGAGTCTCCACTCCCGGCAGGTTTTCGTGACACCACTGGTATATGTCCAAGGAAGCCAATGCTGGTTTTAAGCCGCCTGCTTATACTCTCAGCCGTGCTGTTCAATTTGCTATCCACCCAACCCTATTCAGCTCTACATTTTCCTGTCCTCATAACCCAACCTTCAGAAATAATTGGTATCTCCTCCACAGAATGTTCCGTTCATTCACTGCGAATCTTAAATTCATCTGACTCTCAACTCCCGGCGGGTTATCGTTACACCACTTGTGAATGTCCAAGTAAGCCAATGCTGGTTTTCAGTGGCCTGTTCATACTAAGAGACGTGCTGTTCATTTGGCTATCCACTCCACCCTGTTCAGCTCTACATTTTCGTGTCCACAAAACCCAGCCTTCAGAAATCATTGGAATCACCACTAGAGAATGTTCCATTCATTCACTGCGAATCTGGAATTCATCTGAACCTCCACTCCCGGCAGGTTTTCGTTACACCACTGGTGAATGTCCAAGTAACTCAATACTGGTTTTCAGAGGCATGTTCAACTCGCAGAAGTGCTGTTCAATGGGCTATCCACTCAATATTGGTCAGCTCTTCATTTTCCTCTCCACACAAACCAGCCTTCAGAAATCATTGGGATCTGTTCCATTCATTCACTGTGATTCTGCAATTCATCTGACTCTCCGCTCCAGGCAGGTTTTCATTACAGCACTGGTGAATGACCAAGTAATCCAATGCTGGTTTTCAGCCGCCTTTTCACACTCGCAGTGTGCTGTTCAATTGTCTATCCACTCAAACCTGGTCAGCCTTTCATTTTCTTTTCCACAATATCAGACTTCAGAAATCATTGGAATCGCCAGTACAGAATGTTCCATTCATTCACTGCCAATCTGGAATTCATCTGAATCCGCACTCCAGGTAGGCTTTCATTACACCACTTATGAATGTCCAAGTAACACAATGCTGGTTTTCAGCGGTCTGTTCACACTCTAAGCCCTGCTTTTTACTGGGTATCCACACAACTGTGGTCAGCTCTTCATTTTCATGTCCAAACAATCCAGACTTGAGAAATCATTGCAATCTCCAGTACAGAATGTTCCATTCATTCACTGCGAATCTGGAATTCAACTGAATCTCCACTACCTGCAGATTTATCTTACACCACTTGTGAATGTCCAAGTAAAACAATGCTGGTTTTCAGAGGCCTGTTCATATTCGCAGTCGTGCTGTTCAATTGGCTATCCACTCAACCTGTTTTGCTCCTCATTTTCCTGTGCACACAACCCAGCCTTCAGAAATCATTGTAATCTCCACTACAGGATGTTCCATTCATTCACTGGGAATCTGGAATTCATCTGAATCTGCACTCCACGCAGGCTTTCGTTACACCACTGCTGAAAGTCGAAGTAATGCAATACTGGTTTTCAGTGGTCTGTTCACATTCGAAGCCGAGGCTTTTTACAGGCTATCCACTCAACACTGGTCAGCTCTTCATTTTCGTGTCCCCACAATCCAGATTTCAGAAATCATTGCAATCTCCACTACAGAATGTTCCATTCATTCACTGCGAGTCTGGAGTTTATCTGATTCTCCACTCCCGCCTGGTTAACATTACACCACTTGTGAATGTCCAAGTAAGCCAATGCTGGTTTTCAGAGGCCTGTTCATACTCGCAGCCGTGCTG
This sequence comes from Sorex fumeus, assembly GCF_029834395.1. Taxonomy (NCBI): domain Eukaryota; kingdom Metazoa; phylum Chordata; class Mammalia; order Eulipotyphla; family Soricidae; genus Sorex; species Sorex fumeus. The sequence continues at coordinate 214,812 of NW_026606357.1, read as the reverse complement.
TTTAATTGACAATTCACTCCACCCTGTTCAGCTCTTCATTGTCCCACCACACTACCAGCCTTCAGAAATCTTTGTTATCTCCACTACAGAATGTTCCATTCATTCACTGCGAATCTGGAATTCATCTGACTCTCAACTCCACGCAGGTTTTCATTACACCACTGTTGAATGTCCAAGTAACCCAATGCTGGTTTTCAGCGGCCTGTTCATATTCGCAGCCCTGCTGTTTACTTGGCTATCGATTCAAGCCTGGTCAGCTCTTCATTTTCCTGTCCACACAACACAGGCTTCAGAAATCATTGGAATCTCCTCTACAGAATGTTCCATTCATTCACTGCGAATGTGGAATTCAACTGACTCTCCACTCCATGCAGGTTTCCTTACACCACTGATGAATGTCCAAGTAACCCAATGCTGGTTTTCAGCTGCATGTTCACACTCGCAGCCATGCTATACAATTGGCTTTCCACTAAATCCTGATTAGTTCTTGATTTTCCTTCCACACGACCCAGCCTTCAGAAATCATTGGAATCTCCACTAGAGAATGTTCCATTCATTCACTGCGAATCTGGAATTCCTCTGAACCTCCACTCCCGGCAGGTTTTCGTTACACCACTGTTGAATGTCCAAGTAACCCAATGTTTTAAGTGTTTTCTTCACAAGCGCAGTGGTGCTGTTCAATTGGCTATCCACTCAACCCTGGCCAGCTCTACATTTTCCTGTCCACACCACAGAGACTGGAGAAATCATTGTTATCTCCACTACAGAATGTTCCATTCATTCACAGCGAATCTGGAATTCATCTGAATCTCCACTCCCGGCAGGTTTTCGTGACACCACTGGTAAATATCCAAGTAAGCCAATGCTGGTTTTAAGTGGCCTGCTCATACTCTCAGCCGTGCTGTTCAATTTGCTATCCACTCAACCCTCTTCAGCTCCATTTTCCTGTCCACATAACCCAAACTTCAGAAACAATTGGTATCTCCTCCACAGAATGTTCCATTCATTGACTGCAAATCTGAAATTCATCTAATTCTCAACTCCCGTCAGGTTTTCGTTACACCACTTGTGAATGTCCAATTAAGCCAAAGCTGGTTTTCAGTGGCCTGTTCTTACTACGAGACGTGCTGTTCATTTGGCTATCCATTCCACCCTGTTCAGCTCTACATTTTCGTGTCCACAAAACCCAGCCTTCAGAAATCATTGGAATCACCACTAGAGAATGTTCCATTCATTCACTGCGAATCTGGAATTCATCTGAATCTCCACTCCCGGCAGGTTTTCATTGCACCACTGCTGAATGTTCAAGTAACGCAATGATGGTTTTCAGCGGTCTATTCACACTCGAACCCGTGCTCTTCACGGTCTAGCGACTCAACACTGGTGAGTTCTTCTTTTTCCAGTTCAGACAATACAAACCTCAGAAACCATTGCAATCTACACTACAGAATGTTTCATTCATTCACGCGAATCTTGAATTCATCTTGTTCTCCACTCCCAGCAGGTTTTCGTTTCACCACTGGTGAATGTCCAAGCAACCCAAGGCTGGTTTCAGCTGCGTGTTAACACTCGCAGCCGTGCTGTTCAATTGGCTATCCAGTGAACGCTGGTTAGCTCTTGATTTTCCTTCCACACACCGAGCCTTCAGAAATCATTCTTATCTCCACTTCAGAATGTTCCATTCGTTCCCTGCGAATCTGGAATTCCTCTGACTCTCCACACCAGGCAGATTTTCCTAACAACACTGGTGAATGACCAGGTAATCCAATGCTGGTTTTCAGCGGCTGTTCACACTCACAGCCTTGCTGTTCAATTGGCAATCCAGTCAAACCTAGTCAGCTCTTCATTTTCCTGTCCACACAACCCAGCGTTCAGAAATCATTGGAATCTCTACTACAGAAATTTCCATTCATTCACTGTGAATCTGGAAATAATCTGAATCTGCATTCCAGGAAGGCTTTCGTTACACCACTGATGAATGTCCAAGTAATGCAAATGCTGCTTCTTAGTGGTCTGTTCACACTCGAAACCGTGCTGTTCACTGGCTATCCACTCAACATTGGTCAGCTCTTCAATATCCTGTCCAGACTATCCAGATTTCTAAATCTTGGCAATCTCCACTACAGAATGTTCCATTCAATCACGCGAATCTGGAATTCATCAGAGTCTCCACTCCCGGCAGGTTTTCGTGACACCACTGGTATATGTCCAAGGAAGCCAATGCTGGTTTTAAGCCGCCTGCTTATACTCTCAGCCGTGCTGTTCAATTTGCTATCCACCCAACCCTATTCAGCTCTACATTTTCCTGTCCTCATAACCCAACCTTCAGAAATAATTGGTATCTCCTCCACAGAATGTTCCGTTCATTCACTGCGAATCTTAAATTCATCTGACTCTCAACTCCCGGCGGGTTATCGTTACACCACTTGTGAATGTCCAAGTAAGCCAATGCTGGTTTTCAGTGGCCTGTTCATACTAAGAGACGTGCTGTTCATTTGGCTATCCACTCCACCCTGTTCAGCTCTACATTTTCGTGTCCACAAAACCCAGCCTTCAGAAATCATTGGAATCACCACTAGAGAATGTTCCATTCATTCACTGCGAATCTGGAATTCATCTGAACCTCCACTCCCGGCAGGTTTTCGTTACACCACTGGTGAATGTCCAAGTAACTCAATACTGGTTTTCAGAGGCATGTTCAACTCGCAGAAGTGCTGTTCAATGGGCTATCCACTCAATATTGGTCAGCTCTTCATTTTCCTCTCCACACAAACCAGCCTTCAGAAATCATTGGGATCTCCACTACAGACTGTTCCATTCATTCACTGCGATTCTGCAATTCATCTGACTCTCCGCTCCAGGCAGGTTTTCATTACAGCACTGGTGAATGACCAAGTAATCCAATGCTGGTTTTCAGCCGCCTTTTCACACTCGCAGTGTGCTGTTCAATTGTCTATCCACTCAAACCTGGTCAGCCTTTCATTTTCTTTTCCACAATATCAGACTTCAGAAATCATTGGAATCGCCAGTACAGAATGTTCCATTCATTCACTGCCAATCTGGAATTCATCTGAATCCGCACTCCAGGTAGGCTTTCATTACACCACTTATGAATGTCCAAGTAACACAATGCTGGTTTTCAGCGGTCTGTTCACACTCTAAGCCCTGCTTTTTACTGGGTATCCACACAACTGTGGTCAGCTCTTCATTTTCATGTCCAAACAATCCAGACTTGAGAAATCATTGCAATCTCCAGTACAGAATGTTCCATTCATTCACTGCGAATCTGGAATTCAACTGAATCTCCACTACCTGCAGATTTATCTTACACCACTTGTGAATGTCCAAGTAAAACAATGCTGGTTTTCAGAGGCCTGTTCATGTTCGCAGTCGTGCTGTTCAATTGGCTATCCACTCAACCTGTTTTGCTCCTCATTTTCCTGTGCACACAACCCAGCCTTCAGAAATCATTGTAATCTCCACTACAGGATGTTCCATTCATTCACTGGGAATCTGGAATTCATCTGAATCTGCACTCCACGCAGGCTTTCGTTACACCACTGCTGAAAGTCGAAGTAATGCAATACTGGTTTTCAGTGGTCTGTTCACATTCGAAGCCGAGGCTTTTTACAGGCTATCCACTCAACACTGGTCAGCTCTTCATTTTCGTGTCCCCACAATCCAGATTTCAGAAATCATTGCAATCTCCACTACAGAATGTTCCATTCATTCACTGCGAGTCTGGAGTTTATCTGATTCTCCACTCCCGCCTGGTTAACATTACACCACTTGTGAATGTCCAAGTAAGCCAATGCTGGTTTTCAGAGGCCTGTTCATACTCGCAGCCGTGCTGTTTAATTGACAATTCACTCCACACTGTTCAGCTCTTCATTGTCCCACCACACTACCAGCCTTCAGAAATCTTTGTTATCTCCACTACAGAATGTTCCATTCATTCACTGCGAATCTGGAATTCATCTGACTCTCAACTCCACGCAGGTTTTCATTACACCACTGTTGAATGTCCAAGTAACCCAATGCTGGTTTTCAGTGGCCTGTTCATATTCGCAGCCCTGCTGTTTACTTGGCTATCGATTCAAGCCTGGTCAGCTCTTCATTTTCCTGTCCACACAACACAGGCTTCAGAAATCATTGGAATCTCCTCTACAGAATGTTCCATTCATTCACTGCGAATGTGGAATTCAACTGACTCTCCACTCCATGCAGGTTTTCCTTACACCACTGATGAATGTCCAAGTAACCCAATGCTGGTTTTCAGCTGCATGTTCACACTCGCAGCCATGCTATACAATTGGCTTTCCACTAAATCCTGATTAGTTCTTGATTTTCCTTCCACACGACCCAGCCTTCAGAAATCATTGGAATCTCCACTAGAGAATGTTCCATTCATTCACTGCGAATCTGGAATTCCTCTGAACCTCCACTCCCGGCAGGTTTTCGTTACACCACTGTTGAATGTCCAAGTAACCCAATGTTTTAAGTGTTTTCTTCACAAGCGCAGTGGTGCTGTTCAATTGGCTATCCACTCAACCCTGGCCAGCTCTACATTTTCCTGTCCACACCACAGAGACTGGAGAAATCATTGTTATCTCCACTACAGAATGTTCCATTCATTCACAGCGAATCTGGAATTCATCTGAATCTCCACTCCCGGCAGGTTTTCGTGACACCACTGGTAAATATCCAAGTAAGCCAATGCTGGTTTTAAGTGGCCTGCTCATACTCTCAGCCGTGCTGTTCAATTTGCTATCCACTCAACCCTCTTCAGCTCCATTTTCCTGTCCACATAACCCAAACTTCAGAAACAATTGGTATCTCCTCCACAGAATGTTCCATTCATTGACTGCAAATCTGAAATTCATCTAATTCTCAACTCCCGTCAGGTTTTCGTTACACCACTTGTGAATGTCCAATTAAGCCAAAGCTGGTTTTCAGTGGCCTGTTCTTACTACGAGACGTGCTGTTCATTTGGCTATCCATTCCACCCTGTTCAGCTCTACATTTTCGTGTCCACAAAACCCAGCCTTCAGAAATCATTGGAATCACCACTAGAGAATGTTCCATTCATTCACTGCGAATCTGGAATTCATCTGAATCTCCACTCCCGGCAGGTTTTCATTGCACCACTGCTGAATGTTCAAGTAACGCAATGATGGTTTTCAGCGGTCTATTCACACTCGAACCCGTGCTGTTCACGGTCTAGCGACTCAACACTGGTGAGTTCTTCTTTTTCCAGTTCAGACAATACAAACCTCAGAAACCATTGCAATCTACACTACAGAATGTTTCATTCATTCACGCGAATCTTGAATTCATCTTGTTCTCCACTCCCAGCAGGTTTTCGTTTCACCACTGGTGAATGTCCAAGCAACCCAAGGCTGGTTTCAGCTGCGTGTTAACACTCGCAGCCGTGCTGTTCAATTGGCTATCCAGTGAACGCTGGTTAGCTCTTGATTTTCCTTCCACACACCGAGCCTTCAGAAATCATTCTTATCTCCACTTCAGAATGTTCCATTCGTTCCCTGCGAATCTGGAATTCCTCTGACTCTCCACACCAGGCAGATTTTCCTAACAACACTGGTGAATGACCAGGTAATCCAATGCTGGTTTTCAGCGGCTGTTCACACTCACAGCCTTGCTGTTCAATTGGCAATCCAGTCAAACCTAGTCAGCTCTTCATTTTCCTGTCCACACAACCCAGCGTTCAGAAATCATTGGAATCTCTACTACAGAAATTTCCATTCATTCACTGTGAATCTGGAAATAATCTGAATCTGCATTCCAGGAAGGCTTTCGTTACACCACTGATGAATGTCCAAGTAATGCAAATGCTGCTTCTTAGTGGTCTGTTCACACTCGAAACCGTGCTGTTCACTGGCTATCCACTCAACATTGGTCAGCTCTTCAATATCCTGTCCAGACTATCCAGATTTCTAAATCTTGGCAATCTCCACTACAGAATGTTCCATTCAATCACGCGAATCTGGAATTCATCAGAGTCTCCACTCCCGGCAGGTTTTCGTGACACCACTGGTATATGTCCAAGGAAGCCAATGCTGGTTTTAAGCCGCCTGCTTATACTCTCAGCCGTGCTGTTCAATTTGCTATCCACCCAACCCTATTCAGCTCTACATTTTCCTGTCCTCATAACCCAACCTTCAGAAATAATTGGTATCTCCTCCACAGAATGTTCCGTTCATTCACTGCGAATCTTAAATTCATCTGACTCTCAACTCCCGGCGGGTTATCGTTACACCACTTGTGAATGTCCAAGTAAGCCAATGCTGGTTTTCAGTGGCCTGTTCATACTAAGAGACGTGCTGTTCATTTGGCTATCCACTCCACCCTGTTCAGCTCTACATTTTCGTGTCCACAAAACCCAGCCTTCAGAAATCATTGGAATCACCACTAGAGAATGTTCCATTCATTCACTGCGAATCTGGAATTCATCTGAACCTCCACTCCCGGCAGGTTTTCGTTACACCACTGGTGAATGTCCAAGTAACTCAATACTGGTTTTCAGAGGCATGTTCAACTCGCAGAAGTGCTGTTCAATGGGCTATCCGCTCAATATTGGTCAGCTCTTCATTTTCCTCTCCACACAAACCAGCCTTCAGAAATCATTGGGATCTCCACTACAGACTGTTCCATTCATTCACTGCGATTCTGCAATTCATCTGACTCTCCGCTCCAGGCAGGTTTTCATTACAGCACTGGTGAATGACCAAGTAATCCAATGCTGGTTTTCAGCCGCCTTTTCACACTCGCAGTGTGCTGTTCAATTGTCTATCCACTCAAACCTGGTCAGCCTTTCATTTTCTTTTCCACAATATCAGACTTCAGAAATCATTGGAATCGCCAGTACAGAATGTTCCATTCATTCACTGCCAATCTGGAATTCATCTGAATCCGCACTCCAGGTAGGCTTTCATTACACCACTTATGAATGTCCAAGTAACACAATGCTGGTTTTCAGCGGTCTGTTCACACTCTAAGCCCTGCTTTTTACTGGGTATCCACACAACTGTGGTCAGCTCTTCATTTTCATGTCCAAACAATCCAGACTTGAGAAATCATTGCAATCTCCAGTACAGAATGTTCCATTCATTCACTGCGAATCTGGAATTCAACTGAATCTCCACTACCTGCAGATTTATCTTACACCACTTGTGAATGTCCAAGTAAAACAATGCTGGTTTTCAGAGGCCTGTTCATGTTCGCAGTCGTGCTGTTCAATTGGCTATCCACTCAACCTGTTTTGCTCCTCATTTTCCTGTGCACACAACCCAGCCTTCAGAAATCATTGTAATCTCCACTACAGGATGTTCCATTCATTCACTGGGAATCTGGAATTCATCTGAATCTGCACTCCACGCAGGCTTTCGTTACACCACTGCTGAAAGTCGAAGTAATGCAATACTGGTTTTCAGTGGTCTGTTCACATTCGAAGCCGAGGCTTTTTACAGGCTATCCACTCAACACTGGTCAGCTCTTCATTTTCGTGTCCCCACAATCCAGATTTCAGAAATCATTGCAATCTCCACTACAGAATGTTCCATTCATTCACTGCGAGTCTGGAGTTTATCTGATTCTCCACTCCCGCCTGGTTAACATTACACCACTTGTGAATGTCCAAGTAAGCCAATGCTGGTTTTCAGAGGCCTGTTCATACTCGCAGCCGTGCTGTTTAATTGACAATTCACTCCACCCTGTTCAGCTCTTCATTGTCCCACCACACTACCAGCCTTCAGAAATCTTTGTTATCTCCACTACAGAATGTTCCATTCATTCACTGCGATTCTGGAAGTCATCTGACTCTCAACTCCACGCAGGTTTTCATTACACCACTGTTGAATGTCCAAGTAACCCAATGCTGGTTTTCAGCGGCCTGTTCATATTCGCAGCCCTGCTGTTTACTTGGCTATCGATTCAAGCCTGGTCAGCTCTTCATTTTCCTGTCCACACAACACAGGCTTCAGAAATCATTGGAATCTCCTCTACAGAATGTTCCATTCATTCACTGCGAATGTGGAATTCAACTGACTCTCCACTCCATGCAGGTTTTCCTTACACCACTGATGAATGTCCAAGTAACCCAATGCTGGTTTTCAGCTGCATGTTCACACTCGCAGCCATGCTATACAATTGGCTTTCCACTAAATCCTGATTAGTTCTTGATTTTCCTTCCACACGACCCAGCCTTCAGAAATCATTGGAATCTCCACTAGAGAATGTTCCATTCATTCACTGCGAATCTGGAATTCCTCTGAACCTCCACTCCCGGCAGGTTTTCGTTACACCACTGTTGAATGTCCAAGTAACCCAATGTTTTAAGTGTTTTCTTCACAAGCGCAGTGGTGCTGTTCAATTGGCTATCCACTCAACCCTGGCCAGCTCTACATTTTCCTGTCCACACCACAGAGACTGGAGAAATCATTGTTATCTCCACTACAGAATGTTCCATTCATTCACAGCGAATCTGGAATTCATCTGAATCTCCACTCCCGGCAGGTTTTCGTGACACCACTGGTAAATATCCAAGTAAGCCAATGCTGGTTTTAAGTGGCCTGCTCATACTCTCAGCCGTGCTGTTCAATTTGCTATCCACTCAACCCTCTTCAGCTCCATTTTCCTGTCCACATAACCCAAACTTCAGAAACAATTGGTATCTCCTCCACAGAATGTTCCATTCATTGACTGCAAATCTGAAATTCATCTAATTCTCAACTCCCGTCAGGTTTTCGTTACACCACTTGTGAATGTCCAATTAAGCCAAAGCTGGTTTTCAGTGGCCTGTTCTTACTACGAGACGTGCTGTTCATTTGGCTATCCATTCCACCCTGTTCAGCTCTACATTTTCGTGTCCACAAAACCCAGCCTTCAGAAATCATTGGAATCACCACTAGAGAATGTTCCATTCATTCACTGCGAATCTGGAATTCATCTGAATCTCCACTCCCGGCAGGTTTTCATTGCACCACTGCTGAATGTTCAAGTAACGCAATGATGGTTTTCAGCGGTCTATTCACACTCGAACCCGTGCTGTTCACGGTCTAGCGACTCAACACTGGTGAGTTCTTCTTTTTCCAGTTCAGACAATACAAACCTCAGAAACCATTGCAATCTACACTACAGAATGTTTCATTCATTCACGCGAATCTTGAATTCATCTTGTTCTCCACTCCCAGCAGGTTTTCGTTTCACCACTGGTGAATGTCCAAGCAACCCAAGGCTGGTTTCAGCTGCGTGTTAACACTCGCAGCCGTGCTGTTCAATTGGCTATCCAGTGAACGCTGGTTAGCTCTTGATTTTCCTTCCACACACCGAGCCTTCAGAAATCATTCTTATCTCCACTTCAGAATGTTCCATTCGTTCCCTGCGAATCTGGAATTCCTCTGACTCTCCACACCAGGCAGATTTTCCTAACAACACTGGTGAATGACCAGGTAATCCAATGCTGGTTTTCAGCGGCTGTTCACACTCACAGCCTTGCTGTTCAATTGGCAATCCAGTCAAACCTAGTCAGCTCTTCATTTTCCTGTCCACACAACCCAGCGTTCAGAAATCATTGGAATCTCTACTACAGAAATTTCCATTCATTCACTGTGAATCTGGAAATAATCTGAATCTGCATTCCAGGAAGGCTTTCGTTACACCACTGATGAATGTCCAAGTAATGCAAATGCTGCTTCTTAGTGGTCTGTTCACACTCGAAACCGTGCTGTTCACTGGCTATCCACTCAACATTGGTCAGCTCTTCAATATCCTGTCCAGACTATCCAGATTTCTAAATCTTGGCAATCTCCACTACAGAATGTTCCATTCAATCACGCGAATCTGGAATTCATCAGAGTCTCCACTCCCGGCAGGTTTTCGTGACACCACTGGTATATGTCCAAGGAAGCCAATGCTGGTTTTAAGCCGCCTGCTTATACTCTCAGCCGTGCTGTTCAATTTGCTATCCACCCAACCCTATTCAGCTCTACATTTTCCTGTCCTCATAACCCAACCTTCAGAAATAATTGGTATCTCCTCCACAGAATGTTCCGTTCATTCACTGCGAATCTTAAATTCATCTGACTCTCAACTCCCGGCGGGTTATCGTTACACCACTTGTGAATGTCCAAGTAAGCCAATGCTGGTTTTCAGTGGCCTGTTCATACTAAGAGACGTGCTGTTCATTTGGCTATCCACTCCACCCTGTTCAGCTCTACATTTTCGTGTCCACAAAACCCAGCCTTCAGAAATCATTGGAATCACCACTAGAGAATGTTCCATTCATTCACTGCGAATCTGGAATTCATCTGAACCTCCACTCCCGGCAGGTTTTCGTTACACCACTGGTGAATGTCCAAGTAACTCAATACTGGTTTTCAGAGGCATGTTCAACTCGCAGAAGTGCTGTTCAATGGGCTATCCGCTCAATATTGGTCAGCTCTTCATTTTCCTCTCCACACAAACCAGCCTTCAGAAATCATTGGGATCTCCACTACAGACTGTTCCATTCATTCACTGCGATTCTGCAATTCATCTGACTCTCCGCTCCAGGCAGGTTTTCATTACAGCACTGGTGAATGACCAAGTAATCCAATGCTGGTTTTCAGCCGCCTTTTCACACTCGCAGTGTGCTGTTCAATTGTCTATCCACTCAAACCTGGTCAGCCTTTCATTTTCTTTTCCACAATATCAGACTTCAGAAATCATTGGAATCGCCAGTACAGAATGTTCCATTCATTCACTGCCAATCTGGAATTCATCTGAATCTGCACTCCAGGTAGGCTTTCATTACACCACTTATGAATGTCCAAGTAACACAATGCTGGTTTTCAGCGGTCTGTTCACACTCTAAGCCCTGCTTTTTACTGGGTATCCACACAACTGTGGTCAGCTCTTCATTTTCATGTCCAAACAATCCAGACTTGAGAAATCATTGCAATCTCCAGTACAGAATGTTCCATTCATTCACTGCGAATCTGGAATTCAACTGAATCTCCACTACCTGCAGATTTATCTTACACCACTTGTGAATGTCCAAGTAAAACAATGCTGGTTTTCAGAGGCCTGTTCATGTTCGCAGTCGTGCTGTTCAATTGGCTATCCACTCAACCTGTTTTGCTCCTCATTTTCCTGTGCACACAACCCAGCCTTCAGAAATCATTGTAATCTCCACTACAGGATGTTCCATTCATTCACTGGGAATCTGGAATTCATCTGAATCTGCACTCCACGCAGGCTTTCGTTACACCACTGCTGAAAGTCGAAGTAATGCAATACTGGTTTTCAGTGGTCTGTTCACATTCGAAGCCGAGGCTTTTTACAGGCTATCCACTCAACACTGGTCAGCTCTTCATTTTCGTGTCCCCACAATCCAGATTGCAGAAATCATTGCAATCTCCACTACAGAATGTTCCATTCATTCACTGCGAGTCTGGAGTTTATCTGATTCTCCACTCCCGCCTGGTTAACATTACACCACTTGTGAATGTCCAAGTAAGCCAATGCTGGTTTTCAGAGGCCTGTTCATACTCGCAGCCGTGCTGTTTAATTGACAATTCACTCCACCCTGTTCAGCTCTTCATTGTCCCACCACACTACCAGCCTTCAGAAATCTTTGTTATCTCCACTACAGAATGTTCCATTCATTCACTGCGAATCTGGAAGTCATCTGACTCTCAACTCCACGCAGGTTTTCATTACACCACTGTTGAATGTCCAAGTAACCCAATGCTGGTTTTCAGCGGCCTGTTCATATTCGCAGCCCTGCTGTTTACTTGGCTATCGATTCAAGCCTGGTCAGCTCTTCATTTTCCTGTCCACACAACACAGGCTTCAGAAATCATTGGAATCTCCTCTACAGAATGTTCCATTCATTCACTGCGAATGTGGAATTCAACTGACTCTCCACTCCATGCAGGTTTTCCTTACACCACTGATGAATGTCCAAGTAACCCAATGCTGGTTTTCAGCTGCATGTTCACACTCGCAGCCATGCTATACAATTGGCTTTCCACTAAATCCTGATTAGTTCTTGATTTTCCTTCCACACGACCCAGCCTTCAGAAATCATTGGAATCTCCACTAGAGAATGTTCCATTCATTCACTGCGAATCTGGAATTCCTCTGAACCTCCACTCCCGGCAGGTTTTCGTTACACCACTGTTGAATGTCCAAGTAACCCAATGTTTTAAGTGTTTTCTTCACAAGCGCAGTGGTGCTGTTCAATTGGCTATCCACTCAACCCTGGCCAGCTCTACATTTTCCTGTCCACACCACAGAGACTGGAGAAATCATTGTTATCTCCACTACAGAATGTTCCATTCATTCACAGCGAATCTGGAATTCATCTGAATCTCCACTCCCGGCAGGTTTTCGTGACACCACTGGTAAATATCCAAGTAAGCCAATGCTGGTTTTAAGTGGCCTGCTCATACTCTCAGCCGTGCTGTTCAATTTGCTATCCACTCAACCCTCTTCAGCTCCATTTTCCTGTCCACATAACCCAAACTTCAGAAACAATTGGTATCTCCTCCACAGAATGTTCCATTCATTGACTGCAAATCTGAAATTCATCTAATTCTCAACTCCCGTCAGGTTTTCGTTACACCACTTGTGAATGTCCAATTAAGCCAAAGCTGGTTTTCAGTGGCCTGTTCTTACTACGAGACGTGCTGTTCATTTGGCTATCCATTCCACCCTGTTCAGCTCTACATTTTCGTGTCCACAAAACCCAGCCTTCAGAAATCATTGGAATCACCACTAGAGAATGTTCCATTCATTCACTGCGAATCTGGAATTCATCTGAATCTCCACTCCCGGCAGGTTTTCATTGCACCACTGCTGAATGTTCAAGTAACGCAATGATGGTTTTCAGCGGTCTATTCACACTCGAACCCGTGCTGTTCACGGTCTAGCGACTCAACACTGGTGAGTTCTTCTTTTTCCAGTTCAGACAATACAAACCTCAGAAACCATTGCAATCTACACTACAGAATGTTTCATTCATTCACGCGAATCTTGAATTCATCTTGTTCTCCACTCCCAGCAGGTTTTCGTTTCACCACTGGTGAATGTCCAAGCAACCCAAGGCTGGTTTCAGCTGCGTGTTAACACTCGCAGCCGTGCTGTTCAATTGGCTATCCAGTGAACGCTGGTTAGCTCTTGATTTTCCTTCCACACACCGAGCCTTCAGAAATCATTCTTATCTCCACTTCAGAATGTTCCATTCGTTCCCTGCGAATCTGGAATTCCTCTGACTCTCCACACCAGGCAGATTTTCCTAACAACACTGGTGAATGACCAGGTAATCCAATGCTGGTTTTCAGCGGCTGTTCACACTCACAGCCTTGCTGTTCAATTGGCAATCCAGTCAAACCTAGTCAGCTCTTCATTTTCCTGTCCACACAACCCAGCGTTCAGAAATCATTGGAATCTCTACTACAGAAATTTCCATTCATTCACTGTGAATCTGGAAATAATCTGAATCTGCATTCCAGGAAGGCTTTCGTTACACCACTGATGAATGTCCAAGTAATGCAATGCTGCTTCTTAGTGGTCTGTTCACACTCGAAACCGTGCTGTTTACTGGCTATCCACTCAACATTGGTCAGCTCTTCAATATCCTGTCCAGACTATCCAGATTTCTAAATCTTGGCAATCTCCACTACAGAATGTTCCATTCAATCACGCGAATCTGGAATTCATCAGAGTCTCCACTCCCGGCAGGTTTTCGTGACACCACTGGTATATGTCCAAGGAAGCCAATGCTGGTTTTAAGCCGCCTGCTTATACTCTCAGCCGTGCTGTTCAATTTGCTATCCACCCAACCCTATTCAGCTCTACATTTTCCTGTCCTCATAACCCAACCTTCAGAAATAATTGGTATCTCCTCCACAGAATGTTCCGTTCATTCACTGCGAATCTTAAATTCATCTGACTCTCAACTCCCGGCGGGTTATCGTTACACCACTTGTGAATGTCCAAGTAAGCCAATGCTGGTTTTCAGTGGCCTGTTCATACTAAGAGACGTGCTGTTCATTTGGCTATCCACTCCACCCTGTTCAGCTCTACATTTTCGTGTCCACAAAACCCAGCCTTCAGAAATCATTGGAATCACCACTAGAGAATGTTCCATTCATTCACTGCGAATCTGGAATTCATCTGAACCTCCACTCCCGGCAGGTTTTCGTTACACCACTGGTGAATGTCCAAGTAACTCAATACTGGTTTTCAGAGGCATGTTCAACTCGCAGAAGTGCTGTTCAATGGGCTATCCGCTCAATATTGGTCAGCTCTTCATTTTCCTCTCCACACAAACCAGCCTTCAGAAATCATTGGGATCTCCACTACAGACTGTTCCATTCATTCACTGCGATTCTGCAATTCATCTGACTCTCCGCTCCAGGCAGGTTTTCATTACAGCACTGGTGAATGACCAAGTAATCCAATGCTGGTTTTCAGCCGCCTTTTCACACTCGCAGTGTGCTGTTCAATTGTCTATCCACTCAAACCTGGTCAGCCTTTCATTTTCTTTTCCACAATATCAGACTTCAGAAATCATTGGAATCGCCAGTACAGAATGTACCATTCATTCACTGCCAATCTGGAATTCATCTGAATCCGCACTCCAGGTAGGCTTTCATTACACCACTTATGAATGTCCAAGTAACACAATGCTGGTTTTCAGCGGTCTGTTCACACTCTAAGCCCTGCTTTTTACTGGGTATCCACACAACTGTGGTCAGCTCTTCATTTTCATGTCCAAACAATCCAGACTTGAGAAATCATTGCAATCTCCAGTACAGAATGTTCCATTCATTCACTGCGAATCTGGAATTCAACTGAATCTCCACTACCTGCAGATTTATCTTACACCACTTGTGAATGTCCAAGTAAAACAATGCTGGTTTTCAGAGGCCTGTTCATGTTCGCAGTCGTGCTGTTCAATTGGCTATCCACTCAACCTGTTTTGCTCCTCATTTTCCTGTGCACACAACCCAGCCTTCAGAAATCATTGTAATCTCCACTACAGGATGTTCCATTCATTCACTGGGAATCTGGAATTCATCTGAATCTGCACTCCACGCAGGCTTTCGTTACACCACTGCTGAAAGTCGAAGTAATGCAATACTGGTTTTCAGTGGTCTGTTCACATTCGAAGCCGAGGCTTTTTACAGGCTATCCACTCAACACTGGTCAGCTCTTCATTTTCGTGTCCCCACAATCCAGATTTCAGAAATCATTGCAATCTCCACTACAGAATGTTCCATTCATTCACTGCGAGTCTGGAGTTTATCTGATTCTCCACTCCCGCCTGGTTAACATTACACCACTTGTGAATGTCCAAGTAAGCCAATGCTGGTTTTCAGAGGCCTGTTCATACTCGCAGCCGTGCTGTTTAATTGACAATTCACTCCACCCTGTTCAGCTCTTCATTGTCCCACCACACTACCAGCCTTCAGAAATCTTTGTTATCTCCACTACAGAATGTTCCATTCATTCACTGCGAATCTGGAAGTCATCTGACTCTCAACTCCACGCAGGTTTTCATTACACCACTGTTGAATGTCCAAGTAACCCAATGCTGGTTTTCAGCGGCCTGTTCATATTCGCAGCCCTGCTGTTTACTTGGCTATCGATTCAAGCCTGGTAAGCTCTTCATTTTCCTGTCCACACAACACAGGCTTCAGAAATCATTGGAATCTCCTCTACAGAATGTTCCATTCATTCACTGCGAATGTGGAATTCAACTGACTCTCCACTCCATGCAGGTTTTCCTTACACCACTGATGAATGTCCAAGTAACCCAATGCTGGTTTTCAGCTGCATGTTCACACTCGCAGCCATGCTATACAATTGGCTTTCCACTAAATCCTGATTAGTTCTTGATTTTCCTTCCACACGACCCAGCCTTCAGAAATCATTGGAATCTCCACTAGAGAATGTTCCATTCATTCACTGCGAATCTGGAATTCCTCTGAACCTCCACTCCCGGCAGGTTTTCGTTACACCACTGTTGAATGTCCAAGTAACCCAATGTTTTAAGTGTTTTCTTCACAAGCGCAGTGGTGCTGTTCAATTGGCTATCCACTCAACCCTGGCCAGCTCTACATTTTCCTGTCCACACCACAGAGACTGGAGAAATCATTGTTATCTCCACTACAGAATGTTCCATTCATTCACAGCGAATCTGGAATTCATCTGAATCTCCACTCCCGGCAGGTTTTCGTGACACCACTGGTAAATATCCAAGTAAGCCAATGCTGGTTTTAAGTGGCCTGCTCATACTCTCAGCCGTGCTGTTCAATTTGCTATCCACTCAACCCTCTTCAGCTCCATTTTCCTGTCCACATAACCCAAACTTCAGAAACAATTGGTATCTCCTCCACAGAATGTTCCATTCATTGACTGCAAATCTGAAATTCATCTAATTCTCAACTCCCGTCAGGTTTTCGTTACACCACTTGTGAATGTCCAATTAAGCCAAAGCTGGTTTTCAGTGGCCTGTTCTTACTACGAGACGTGCTGTTCATTTGGCTATCCATTCCACCCTGTTCAGCTCTACATTTTCGTGTCCACAAAACCCAGCCTTCAGAAATCATTGGAATCACCACTAGAGAATGTTCCATTCATTCACTGCGAATCTGGAATTCATCTGAATCTCCACTCCCGGCAGGTTTTCATTGCACCACTGCTGAATGTTCAAGTAACGCAATGATGGTTTTCAGCGGTCTATTCACACTCGAACCCGTGCTGTTCACGGTCTAGCGACTCAACACTGGTGAGTTCTTCTTTTTCCAGTTCAGACAATACAAACCTCAGAAACCATTGCAATCTACACTACAGAATGTTTCATTCATTCAGGCGAATCTTGAATTCATCTTGTTCTCCACTCCCAGCAGGTTTTCGTTTCACCACTGGTGAAAGTCCAAGCAACCCAAGGCTGGTTTCAGCTGCGTGTTAACACTCGCAGCCGTGCTGTTCAATTGGCTATCCAGTGAACGCTGGTTAGCTCTTGATTTTCCTTCCACACACCGAGCCTTCAGAAATCATTCTTATCTCCACTTCAGAATGTTCCATTCGTTCCCTGCGAATCTGGAATTCCTCTGACTCTCCACACCAGGCAGATTTTCCTAACAACACTGGTGAATGACCAGGTAATCCAATGCTGGTTTTCAGCGGCTGTTCACACTCACAGCCTTGCTGTTCAATTGGCAATCCAGTCAAACCTAGTCAGCTCTTCATTTTCCTGTCCACACAACCCAGCGTTCAGAAATCATTGGAATCTCTACTACAGAAATTTCCATTCATTCACTGTGAATCTGGAAATAATCTGAATCTGCATTCCAGGAAGGCTTTCGTTACACCACTGATGAATGTCCAAGTAATGCAATGCTGCTTCTTAGTGGTCTGTTCACACTCGAAACCGTGCTGTTCACTGGCTATCCACTCAACATTGGTCAGCTCTTCAATATCCTGTCCAGACTATCCAGATTTCTAAATCTTGGCAATCTCCACTACAGAATGTTCCATTCAATCACGCGAATCTGGAATTCATCAGAGTCTCCACTCCCGGCAGGTTTTCGTGACACCACTGGTATATGTCCAAGGAAGCCAATGCTGGTTTTAAGCCGCCTGCTTATACTCTCAGCCGTGCTGTTCAATTTGCTATCCACCCAACCCTATTCAGCTCTACATTTTCCTGTCCTCATAACCCAACCTTCAGAAATAATTGGTATCTCCTCCACAGAATGTTCCGTTCATTCACTGCGAATCTTAAATTCATCTGACTCTCAACTCCCGGCGGGTTATCGTTACACCACTTGTGAATGTCCAAGTAAGCCAATGCTGGTTTTCAGTGGCCTGTTCATACTAAGAGACGTGCTGTTCATTTGGCTATCCACTCCACCCTGTTCAGCTCTACATTTTCGTGTCCACAAAACCCAGCCTTCAGAAATCATTGGAATCACCACTAGAGAATGTTCCATTCATTCACTGCGAATCTGGAATTCATCTGAACCTCCACTCCCGGCAGGTTTTCGTTACACCACTGGTGAATGTCCAAGTAACTCAATACTGGTTTTCAGAGGCATGTTCAACTCGCAGAAGTGCTGTTCAATGGGCTATCCGCTCAATATTGGTCAGCTCTTCATTTTCCTCTCCACACAAACCAGCCTTCAGAAATCATTGGGATCTCCACTACAGACTGTTCCATTCATTCACTGCGATTCTGCAATTCATCTGACTCTCCGCTCCAGGCAGGTTTTCATTACAGCACTGGTGAATGACCAAGTAATCCAATGCTGGTTTTCAGCCGCCTTTTCACACTCGCAGTGTGCTGTTCAATTGTCTATCCACTCAAACCTGGTCAGCCTTTCATTTTCTTTTCCACAATATCAGACTTCAGAAATCATTGGAATCGCCAGTACAGAATGTACCATTCATTCACTGCCAATCTGGAATTCATCTGAATCCGCACTCCAGGTAGGCTTTCATTACACCACTTATGAATGTCCAAGTAACACAATGCTGGTTTTCAGCGGTCTGTTCACACTCTAAGCCCTGCTTTTTACTGGGTATCCACACAACTGTGGTCAGCTCTTCATTTTCATGTCCAAACAATCCAGACTTGAGAAATCATTGCAATCTCCAGTACAGAATGTTCCATTCATTCACTGCGAATCTGGAATTCAACTGAATCTCCACTACCTGCAGATTTATCTTACACCACTTGTGAATGTCCAAGTAAAACAATGCTGGTTTTCAGAGGCCTGTTCATGTTCGCAGTCGTGCTGTTCAATTGGCTATCCACTCAACCTGTTTTGCTCCTCATTTTCCTGTGCACACAACCCAGCCTTCAGAAATCATTGTAATCTCCACTACAGGATGTTCCATTCATTCACTGGGAATCTGGAATTCATCTGAATCTGCACTCCACGCAGGCTTTCGTTACACCACTGCTGAAAGTCGAAGTAATGCAATACTGGTTTTCAGTGGTCTGTTCACATTCGAAGCCGAGGCTTTTTACAGGCTATCCACTCAACACTGGTCAGCTCTTCATTTTCGTGTCCCCACAATCCAGATTTCAGAAATCATTGCAATCTCCACTACAGAATGTTCCATTCATTCACTGCGAGTCTGGAGTTTATCTGATTCTCCACTCCCGCCTGGTTAACATTACACCACTTGTGAATGTCCAAGTAAGCCAATGCTGGTTTTCAGAGGCCTGTTCATACTCGCAGCCGTGCTGTTTAATTGACAATTCACTCCACCCTGTTCAGCTCTTCATTGTCCCACCACACTACCAGCCTTCAGAAATCTTTGTTATCTCCACTACAGAATGTTCCATTCATTCACTGCGAATCTGGAATTCATCTGACTCTCAACTCCACGCAGGTTTTCATTACACCACTGTTGAATGTCCAAGTAACCCAATGCTGGTTTTCAGCGGCCTGTTCATATTCGCAGCCCTGCTGTTTACTTGGCTATCGATTCAAGCCTGGTCAGCTCTTCATTTTCCTGTCCACACAACACAGGCTTCAGAAATCATTGGAATCTCCTCTACAGAATGTTCCATTCATTCACTGCGAATGTGGAATTCAACTGACTCTCCACTCCATGCAGGTTTTCCTTACACCACTGATGAATGTCCAAGTAACCCAATGCTGGTTTTCAGCTGCATGTTCACACTCGCAGCCATGCTATACAATTGGCTTTCCACTAAATCCTGATTAGTTCTTGATTTTCCTTCCACACGACCCAGCCTTCAGAAATCATTGGAATCTCCACTAGAGAATGTTCCATTCATTCACTGCGAATCTGGAATTCCTCTGAACCTCCACTCCCGGCAGGTTTTCGTTACACCACTGTTGAATGTCCAAGTAACCCAATGTTTTAAGTGTTTTCTTCACAAGCGCAGTGGTGCTGTTCAATTGGCTATCCACTCAACCCTGGCCAGCTCTACATTTTCCTGTCCACACCACAGAGACTGGAGAAATCATTGTTATCTCCACTACAGAATGTTCCATTCATTCACAGCGAATCTGGAATTCATCTGAATCTCCACTCCCGGCAGGTTTTCGTGACACCACTGGTAAATATCCAAGTAAGCCAATGCTGGTTTTAAGTGGCCTGCTCATACTCTCAGCCGTGCTGTTCAATTTGCTATCCACTCAACCCTCTTCAGCTCCATTTTCCTGTCCACATAACCCAAACTTCAGAAACAATTGGTATCTCCTCCACAGAATGTTCCATTCATTGACTGCAAATCTGAAATTCATCTAATTCTCAACTCCCGTCAGGTTTTCGTTACACCACTTGTGAATGTCCAATTAAGCCAAAGCTGGTTTTCAGTGGCCTGTTCTTACTACGAGACGTGCTGTTCATTTGGCTATCCATTCCACCCTGTTCAGCTCTACATTTTCGTGTCCACAAAACCCAGCCTTCAGAAATCATTGGAATCACCACTAGAGAATGTTCCATTCATTCACTGCGAATCTGGAATTCATCTGAATCTCCACTCCCGGCAGGTTTTCATTGCACCACTGCTGAATGTTCAAGTAACGCAATGATGGTTTTCAGCGGTCTATTCACACTCGAACCCGTGCTCTTCACGGTCTAGCGACTCAACACTGGTGAGTTCTTCTTTTTCCAGTTCAGACAATACAAACCCCAGAAACCATTGCAATCTACACTACAGAATGTTTCATTCATTCACGCGAATCTTGAATTCATCTTGTTCTCCACTCCCAGCAGGTTTTCGTTTCACCACTGGTGAATGTCCAAGCAACCCAAGGCTGGTTTCAGCTGCGTGTTAACACTCGCAGCCGTGCTGTTCAATTGGCTATCCAGTGAACGCTGGTTAGCTCTTGATTTTCCTTCCACACACCGAGCCTTCAGAAATCATTCTTATCTCCACTTCAGAATGTTCCATTCGTTCCCTGCGAATCTGGAATTCCTCTGACTCTCCACACCAGGCAGATTTTCCTAACAACACTGGTGAATGACCAGGTAATCCAATGCTGGTTTTCAGCGGCTGTTCACACTCACAGCCTTGCTGTTCAATTGGCAATCCAGTCAAACCTAGTCAGCTCTTCATTTTCCTGTCCACACAACCCAGCGTTCAGAAATCATTGGAATCTCTACTACAGAAATTTCCATTCATTCACTGTGAATCTGGAAATAATCTGAATCTGCATTCCAGGAAGGCTTTCGTTACACCACTGATGAATGTCCAAGTAATGCAATGCTGCTTCTTAGTGGTCTGTTCACACTCGAAACCGTGCTGTTCACTGGCTATCCACTCAACATTGATCAGCTCTTCAATATCCTGTCCAGACTATCCAGATTTCTAAATCTTGGCAATCTCCACTACAGAATGTTCCATTCAATCACGCGAATCTGGAATTCATCAGAGTCTCCACTCCCGGCAGGTTTTCGTGACACCACTGGTATATGTCCAAGGAAGCCAATGCTGGTTTTAAGCCGCCTGCTTATACTCTCAGCCGTGCTGTTCAATTTGCTATCCACCCAACCCTATTCAGCTCTACATTTTCCTGTCCTCATAACCCAACCTTCAGAAATAATTGGTATCTCCTCCACAGAATGTTCCGTTCATTCACTGCGAATCTTAAATTCATCTGACTCTCAACTCCCGGCGGGTTATCGTTACACCACTTGTGAATGTCCAAGTAAGCCAATGCTGGTTTTCAGTGGCCTGTTCATACTAAGAGACGTGCTGTTCATTTGGCTATCCACTCCACCCTGTTCAGCTCTACATTTTCGTGTCCACAAAACCCAGCCTTCAGAAATCATTGGAATCACCACTAGAGAATGTTCCATTCATTCACTGCGAATCTGGAATTCATCTGAACCTCCACTCCCGGCAGGTTTTCGTTACACCACTGGTGAATGTCCAAGTAACTCAATACTGGCTTTCAGAGGCATGTTCAACTCGCAGAAGTGCTGTTCAATGGGCTATCCGCTCAATATTGGTCAGCTCTTCATTTTCCTCTCCACACAAACCAGCCTTCAGAAATCATTGGGATCTCCACTACAGACTGTTCCATTCATTCACTGCGATTCTGCAATTCATCTGACTCTCCGCTCCAGGCAGGTTTTCATTACAGCACTGGTGAATGACCAAGTAATCCAATGCTGGTTTTCAGCCGCCTTTTCACACTCGCAGTGTGCTGTTCAATTGTCTATCCACTCAAACCTGGTCAGCCTTTCATTTTCTTTTCCACAATATCAGACTTCAGAAATCATTGGAATCGCCAGTACAGAATGTACCATTCATTCACTGACAATCTGGAATTCATCTGAATCCGCACTCCAGGTAGGCTTTCATTACACCACTTATGAATGTCCAAGTAACACAATGCTGGTTTTCAGCGGTCTGTTCACACTCTAAGCCCTGCTTTTTACTGGGTATCCACACAACTGTGGTCAGCTCTTCATTTTCATGTCCAAACAATCCAGACTTGAGAAATCATTGCAATCTCCAGTACAGAATGTTCCATTCATTCACTGCGAATCTGGAATTCAACTGAATCTCCACTACCTGCAGATTTATCTTACACCACTTGTGAATGTCCAAGTAAAACAATGCTGGTTTTCAGAGGCCTGTTCATGTTCGCAGTCGTGCTGTTCAATTGGCTATCCACTCAACCTGTTTTGCTCCTCATTTTCCTGTGCACACAACCCAGCCTTCAGAAATCATTGTAATCTCCACTACAGGATGTTCCATTCATTCACTGGGAATCTGGAATTCATCTGAATCTGCACTCCACGCAGGCTTTCGTTACACCACTGCTGAAAGTCGAAGTAATGCAATACTGGTTTTCAGTGGTCTGTTCACATTCGAAGCCGAGGCTTTTTACAGGCTATCCACTCAACACTGGTCAGCTCTTCATTTTCGTGTCCCCACAATCCAGATTTCAGAAATCATTGCAATCTCCACTACAGAATGTTCCATTCATTCACTGCGAGTCTGGAGTTTATCTGATTCTCCACTCCCGCCTGGTTAACATTACACCACTTGTGAATGTCCAAGTAAGCCAATGCTGGTTTTCAGAGGCCTGTTCATACTCGCAGCCGTGCTGTTTAATTGACAATTCACTCCACCCTGTTCAGCTCTTCATTGTCCCACCACACTACCAGCCTTCAGAAATCTTTGTTATCTCCACTACAGAATGTTCCATTCATTCACTGCGAATCTGGAATTCATCTGACTCTCAACTCCACGCAGGTTTTCATTACACCACTGTTGAATGTCCAAGTAACCCAATGCTGGTTTTCAGCGGCCTGTTCATATTCGCAGCCCTGCTGTTTACTTGGCTATCGATTCAAGCCTGGTCAGCTCTTCATTTTCCTGTCCACACAACACAGGCTTCAGAAATCATTGGAATCTCCTCTACAGAATGTTCCATTCATTCACTGCGAATGTGGAATTCAACTGACTCTCCACTCCATGCAGGTTTTCCTTACACCACTGATGAATGTCCAAGTAACCCAATGCTGGTTTTCAGCTGCATGTTCACACTCGCAGCCATGCTATACAATTGGCTTTCCACTAAATCCTGATTAGTTCTTGATTTTCCTTCCACACGACCCAGCCTTCAGAAATCATTGGAATCTCCACTAGAGAATGTTCCATTCATTCACTGCGAATCTGGAATTCCTCTGAACCTCCACTCCCGGCAGGTTTTCGTTACACCACTGTTGAATGTCCAAGTAACCCAATGTTTTAAGTGTTTTCTTCACAAGCGCAGTGGTGCTGTTCAATTGGCTATCCACTCAACCCTGGCCAGCTCTACATTTTCCTGTCCACACCACAGAGACTGGAGAAATCATTGTTATCTCCACTACAGAATGTTCCATTCATTCACAGCGAATCTGGAATTCATCTGAATCTCCACTCCCGGCAGGTTTTCGTGACACCACTGGTAAATATCCAAGTAAGCCAATGCTGGTTTTAAGTGGCCTGCTCATACTCTCAGCCGTGCTGTTCAATTTGCTATCCACTCAACCCTCTTCAGCTCCATTTTCCTGTCCACATAACCCAAACTTCAGAAACAATTGGTATCTCCTCCACAGAATGTTCCATTCATTGACTGCAAATCTGAAATTCATCTAATTCTCAACTCCCGTCAGGTTTTCGTTACACCACTTGTGAATGTCCAATTAAGCCAAAGCTGGTTTTCAGTGGCCTGTTCTTACTACGAGACGTGCTGTTCATTTGGCTATCCATTCCACCCTGTTCAGCTCTACATTTTCGTGTCCACAAAACCCAGCCTTCAGAAATCATTGGAATCACCACTAGAGAATGTTCCATTCATTCACTGCGAATCTGGAATTCATCTGAATCTCCACTCCCGGCAGGTTTTCATTGCACCACTGCTGAATGTTCAAGTAACGCAATGATGGTTTTCAGCGGTCTATTCACACTCGAACCCGTGCTGTTCACGGTCTAGCGACTCAACACTGGTGAGTTCTTCTTTTTCCAGTTCAGACAATACAAACCTCAGAAACCATTGCAATCTACACTACAGAATGTTTCATTCATTCAGGCGAATCTTGAATTCATCTTGTTCTCCACTCCCAGCAGGTTTTCGTTTCACCACTGGTGAAAGTCCAAGCAACCCAAGGCTGGTTTCAGCTGCGTGTTAACACTCGCAGCCGTGCTGTTCAATTGGCTATCCAGTGAACGCTGGTTAGCTCTTGATTTTCCTTCCACACACCGAGCCTTCAGAAATCATTCTTATCTCCACTTCAGAATGTTCCATTCGTTCCCTGCGAATCTGGAATTCCTCTGACTCTCCACACCAGGCAGATTTTCCTAACAACACTGGTGAATGACCAGGTAATCCAATGCTGGTTTTCAGCGGCTGTTCACACTCACAGCCTTGCTGTTCAATTGGCAATCCAGTCAAACCTAGTCAGCTCTTCATTTTCCTGTCCACACAACCCAGCGTTCAGAAATCATTGGACTCTCTACTACAGAAATTTCCATTCATTCACTGTGAATCTGGAAATAATCTGAATCTGCATTCCAGGAAGGCTTTCGTTACACCACTGATGAATGTCCAAGTAATGCAATGCTGCTTCTTAGTGGTCTGTTCACACTCGAAACCGTGCTGTTCACTGGCTATCCACTCAACATTGGTCAGCTCTTCAATATCCTGTCCAGACTATCCAGATTTCTAAATCTTGGCAATCTCCACTACAGAATGTTCCATTCAATCACGCGAATCTGGAATTCATCAGAGTCTCCACTCCCGGCAGGTTTTCGTGACACCACTGGTATATGTCCAAGGAAGCCAATGCTGGTTTTAAGCCGCCTGCTTATACTCTCAGCCGTGCTGTTCAATTTGCTATCCACCCAACCCTATTCAGCTCTACATTTTCCTGTCCTCATAACCCAACCTTCAGAAATAATTGGTATCTCCTCCACAGAATGTTCCGTTCATTCACTGCGAATCTTAAATTCATCTGACTCTCAACTCCCGGCGGGTTATCGTTACACCACTTGTGAATGTCCAAGTAAGCCAATGCTGGTTTTCAGTGGCCTGTTCATACTAAGAGACGTGCTGTTCATTTGGCTATCCACTCCACCCTGTTCAGCTCTACATTTTCGTGTCCACAAAACCCAGCCTTCAGAAATCATTGGAATCACCACTAGAGAATGTTCCATTCATTCACTGCGAATCTGGAATTCATCTGAACCTCCACTCCCGGCAGGTTTTCGTTACACCACTGGTGAATGTCCAAGTAACTCAATACTGGTTTTCAGAGGCATGTTCAACTCGCAGAAGTGCTGTTCAATGGGCTATCCACTCAATATTGGTCAGCTCTTCATTTTCCTCTCCACACAAACCAGCCTTCAGAAATCATTGGGATCTCCACTACAGACTGTTCCATTCATTCACTGCGATTCTGCAATTCATCTGACTCTCCGCTCCAGGCAGGTTTTCATTACAGCACTGGTGAATGACCAAGTAATCCAATGCTGGTTTTCAGCCGCCTTTTCACACTCGCAGTGTGCTGTTCAATTGTCTATCCACTCAAACCTGGTCAGCCTTTCATTTTCTTTTCCACAATATCAGACTTCAGAAATCATTGGAATCGCCAGTACAGAATGTACCATTCATTCACTGCCAATCTGGAATTCATCTGAATCCGCACTCCAGGTAGGCTTTCATTACACCACTTATGAATGTCCAAGTAACACAATGCTGGTTTTCAGCGGTCTGTTCACACTCTAAGCCCTGCTTTTTACTGGGTATCCACACAACTGTGGTCAGCTCTTCATTTTCATGTCCAAACAATCCAGACTTGAGAAATCATTGCAATCTCCAGTACAGAATGTTCCATTCATTCACTGCGAATCTGGAATTCAACTGAATCTCCACTACCTGCAGATTTATCTTACACCACTTGTGAATGTCCAAGTAAAACAATGCTGGTTTTCAGAGGCCTGTTCATGTTCGCAGTCGTGCTGTTCAATTGGCTATCCACTCAACCTGTTTTGCTCCTCATTTTCCTGTGCACACAACCCAGCCTTCAGAAATCATTGTAATCTCCACTACAGGATGTTCCATTCATTCACTGGGAATCTGGAATTCATCTGAATCTGCACTCCACGCAGGCTTTCGTTACACCACTGCTGAAAGTCGAAGTAATGCAATACTGGTTTTCAGTGGTCTGTTCACATTCGAAGCCGAGGCTTTTTACAGGCTATCCACTCAACACTGGTCAGCTCTTCATTTTCGTGTCCCCACAATCCAGATTTCAGAAATCATTGCAATCTCCACTACAGAATGTTCCATTCATTCACTGCGAGTCTGGAGTTTATCTGATTCTCCACTCCCGCCTGGTTAACATTACACCACTTGTGAATGTCCAAGTAAGCCAATGCTGGTTTTCAGAGGCCTGTTCATACTCGCAGCCGTGCTGTTTAATTGACAATTCACTCCACCCTGTTCAGCTCTTCATTGTCCCACCACACTACCAGCCTTCAGAAATCTTTGTTATCTCCACTACAGAATGTTCCATTCATTCACTGCGAATCTGGAATTCATCTGACTCTCAACTCCACGCAGGTTTTCATTACACCACTGTTGAATGTCCAAGTAACCCAATGCTGGTTTTCAGCGGCCTGTTCATATTCGCAGCCCTGCTGTTTACTTGGCTATCGATTCAAGCCTGGTCAGCTCTTCATTTTCCTGTCCACACAACACAGGCTTCAGAAATCATTGGAATCTCCTCTACAGAATGTTCCATTCATTCACTGCGAATGTGGAATTCAACTGACTCTCCACTCCATGCAGGTTTTCCTTACACCACTGATGAATGTCCAAGTAACCCAATGCTGGTTTTCAGCTGCATGTTCACACTCGCAGCCATGCTATACAATTGGCTTTCCACTAAATCCTGATTAGTTCTTGATTTTCCTTCCACACGACCCAGCCTTCAGAAATCATTGGAATCTCCACTAGAGAATGTTCCATTCATTCACTGCGAATCTGGAATTCCTCTGAACCTCCACTCCCGGCAGGTTTTCGTTACACCACTGTTGAATGTCCAAGTAACCCAATGTTTTAAGTGTTTTCTTCACAAGCGCAGTGGTGCTGTTCAATTGGCTATCCACTCAACCCTGGCCAGCTCTACATTTTCCTGTCCACACCACAGAGACTGGAGAAATCATTGTTATCTCCACTACAGAATGTTCCATTCATTCACAGCGAATCTGGAATTCATCTGAATCTCCACTCCCGGCAGGTTTTCGTGACACCACTGGTAAATATCCAAGTAAGCCAATGCTGGTTTTAAGTGGCCTGCTCATACTCTCAGCCGTGCTGTTCAATTTGCTATCCACTCAACCCTCTTCAGCTCCATTTTCCTGTCCACATAACCCAAACTTCAGAAACAATTGGTATCTCCTCCACAGAATGTTCCATTCATTGACTGCAAATCTGAAATTCATCTAATTCTCAACTCCCGTCAGGTTTTCGTTACACCACTTGTGAATGTCCAATTAAGCCAAAGCTGGTTTTCAGTGGCCTGTTCTTACTACGAGACGTGCTGTTCATTTGGCTATCCATTCCACCCTGTTCAGCTCTACATTTTCGTGTCCACAAAACCCAGCCTTCAGAAATCATTGGAATCACCACTAGAGAATGTTCCATTCATTCACTGCGAATCTGGAATTCATCTGAATCTCCACTCCCGGCAGGTTTTCATTGCACCACTGCTGAATGTTCAAGTAACGCAATGATGGTTTTCAGCGGTCTATTCACACTCGAACCCGTGCTGTTCACGGTCTAGCGACTCAACACTGGTGAGTTCTTCTTTTTCCAGTTCAGACAATACAAACCTCAGAAACCATTGCAATCTACACTACAGAATGTTTCATTCATTCACGCGAATCTTGAATTCATCTTGTTCTCCACTCCCAGCAGGTTTTCGTTTCACCACTGGTGAATGTCCAAGCAACCCAAGGCTGGTTTCAGCTGCGTGTTAACACTCGCAGCCGTGCTGTTCAATTGGCTATCCAGTGAACGCTGGTTAGCTCTTGATTTTCCTTCCACACACCGAGCCTTCAGAAATCATTCTTATCTCCACTTCAGAATGTTCCATTCGTTCCCTGCGAATCTGGAATTCCTCTGACTCTCCACACCAGGCAGATTTTCCTAACAACACTGGTGAATGACCAGGTAATCCAATGCTGGTTTTCAGCGGCTGTTCACACTCACAGCCTTGCTGTTCAATTGGCAATCCAGTCAAACCTAGTCAGCTCTTCATTTTCCTGTCCACACAACCCAGCGTTCAGAAATCATTGGACTCTCTACTACAGAAATTTCCATTCATTCACTGTGAATCTGGAAATAATCTGAATCTGCATTCCAGGAAGGCTTTCGTTACACCACTGATGAATGTCCAAGTAATGCAATGCTGCTTCTTAGTGGTCTGTTCACACTCGAAACCGTGCTGTTCACTGGCTATCCACTCAACATTGGTCAGCTCTTCAATATCCTGTCCAGACTATCCAGATTTCTAAATCTTGGCAATCTCCACTACAGAATGTTCCATTCAATCACGCGAATCTGGAATTCATCAGAGTCTCCACTCCCGGCAGGTTTTCGTGACACCACTGGTATATGTCCAAGGAAGCCAATGCTGGTTTTAAGCCGCCTGCTTATACTCTCAGCCGTGCTGTTCAATTTGCTATCCACCCAACCCTATTCAGCTCTACATTTTCCTGTCCTCATAACCCAACCTTCAGAAATAATTGGTATCTCCTCCACAGAATGTTCCGTTCATTCACTGCGAATCTTAAATTCATCTGACTCTCAACTCCCGGCGGGTTATCGTTACACCACTTGTGAATGTCCAAGTAAGCCAATGCTGGTTTTCAGTGGCCTGTTCATACTAAGAGACGTGCTGTTCATTTGGCTATCCACTCCACCCTGTTCAGCTCTACATTTTCGTGTCCACAAAACCCAGCCTTCAGAAATCATTGGAATCACCACTAGAGAATGTTCCATTCATTCACTGCGAATCTGGAATTCATCTGAACCTCCACTCCCGGCAGGTTTTCGTTACACCACTGGTGAATGTCCAAGTAACTCAATACTGGTTTTCAGAGGCATGTTCAACTCGCAGAAGTGCTGTTCAATGGGCTATCCACTCAATATTGGTCAGTTCTTCATTTTCCTCTCCACACAAACCAGCCTTCAGAAATCATTGGGATCTCCACTACAGACTGTTCCATTCATTCACTGCGATTCTGCAATTCATCTGACTCTCCGCTCCAGGCAGGT
Source organism: Sorex fumeus (assembly GCF_029834395.1). Taxonomy (NCBI): domain Eukaryota; kingdom Metazoa; phylum Chordata; class Mammalia; order Eulipotyphla; family Soricidae; genus Sorex; species Sorex fumeus. The sequence continues at coordinate 184,972 of NW_026606357.1, read as the reverse complement.
TTTCATTACAGCACTGGTGAATGACCAAGTAATCCAATGCTGGTTTTCAGCCGCCTTTTCACACTCGCAGTGTGCTGTTCAATTGTCTATCCACTCAAACCTGGTCAGCCTTTCATTTTCTTTTCCACAATATCAGACTTCAGAAATCATTGGAATCGCCAGTACAGAATGTACCATTCATTCACTGCCAATCTGGAATTCATCTGAATCCGCACTCCAGGTAGGCTTTCATTACACCACTTATGAATGTCCAAGTAACACAATGCTGGTTTTCAGCGGTCTGTTCACACTCTAAGCCCTGCTTTTTACTGGGTATCCACACAACTGTGGTCAGCTCTTCATTTTCATGTCCAAACAATCCAGACTTGAGAAATCATTGCAATCTCCAGTACAGAATGTTCCATTCATTCACTGCGAATCTGGAATTCAACTGAATCTCCACTACCTGCAGATTTATCTTACACCACTTGTGAATGTCCAAGTAAAACAATGCTGGTTTTCAGAGGCCTGTTCATGTTCGCAGTCGTGCTGTTCAATTGGCTATCCACTCAACCTGTTTTGCTCCTCATTTTCCTGTGCACACAACCCAGCCTTCAGAAATCATTGTAATCTCCACTACAGGATGTTCCATTCATTCACTGGGAATCTGGAATTCATCTGAATCTGCACTCCACGCAGGCTTTCGTTACACCACTGCTGAAAGTCGAAGTAATGCAATACTGGTTTTCAGTGGTCTGTTCACATTCGAAGCCGAGGCTTTTTACAGGCTATCCACTCAACACTGGTCAGCTCTTCATTTTCGTGTCCCCACAATCCAGATTTCAGAAATCATTGCAATCTCCACTACAGAATGTTCCATTCATTCACTGCGAGTCTGGAGTTTATCTGATTCTCCACTCCCGCCTGGTTAACATTACACCACTTGTGAATGTCCAAGTAAGCCAATGCTGGTTTTCAGAGGCCTGTTCATACTCGCAGCCGTGCTGTTTAATTGACAATTCACTCCACCCTGTTCAGCTCTTCATTGTCCCACCACACTACCAGCCTTCAGAAATCTTTGTTATCTCCACTACAGAATGTTCCATTCATTCACTGCGAATCTGGAATTCATCTGACTCTCAACTCCACGCAGGTTTTCATTACACCACTGTTGAATGTCCAAGTAACCCAATGCTGGTTTTCAGCGGCCTGTTCATATTCGCAGCCCTGCTGTTTACTTGGCTATCGATTCAAGCCTGGTCAGCTCTTCATTTTCCTGTCCACACAACACAGGCTTCAGAAATCATTGGAATCTCCTCTACAGAATGTTCCATTCATTCACTGCGAATGTGGAATTCAACTGACTCTCCACTCCATGCAGGTTTTCCTTACACCACTGATGAATGTCCAAGTAACCCAATGCTGGTTTTCAGCTGCATGTTCACACTCGCAGCCATGCTATACAATTGGCTTTCCACTAAATCCTGATTAGTTCTTGATTTTCCTTCCACACGACCCAGCCTTCAGAAATCATTGGAATCTCCACTAGAGAATGTTCCATTCATTCACTGCGAATCTGGAATTCCTCTGAACCTCCACTCCCGGCAGGTTTTCGTTACACCACTGTTGAATGTCCAAGTAACCCAATGTTTTAAGTGTTTTCTTCACAAGCGCAGTGGTGCTGTTCAATTGGCTATCCACTCAACCCTGGCCAGCTCTACATTTTCCTGTCCACACCACAGAGACTGGAGAAATCATTGTTATCTCCACTACAGAATGTTCCATTCATTCACAGCGAATCTGGAATTCATCTGAATCTCCACTCCCGGCAGGTTTTCGTGACACCACTGGTAAATATCCAAGTAAGCCAATGCTGGTTTTAAGTGGCCTGCTCATACTCTCAGCCGTGCTGTTCAATTTGCTATCCACTCAACCCTCTTCAGCTCCATTTTCCTGTCCACATAACCCAAACTTCAGAAACAATTGGTATCTCCTCCACAGAATGTTCCATTCATTGACTGCAAATCTGAAATTCATCTAATTCTCAACTCCCGTCAGGTTTTCGTTACACCACTTGTGAATGTCCAATTAAGCCAAAGCTGGTTTTCAGTGGCCTGTTCTTACTACGAGACGTGCTGTTCATTTGGCTATCCATTCCACCCTGTTCAGCTCTACATTTTCGTGTCCACAAAACCCAGCCTTCAGAAATCATTGGAATCACCACTAGAGAATGTTCCATTCATTCACTGCGAATCTGGAATTCATCTGAATCTCCACTCCCGGCAGGTTTTCATTGCACCACTGCTGAATGTTCAAGTAACGCAATGATGGTTTTCAGCGGTCTATTCACACTCGAACCCGTGCTGTTCCCGGTCTAGCGACTCAACACTGGTGAGTTCTTCTTTTTCCAGTTCAGACAATACAAACCTCAGAAACCATTGCAATCTACACTACAGAATGTTTCATTCATTCAGGCGAATCTTGAATTCATCTTGTTCTCCACTCCCAGCAGGTTTTCGTTTCACCACTGGTGAAAGTCCAAGCAACCCAAGGCTGGTTTCAGCTGCGTGTTAACACTCGCAGCCGTGCTGTTCAATTGGCTATCCAGTGAACGCTGGTTAGCTCTTGATTTTCCTTCCACACACCGAGCCTTCAGAAATCATTCTTATCTCCACTTCAGAATGTTCCATTCGTTCCCTGCGAATCTGGAATTCCTCTGACTCTCCACACCAGGCAGATTTTCCTAACAACACTGGTGAATGACCAGGTAATCCAATGCTGGTTTTCAGCGGCTGTTCACACTCACAGCCTTGCTGTTCAATTGGCAATCCAGTCAAACCTAGTCAGCTCTTCATTTTCCTGTCCACACAACCCAGCGTTCAGAAATCATTGGAATCTCTACTACAGAAATTTCCATTCATTCACTGTGAATCTGGAAATAATCTGAATCTGCATTCCAGGAAGGCTTTCGTTACACCACTGATGAATGTCCAAGTAATGCAATGCTGCTTCTTAGTGGTCTGTTCACACTCGAAACCGTGCTGTTCACTGGCTATCCACTCAACATTGGTCAGCTCTTCAATATCCTGTCCAGACTATCCAGATTTCTAAATCTTGGCAATCTCCACTACAGAATGTTCCATTCAATCACGCGAATCTGGAATTCATCAGAGTCTCCACTCCCGGCAGGTTTTCGTGACACCACTGGTATATGTCCAAGGAAGCCAATGCTGGTTTTAAGCCGCCTGCTTATACTCTCAGCCGTGCTGTTCAATTTGCTATCCACCCAACCCTATTCAGCTCTACATTTTCCTGTCCTCATAACCCAACCTTCAGAAATAATTGGTATCTCCTCCACAGAATGTTCCGTTCATTCACTGCGAATCTTAAATTCATCTGACTCTCAACTCCCGGCGGGTTATCGTTACACCACTTGTGAATGTCCAAGTAAGCCAATGCTGGTTTTCAGTGGCCTGTTCATACTAAGAGACGTGCTGTTCATTTGGCTATCCACTCCACCCTGTTCAGCTCTACATTTTCGTGTCCACAAAACCCAGCCTTCAGAAATCATTGGAATCACCACTAGAGAATGTTCCATTCATTCACTGCGAATCTGGAATTCATCTGAACCTCCACTCCCGGCAGGTTTTCGTTACACCACTGGTGAATGTCCAAGTAACTCAATACTGGTTTTCAGAGGCATGTTCAACTCGCAGAAGTGCTGTTCAATGGGCTATCCACTCAATATTGGTCAGCTCTTCATTTTCCTCTCCACACAAACCAGCCTTCAGAAATCATTGGGATCTCCACTACAGACTGTTCCATTCATTCACTGCGATTCTGCAATTCATCTGACTCTCCGCTCCAGGCAGGTTTTCATTACAGCACTGGTGAATGACCAAGTAATCCAATGCTGGTTTTCAGCCGCCTTTTCACACTCGCAGTGTGCTGTTCAATTGTCTATCCACTCAAACCTGGTCAGCCTTTCATTTTCTTTTCCACAATATCAGACTTCAGAAATCATTGGAATCGCCAGTACAGAATGTACCATTCATTCACTGCCAATCTGGAATTCATCTGAATCCGCACTCCAGGTAGGCTTTCATTACACCACTTATGAATGTCCAAGTAACACAATGCTGGTTTTCAGCGGTCTGTTCACACTCTAAGCCCTGCTTTTTACTGGGTATCCACACAACTGTGGTCAGCTCTTCATTTTCATGTCCAAACAATCCAGACTTGAGAAATCATTGCAATCTCCAGTACAGAATGTTCCATTCATTCACTGCGAATCTGGAATTCAACTGAATCTCCACTACCTGCAGATTTATCTTACACCACTTGTGAATGTCCAAGTAAAACAATGCTGGTTTTCAGAGGCCTGTTCATGTTCGCAGTCGTGCTGTTCAATTGGCTATCCACTCAACCTGTTTTGCTCCTCATTTTCCTGTGCACACAACCCAGCCTTCAGAAATCATTGTAATCTCCACTACAGGATGTTCCATTCATTCACTGGGAATCTGGAATTCATCTGAATCTGCACTCCACGCAGGCTTTCGTTACACCACTGCTGAAAGTCGAAGTAATGCAATACTGGTTTTCAGTGGTCTGTTCACATTCGAAGCCGAGGCTTTTTACAGGCTATCCACTCAACACTGGTCAGCTCTTCATTTTCGTGTCCCCACAATCCAGATTTCAGAAATCATTGCAATCTCCACTACAGAATGTTCCATTCATTCACTGCGAGTCTGGAGTTTATCTGATTCTCCACTCCCGCCTGGTTAACATTACACCACTTGTGAATGTCCAAGTAAGCCAATGCTGGTTTTCAGAGGCCTGTTCATACTCGCAGCCGTGCTGTTTAATTGACAATTCACTCCACCCTGTTCAGCTCTTCATTGTCCCACCACACTACCAGCCTTCAGAAATCTTTGTTATCTCCACTACAGAATGTTCCATTCATTCACTGCGAATCTGGAATTCATCTGACTCTCAACTCCACGCAGGTTTTCATTACACCACTGTTGAATGTCCAAGTAACCCAATGCTGGTTTTCAGCGGCCTGTTCATATTCGCAGCCCTGCTGTTTACTTGGCTATCGATTCAAGCCTGGTAAGCTCTTCATTTTCCTGTCCACACAACACAGGCTTCAGAAATCATTGGAATCTCCTCTACAGAATGTTCCATTCATTCACTGCGAATGTGGAATTCAACTGACTCTCCACTCCATGCAGGTTTCCTTACACCACTGATGAATGTCCAAGTAACCCAATGCTGGTTTTCAGCTGCATGTTCACACTCGCAGCCATGCTATACAATTGGCTTTCCACTAAATCCTGATTAGTTCTTGATTTTCCTTCCACACGACCCAGCCTTCAGAAATCATTGGAATCTCCACTAGAGAATGTTCCATTCATTCACTGCGAATCTGGAATTCCTCTGAACCTCCACTCCCGGCAGGTTTTCGTTACACCACTCTTGAATGTCCAAGTAACCCAATGTTTTAAGTGTTTTCTTCACAAGCGCAGTGGTGCTGTTCAATTGGCTATCCACTCAACCCTGGCCAGCTCTACATTTTCCTGTCCACACCACAGAGACTGGAGAAATCATTGTTATCTCCACTACAGAATGTTCCATTCATTCACAGCGAATCTGGAATTCATCTGAATCTCCACTCTCGGCAGGTTTTCGTGACACCACTGGTAAATATCCAAGTAAGCCAATGCTGGTTTTAAGTGGCCTGCTCATACTCTCAGCCGTGCTGTTCAATTTGCTATCCACTCAACCCTCTTCAGCTCCATTTTCCTGTCCACATAACCCAAACTTCAGAAACAATTGGTATCTCCTCCACAGAATGTTCCATTCATTGACTGCAAATCTGAAATTCATCTAATTCTCAACTCCCGTCAGGTTTTCGTTACACCACTTGTGAATGTCCAATTAAGCCAAAGCTGGTTTTCAGTGGCCTGTTCTTACTACGAGACGTGCTGTTCATTTGGCTATCCATTCCACCCTGTTCAGCTCTACATTTTCGTGTCCACAAAACCCAGCCTTCAGAAATCATTGGAATCACCACTAGAGAATGTTCCATTCATTCACTGCGAATCTGGAATTCATCTGAATCTCCACTCCCGGCAGGTTTTCATTGCACCACTGCTGAATGTTCAAGTAACGCAATGATGGTTTTCAGCGGTCTATTCACACTCGAACCCGTGCTGTTCCCGGTCTAGCGACTCAACACTGGTGAGTTCTTCTTTTTCCAGTTCAGACAATACAAACCTCAGAAACCATTGCAATCTACACTACAGAATGTTTCATTCATTCACGCGAATCTTGAATTCATCTTGTTCTCCACTCCCAGCAGGTTTTCGTTTCACCACTGGTGAATGTCCAAGCAACCCAAGGCTGGTTTCAGCTGCGTGTTAACACTCGCAGCCGTGCTGTTCAATTGGCTATCCAGTGAACGCTGGTTAGCTCTTGATTTTCCTTCCACACACCGAGCCTTCAGAAATCATTCTTATCTCCACTTCAGAATGTTCCATTCGTTCCCTGCGAATCTGGAATTCCTCTGACTCTCCACACCAGGCAGATTTTCCTAACAACACTGGTGAATGACCAGGTAATCCAATGCTGGTTTTCAGCGGCTGTTCACACTCACAGCCTTGCTGTTCAATTGGCAATCCAGTCAAACCTAGTCAGCTCTTCATTTTCCTGTCCACACAACCCAGCGTTCAGAAATCATTGGAATCTCTACTACAGAAATTTCCATTCATTCACTGTGAATCTGGAAATAATCTGAATCTGCATTCCAGGAAGGCTTTCGTTACACCACTGATGAATGTCCAAGTAATGCAATGCTGCTTCTTAGTGGTCTGTTCACACTCGAAACCGTGCTGTTCACTGGCTATCCACTCAACATTGGTCAGCTCTTCAATATCCTGTCCAGACTATCCAGATTTCTAAATCTTGGCAATCTCCACTACAGAATGTTCCATTCAATCACGCGAATCTGGAATTCATCAGAGTCTCCACTCCCGGCAGGTTTTCGTGACACCACTGGTATATGTCCAAGGAAGCCAATGCTGGTTTTAAGCCGCCTGCTTATACTCTCAGCCGTGCTGTTCAATTTGCTATCCACCCAACCCTATTCAGCTCTACATTTTCCTGTCCTCATAACCCAACCTTCAGAAATAATTGGTATCTCCTCCACAGAATGTTCCGTTCATTCACTGCGAATCTTAAATTCATCTGACTCTCAACTCCCGGCGGGTTATCGTTACACCACTTGTGAATGTCCAAGTAAGCCAATGCTGGTTTTCAGTGGCCTGTTCATACTAAGAGACGTGCTGTTCATTTGGCTATCCACTCCACCCTGTTCAGCTCTACATTTTCGTGTCCACAAAACCCAGCCTTCAGAAATCATTGGAATCACCACTAGAGAATGTTCCATTCATTCACTGCGAATCTGGAATTCATCTGAACCTCCACTCCCGGCAGGTTTTCGTTACACCACTGGTGAATGTCCAAGTAACTCAATACTGGTTTTCAGAGGCATGTTCAACTCGCAGAAGTGCTGTTCAATGGGCTATCCACTCAATATTGGTCAGCTCTTCATTTTCCTCTCCACACAAACCAGCCTTCAGAAATCATTGGGATCTCCACTACAGACTGTTCCATTCATTCACTGCGATTCTGCAATTCATCTGACTCTCCGCTCCAGGCAGGTTTTCATTACAGCACTGGTGAATGACCAAGTAATCCAATGCTGGTTTTCAGCCGCCTTTTCACACTCGCAGTGTGCTGTTCAATTGTCTATCCACTCAAACCTGGTCAGCCTTTCATTTTCTTTTCCACAATATCAGACTTCAGAAATCATTGGAATCGCCAGTACAGAATGTACCATTCATTCACTGCCAATCTGGAATTCATCTGAATCCGCACTCCAGGTAGGCTTTCATTACACCACTTATGAATGTCCAAGTAACACAATGCTGGTTTTCAGCGGTCTGTTCACACTCTAAGCCCTGCTTTTTACTGGGTATCCACACAACTGTGGTCAGCTCTTCATTTTCATGTCCAAACAATCCAGACTTGAGAAATCATTGCAATCTCCAGTACAGAATGTTCCATTCATTCACTGCGAATCTGGAATTCAACTGAATCTCCACTACCTGCAGATTTATCTTACACCACTTGTGAATGTCCAAGTAAAACAATGCTGGTTTTCAGAGGCCTGTTCATGTTCGCAGTCGTGCTGTTCAATTGGCTATCCACTCAACCTGTTTTGCTCCTCATTTTCCTGTGCACACAACCCAGCCTTCAGAAATCATTGTAATCTCCACTACAGGATGTTCCATTCATTCACTGGGAATCTGGAATTCATCTGAATCTGCACTCCACGCAGGCTTTCGTTACACCACTGCTGAAAGTCGAAGTAATGCAATACTGGTTTTCAGTGGTCTGTTCACATTCGAAGCCGAGGCTTTTTACAGGCTATCCACTCAACACTGGTCAGCTCTTCATTTTCGTGTCCCCACAATCCAGATTTCAGAAATCATTGCAATCTCCACTACAGAATGTTCCATTCATTCACTGCGAGTCTGGAGTTTATCTGATTCTCCACTCCCGCCTGGTTAACATTACACCACTTGTGAATGTCCAAGTAAGCCAATGCTGGTTTTCAGAGGCCTGTTCATACTCGCAGCCGTGCTGTTTAATTGACAATTCACTCCACCCTGTTCAGCTCTTCATTGTCCCACCACACTACCAGCCTTCAGAAATCTTTGTTATCTCCACTACAGAATGTTCCATTCATTCACTGCGAATCTGGAATTCATCTGACTCTCAACTCCACGCAGGTTTTCATTACACCACTGTTGAATGTCCAAGTAACCCAATGCTGGTTTTCAGCGGCCTGTTCATATTCGCAGCCCTGCTGTTTACTTGGCTATCGATTCAAGCCTGGTCAGCTCTTCATTTTCCTGTCCACACAACACAGGCTTCAGAAATCATTGGAATCTCCTCTACAGAATGTTCCATTCATTCACTGCGAATGTGGAATTCAACTGACTCTCCACTCCATGCAGGTTTCCTTACACCACTGATGAATGTCCAAGTAACCCAATGCTGGTTTTCAGCTGCATGTTCACACTCGCAGCCATGCTATACAATTGGCTTTCCACTAAATCCTGATTAGTTCTTGATTTTCCTTCCACACGACCCAGCCTTCAGAAATCATTGGAATCTCCACTAGAGAATGTTCCATTCATTCACTGCGAATCTGGAATTCCTCTGAACCTCCACTCCCGGCAGGTTTTCGTTACACCACTGTTGAATGTCCAAGTAACCCAATGTTTTAAGTGTTTTCTTCACAAGCGCAGTGGTGCTGTTCAATTGGCTATCCACTCAACCCTGGCCAGCTCTACATTTTCCTGTCCACACCACAGAGACTGGAGAAATCATTGTTATCTCCACTACAGAATGTTCCATTCATTCACAGCGAATCTGGAATTCATCTGAATCTCCACTCCCGGCAGGTTTTCGTGACACCACTGGTAAATATCCAAGTAAGCCAATGCTGGTTTTAAGTGGCCTGCTCATACTCTCAGCCGTGCTGTTCAATTTGCTATCCACTCAACCCTCTTCAGCTCCATTTTCCTGTCCACATAACCCAAACTTCAGAAACAATTGGTATCTCCTCCACAGAATGTTCCATTCATTGACTGCAAATCTGAAATTCATCTAATTCTCAACTCCCGTCAGGTTTTCGTTACACCACTTGTGAATGTCCAATTAAGCCAAAGCTGGTTTTCAGTGGCCTGTTCTTACTACGAGACGTGCTGTTCATTTGGCTATCCATTCCACCCTGTTCAGCTCTACATTTTCGTGTCCACAAAACCCAGCCTTCAGAAATCATTGGAATCACCACTAGAGAATGTTCCAATCATTCACTGCGAATCTGGAATTCATCTGAATCTCCACTCCCGGCAGGTTTTCATTGCACCACTGCTGAATGTTCAAGTAACGCAATGATGGTTTTCAGCGGTCTATTCACACTCGAACCCGTGCTGTTCACGGTCTAGCGACTCAACACTGGTGAGTTCTTCTTTTTCCAGTTCAGACAATACAAACCTCAGAAACCATTGCAATCTACACTACAGAATGTTTCATTCATTCACGCGAATCTTGAATTCATCTTGTTCTCCACTCCCAGCAGGTTTTCGTTTCACCACTGGTGAATGTCCAAGCAACCCAAGGCTGGTTTCAGCTGCGTGTTAACACTCGCAGCCGTGCTGTTCAATTGGCTATCCAGTGAACGCTGGTTAGCTCTTGATTTTCCTTCCACACACCGAGCCTTCAGAAATCATTCTTATCTCCACTTCAGAATGTTCCATTCGTTCCCTGCGAATCTGGAATTCCTCTGACTCTCCACACCAGGCAGATTTTCCTAACAACACTGGTGAATGACCAGGTAATCCAATGCTGGTTTTCAGCGGCTGTTCACACTCACAGCCTTGCTGTTCAATTGGCAATCCAGTCAAACCTAGTCAGCTCTTCATTTTCCTGTCCACACAACCCAGCGTTCAGAAATCATTGGAATCTCTACTACAGAAATTTCCATTCATTCACTGTGAATCTGGAAATAATCTGAATCTGCATTCCAGGAAGGCTTTCGTTACACCACTGATGAATGTCCAAGTAATGCAATGCTGCTTCTTAGTGGTCTGTTCACACTCGAAACCGTGCTGTTCACTGGCTATCCACTCAACATTGGTCAGCTCTTCAATATCCTGTCCAGACTATCCAGATTTCTAAATCTTGGCAATCTCCACTACAGAATGTTCCATTCAATCACGCGAATCTGGAATTCATCAGAGTCTCCACTCCCGGCAGGTTTTCGTGACACCACTGGTATATGTCCAAGGAAGCCAATGCTGGTTTTAAGCCGCCTGCTTATACTCTCAGCCGTGCTGTTCAATTTGCTATCCACCCAACCCTATTCAGCTCTACATTTTCCTGTCCTCATAACCCAACCTTCAGAAATAATTGGTATCTCCTCCACAGAATGTTCCGTTCATTCACTGCGAATCTTAAATTCATCTGACTCTCAACTCCCGGCGGGTTATCGTTACACCACTTGTGAATGTCCAAGTAAGCCAATGCTGGTTTTCAGTGGCCTGTTCATACTAAGAGACGTGCTGTTCATTTGGCTATCCACTCCACCCTGTTCAGCTCTACATTTTCGTGTCCACAAAACCCAGCCTTCAGAAATCATTGGAATCACCACTAGAGAATGTTCCATTCATTCACTGCGAATCTGGAATTCATCTGAACCTCCACTCCCGGCAGGTTTTCGTTACACCACTGGTGAATGTCCAAGTAACTCAATACTGGTTTTCAGAGGCATGTTCAACTCGCAGAAGTGCTGTTCAATGGGCTATCCACTCAATATTGGTCAGCTCTTCATTTTCCTCTCCACACAAACCAGCCTTCAGAAATCATTGGGATCTCCACTACAGACTGTTCCATTCATTCACTGCGATTCTGCAATTCATCTGACTCTCCGCTCCAGGCAGGTTTTCATTACAGCACTGGTGAATGACCAAGTAATCCAATGCTGGTTTTCAGCCGCCTTTTCACACTCGCAGTGTGCTGTTCAATTGTCTATCCACTCAAACCTGGTCAGCCTTTCATTTTCTTTTCCACAATATCAGACTTCAGAAATCATTGGAATCGCCAGTACAGAATGTACCATTCATTCACTGCCAATCTGGAATTCATCTGAATCCGCACTCCAGGTAGGCTTTCATTACACCACTTATGAATGTCCAAGTAACACAATGCTGGTTTTCAGCGGTCTGTTCACACTCTAAGCCCTGCTTTTTACTGGGTATCCACACAACTGTGGTCAGCTCTTCATTTTCATGTCCAAACAATCCAGACTTGAGAAATCATTGCAATCTCCAGTACAGAATGTTCCATTCATTCACTGCGAATCTGGAATTCAACTGAATCTCCACTACCTGCAGATTTATCTTACACCACTTGTGAATGTCCAAGTAAAACAATGCTGGTTTTCAGAGGCCTGTTCATGTTCGCAGTCGTGCTGTTCAATTGGCTATCCACTCAACCTGTTTTGCTCCTCATTTTCCTGTGCACACAACCCAGCCTTCAGAAATCATTGTAATCTCCACTACAGGATGTTCCATTCATTCACTGGGAATCTGGAATTCATCTGAATCTGCACTCCACGCAGGCTTTCGTTACACCACTGCTGAAAGTCGAAGTAATGCAATACTGGTTTTCAGTGGTCTGTTCACATTCGAAGCCGAGGCTTTTTACAGGCTATCCACTCAACACTGGTCAGCTCTTCATTTTCGTGTCCCCACAATCCAGATTTCAGAAATCATTGCAATCTCCACTACAGAATGTTCCATTCATTCACTGCGAGTCTGGAGTTTATCTGATTCTCCACTCCCGCCTGGTTAACATTACACCACTTGTGAATGTCCAAGTAAGCCAATGCTGGTTTTCAGAGGCCTGTTCATACTCGCAGCCGTGCTGTTTAATTGACAATTCACTCCACCCTGTTCAGCTCTTCATTGTCCCACCACACTACCAGCCTTCAGAAATCTTTGTTATCTCCACTACAGAATGTTCCATTCATTCACTGCGAATCTGGAATTCATCTGACTCTCAACTCCACGCAGGTTTTCATTACACCACTGTTGAATGTCCAAGTAACCCAATGCTGGTTTTCAGCGGCCTGTTCATATTCGCAGCCCTGCTGTTTACTTGGCTATCGATTCAAGCCTGGTCAGCTCTTCATTTTCCTGTCCACACAACACAGGCTTCAGAAATCATTGGAATCTCCTCTACAGAATGTTCCATTCATTCACTGCGAATGTGGAATTCAACTGACTCTCCACTCCATGCAGGTTTTCCTTACACCACTGATGAATGTCCAAGTAACCCAATGCTGGTTTTCAGCTGCATGTTCACACTCGCAGCCATGCTATACAATTGGCTTTCCACTAAATCCTGATTAGTTCTTGATTTTCCTTCCACACGACCCAGCCTTCAGAAATCATTGGAATCTCCACTAGAGAATGTTCCATTCATTCACTGCGAATCTGGAATTCCTCTGAACCTCCACTCCCGGCAGGTTTTCGTTACACCACTGTTGAATGTCCAAGTAACCCAATGTTTTAAGTGTTTTCTTCACAAGCGCAGTGGTGCTGTTCAATTGGCTATCCACTCAACCCTGGCCAGCTCTACATTTTCCTGTCCACACCACAGAGACTGGAGAAATCATTGTTATCTCCACTACAGAATGTTCCATTCATTCACAGCGAATCTGGAATTCATCTGAATCTCCACTCCCGGCAGGTTTTCGTGACACCACTGGTAAATATCCAAGTAAGCCAATGCTGGTTTTAAGTGGCCTGCTCATACTCTCAGCCGTGCTGTTCAATTTGCTATCCACTCAACCCTCTTCAGCTCCATTTTCCTGTCCACATAACCCAAACTTCAGAAACAATTGGTATCTCCTCCACAGAATGTTCCATTCATTGACTGCAAATCTGAAATTCATCTAATTCTCAACTCCCGTCAGGTTTTCGTTACACCACTTGTGAATGTCCAATTAAGCCAAAGCTGGTTTTCAGTGGCCTGTTCTTACTACGAGACGTGCTGTTCATTTGGCTATCCATTCCACCCTGTTCAGCTCTACATTTTCGTGTCCACAAAACCCAGCCTTCAGAAATCATTGGAATCACCACTAGAGAATGTTCCATTCATTCACTGCGAATCTGGAATTCATCTGAATCTCCACTCCCGGCAGGTTTTCATTGCACCACTGCTGAATGTTCAAGTAACGCAATGATGGTTTTCAGCGGTCTATTCACACTCGAACCCGTGCTGTTCACGGTCTAGCGACTCAACACTGGTGAGTTCTTCTTTTTCCAGTTCAGACAATACAAACCTCAGAAACCATTGCAATCTACACTACAGAATGTTTCATTCATTCACGCGAATCTTGAATTCATCTTGTTCTCCACTCCCAGCAGGTTTTCGTTTCACCACTGGTGAATGTCCAAGCAACCCAAGGCTGGTTTCAGCTGCGTGTTAACACTCGCAGCCGTGCTGTTCAATTGGCTATCCAGTGAACGCTGGTTAGCTCTTGATTTTCCTTCCACACACCGAGTCTTCAGAAATCATTCTTATCTCCACTTCAGAATGTTCCATTCGTTCCCTGCGAATCTGGAATTCCTCTGACTCTCCACACCAGGCAGATTTTCCTAACAACACTGGTGAATGACCAGGTAATCCAATGCTGGTTTTCAGCGGCTGTTCACACTCACAGCCTTGCTGTTCAATTGGCAATCCAGTCAAACCTAGTCAGCTCTTCATTTTCCTGTCCACACAACCCAGCGTTCAGAAATCATTGGAATCTCTACTACAGAAATTTCCATTCATTCACTGTGAATCTGGAAATAATCTGAATCTGCATTCCAGGAAGGCTTTCGTTACACCACTGATGAATGTCCAAGTAATGCAATGCTGCTTCTTAGTGGTCTGTTCACACTCGAAACCGTGCTGTTCACTGGCTATCCACTCAACATTGGTCAGCTCTTCAATATCCTGTCCAGACTATCCAGATTTCTAAATCTTGGCAATCTCCACTACAGAATGTTCCATTCAATCACGCGAATCTGGAATTCATCAGAGTCTCCACTCCCGGCAGGTTTTCGTGACACCACTGGTATATGTCCAAGGAAGCCAATGCTGGTTTTAAGCCGCCTGCTTATACTCTCAGCCGTGCTGTTCAATTTGCTATCCACCCAACCCTATTCAGCTCTACATTTTCCTGTCCTCATAACCCAACCTTCAGAAATAATTGGTATCTCCTCCACAGAATGTTCCGTTCATTCACTGCGAATCTTAAATTCATCTGACTCTCAACTCCCGGCGGGTTATCGTTACACCACTTGTGAATGTCCAAGTAAGCCAATGCTGGTTTTCAGTGGCCTGTTCATACTAAGAGACGTGCTGTTCATTTGGCTATCCACTCCACCCTGTTCAGCTCTACATTTTCGTGTCCACAAAACCCAGCCTTCAGAAATCATTGGAATCACCACTAGAGAATGTTCCATTCATTCACTGCGAATCTGGAATTCATCTGAACCTCCACTCCCGGCAGGTTTTCGTTACACCACTGGTGAATGTCCAAGTAACTCAATACTGGTTTTCAGAGGCATGTTCAACTCGCAGAAGTGCTGTTCAATGGGCTATCCACTCAATATTGGTCAGCTCTTCATTTTCCTCTCCACACAAACCAGCCTTCAGAAATCATTGGGATCTCCACTACAGACTGTTCCATTCATTCACTGCGATTCTGCAATTCATCTGACTCTCCGCTCCAGGCAGGTTTTCATTACAGCACTGGTGAATGACCAAGTAATCCAATGCTGGTTTTCAGCCGCCTTTTCACACTCGCAGTGTGCTGTTCAATTGTCTATCCACTCAAACCTGGTCAGCCTTTCATTTTCTTTTCCACAATATCAGACTTCAGAAATCATTGGAATCGCCAGTACAGAATGTACCATTCATTCACTGCCAATCTGGAATTCATCTGAATCCGCACTCCAGGTAGGCTTTCATTACACCACTTATGAATGTCCAAGTAACACAATGCTGGTTTTCAGCGGTCTGTTCACACTCTAAGCCCTGCTTTTTACTGGGTATCCACACAACTGTGGTCAGCTCTTCATTTTCATGTCCAAACAATCCAGACTTGAGAAATCATTGCAATCTCCAGTACAGAATGTTCCATTCATTCACTGCGAATCTGGAATTCAACTGAATCTCCACTACCTGCAGATTTATCTTACACCACTTGTGAATGTCCAAGTAAAACAATGCTGGTTTTCAGAGGCCTGTTCATGTTCGCAGTCGTGCTGTTCAATTGGCTATCCACTCAACCTGTTTTGCTCCTCATTTTCCTGTGCACACAACCCAGCCTTCAGAAATCATTGTAATCTCCACTACAGGATGTTCCATTCATTCACTGGGAATCTGGAATTCATCTGAATCTGCACTCCACGCAGGCTTTCGTTACACCACTGCTGAAAGTCGAAGTAATGCAATACTGGTTTTCAGTGGTCTGTTCACATTCGAAGCCGAGGCTTTTTACAGGCTATCCACTCAACACTGGTCAGCTCTTCATTTTCGTGTCCCCACAATCCAGATTTCAGAAATCATTGCAATCTCCACTACAGAATGTTCCATTCATTCACTGCGAGTCTGGAGTTTATCTGATTCTCCACTCCCGCCTGGTTAACATTACACCACTTGTGAATGTCCAAGTAAGCCAATGCTGGTTTTCAGAGGCCTGTTCATACTCGCAGCCGTGCTGTTTAATTGACAATTCACTCCACCCTGTTCAGCTCTTCATTGTCCCACCACACTACCAGCCTTCAGAAATCTTTGTTATCTCCACTACAGAATGTTCCATTCATTCACTGCGAATCTGGAAGTCATCTGACTCTCAACTCCACGCAGGTTTTCATTACACCACTGTTGAATGTCCAAGTAACCCAATGCTGGTTTTCAGCGGCCTGTTCATATTCGCAGCCCTGCTGTTTACTTGGCTATCGATTCAAGCCTGGTCAGCTCTTCATTTTCCTGTCCACACAACA
This sequence comes from Sorex fumeus, assembly GCF_029834395.1. NCBI lineage: Eukaryota > Metazoa > Chordata > Mammalia > Eulipotyphla > Soricidae > Sorex > Sorex fumeus. Next base: position 168,293 of record NW_026606357.1, on the reverse strand, counting down.
CAGGCTTCAGAAATCATTGGAATCTCCTCTACAGAATGTTCCATTCATTCACTGCGAATGTGGAATTCAACTGACTCTCCACTCCATGCAGGTTTCCTTACACCACTGATGAATGTCCAAGTAACCCAATGCTGGTTTTCAGCTGCATGTTCACACTCGCAGCCATGCTATACAATTGGCTTTCCACTAAATCCTGATTAGTTCTTGATTTTCCTTCCACACGACCCAGCCTTCAGAAATCATTGGAATCTCCACTAGAGAATGTTCCATTCATTCACTGCGAATCTGGAATTCCTCTGAACCTCCACTCCCGGCAGGTTTTCGTTACACCACTGTTGAATGTCCAAGTAACCCAATGTTTTAAGTGTTTTCTTCACAAGCGCAGTGGTGCTGTTCAATTGGCTATCCACTCAACCCTGGCCAGCTCTACATTTTCCTGTCCACACCACAGAGACTGGAGAAATCATTGTTATCTCCACTACAGAATGTTCCATTCATTCACAGCGAATCTGGAATTCATCTGAATCTCCACTCCCGGCAGGTTTTCGTGACACCACTGGTAAATATCCAAGTAAGCCAATGCTGGTTTTAAGTGGCCTGCTCATACTCTCAGCCGTGCTGTTCAATTTGCTATCCACTCAACCCTCTTCAGCTCCATTTTCCTGTCCACATAACCCAAACTTCAGAAACAATTGGTATCTCCTCCACAGAATGTTCCATTCATTGACTGCAAATCTGAAATTCATCTAATTCTCAACTCCCGTCAGGTTTTCGTTACACCACTTGTGAATGTCCAATTAAGCCAAAGCTGGTTTTCAGTGGCCTGTTCTTACTACGAGACGTGCTGTTCATTTGGCTATCCATTCCACCCTGTTCAGCTCTACATTTTCGTGTCCACAAAACCCAGCCTTCAGAAATCATTGGAATCACCACTAGAGAATGTTCCATTCATTCACTGCGAATCTGGAATTCATCTGAATCTCCACTCCCGGCAGGTTTTCATTGCACCACTGCTGAATGTTCAAGTAACGCAATGATGGTTTTCAGCGGTCTATTCACACTCGAACCCGTGCTGTTCACGGTCTAGCGACTCAACACTGGTGAGTTCTTCTTTTTCCAGTTCAGACAATACAAACCTCAGAAACCATTGCAATCTACACTACAGAATGTTTCATTCATTCACGCGAATCTTGAATTCATCTTGTTCTCCACTCCCAGCAGGTTTTCGTTTCACCACTGGTGAATGTCCAAGCAACCCAAGGCTGGTTTCAGCTGCGTGTTAACACTCGCAGCCGTGCTGTTCAATTGGCTATCCAGTGAACGCTGGTTAGCTCTTGATTTTCCTTCCACACACCGAGCCTTCAGAAATCATTCTTATCTCCACTTCAGAATGTTCCATTCGTTCCCTGCGAATCTGGAATTCCTCTGACTCTCCACACCAGGCAGATTTTCCTAACAACACTGGTGAATGACCAGGTAATCCAATGCTGGTTTTCAGCGGCTGTTCACACTCACAGCCTTGCTGTTCAATTGGCAATCCAGTCAAACCTAGTCAGCTCTTCATTTTCCTGTCCACACAACCCAGCGTTCAGAAATCATTGGAATCTCTACTACAGAAATTTCCATTCATTCACTGTGAATCTGGAAATAATCTGAATCTGCATTCCAGGAAGGCTTTCGTTACACCACTGATGAATGTCCAAGTAATGCAATGCTGCTTCTTAGTGGTCTGTTCACACTCGAAACCGTGCTGTTCACTGGCTATCCACTCAACATTGGTCAGCTCTTCAATATCCTGTCCAGACTATCCAGATTTCTAAATCTTGGCAATCTCCACTACAGAATGTTCCATTCAATCACGCGAATCTGGAATTCATCAGAGTCTCCACTCCCGGCAGGTTTTCGTGACACCACTGGTATATGTCCAAGGAAGCCAATGCTGGTTTTAAGCCGCCTGCTTATACTCTCAGCCGTGCTGTTCAATTTGCTATCCACCCAACCCTATTCAGCTCTACATTTTCCTGTCCTCATAACCCAACCTTCAGAAATAATTGGTATCTCCTCCACAGAATGTTCCGTTCATTCACTGCGAATCTTAAATTCATCTGACTCTCAACTCCCGGCGGGTTATCGTTACACCACTTGTGAATGTCCAAGTAAGCCAATGCTGGTTTTCAGTGGCCTGTTCATACTAAGAGACGTGCTGTTCATTTGGCTATCCACTCCACCCTGTTCAGCTCTACATTTTCGTGTCCACAAAACCCAGCCTTCAGAAATCATTGGAATCACCACTAGAGAATGTTCCATTCATTCACTGCGAATCTGGAATTCATCTGAACCTCCACTCCCGGCAGGTTTTCGTTACACCACTGGTGAATGTCCAAGTAACTCAATACTGGTTTTCAGAGGCATGTTCAACTCGCAGAAGTGCTGTTCAATGGGCTATCCACTCAATATTGGTCAGCTCTTCATTTTCCTCTCCACACAAACCAGCCTTCAGAAATCATTGGGATCTCCACTACAGACTGTTCCATTCATTCACTGCGATTCTGCAATTCATCTGACTCTCCGCTCCAGGCAGGTTTTCATTACAGCACTGGTGAATGACCAAGTAATCCAATGCTGGTTTTCAGCCGCCTTTTCACACTCGCAGTGTGCTGTTCAATTGTCTATCCACTCAAACCTGGTCAGCCTTTCATTTTCTTTTCCACAATATCAGACTTCAGAAATCATTGGAATCGCCAGTACAGAATGTTCCATTCATTCACTGCCAATCTGGAATTCATCTGAATCCGCACTCCAGGTAGGCTTTCATTACACCACTTATGAATGTCCAAGTAACACAATGCTGGTTTTCAGCGGTCTGTTCACACTCTAAGCCCTGCTTTTTACTGGGTATCCACACAACTGTGGTCAGCTCTTCATTTTCATGTCCAAACAATCCAGACTTGAGAAATCATTGCAATCTCCAGTACAGAATGTTCCATTCATTCACTGCGAATCTGGAATTCAACTGAATCTCCACTACCTGCAGATTTATCTTACACCACTTGTGAATGTCCAAGTAAAACAATGCTGGTTTTCAGAGGCCTGTTCATGTTCGCAGTCGTGCTGTTCAATTGGCTATCCACTCAACCTGTTTTGCTCCTCATTTTCCTGTGCACACAACCCAGCCTTCAGAAATCATTGTAATCTCCACTACAGGATGTTCCATTCATTCACTGGGAATCTGGAATTCATCTGAATCTGCACTCCACGCAGGCTTTCGTTACACCACTGCTGAAAGTCGAAGTAATGCAATACTGGTTTTCAGTGGTCTGTTCACATTCGAAGCCGAGGCTTTTTACAGGCTATCCACTCAACACTGGTCAGCTCTTCATTTTCGTGTCCCCACAATCCAGATTTCAGAAATCATTGCAATCTCCACTACAGAATGTTCCATTCATTCACTGCGAGTCTGGAGTTTATCTGATTCTCCACTCCCGCCTGGTTAACATTACACCACTTGTGAATGTCCAAGTAAGCCAATGCTGGTTTTCAGAGGCCTGTTCATACTCGCAGCCGTGCTGTTTAATTGACAATTCACTCCACCCTGTTCAGCTCTTCATTGTCCCACCACACTACCAGCCTTCAGAAATCTTTGTTATCTCCACTACAGAATGTTCCATTCATTCACTGCGAATCTGGAATTCATCTGACTCTCAACTCCACGCAGGTTTTCATTACACCACTGTTGAATGTCCAAGTAACCCAATGCTGGTTTTCAGCGGCCTGTTCATATTCGCAGCCCTGCTGTTTACTTGGCTATCGATTCAAGCCTGGTCAGCTCTTCATTTTCCTGTCCACACAACACAGGCTTCAGAAATCTTTGGAATCTCCTCTACAGAATGTTCCATTCATTCACTGCGAATGTGGAATTCAACTGACTCTCCACTCCATGCAGGTTTTCCTTACACCACTGATGAATGTCCAAGTAACCCAATGCTGGTTTTCAGCTGCATGTTCACACTCGCAGCCATGCTATACAATTGGCTTTCCACTAAATCCTGATTAGTTCTTGATTTTCCTTCCACACGACCCAGCCTTCAGAAATCATTGGAATCTCCACTAGAGAATGTTCCATTCATTCACTGCGAATCTGGAATTCCTCTGAACCTCCACTCCCGGCAGGTTTTCGTTACACCACTGTTGAATGTCCAAGTAACCCAATGTTTTAAGTGTTTTCTTCACAAGCGCAGTGGTGCTGTTCAATTGGCTATCCACTCAACCCTGGCCAGCTCTACATTTTCCTGTCCACACCACAGAGACTGGAGAAATCATTGTTATCTCCACTACAGAATGTTCCATTCATTCACAGCGAATCTGGAATTCATCTGAATCTCCACTCCCGGCAGGTTTTCGTGACACCACTGGTAAATATCCAAGTAAGCCAATGCTGGTTTTAAGTGGCCTGCTCATACTCTCAGCCGTGCTGTTCAATTTGCTATCCACTCAACCTTCTTCAGCTCCATTTTCCTGTCCACATAACCCAAACTTCAGAAACAATTGGTATCTCCTCCACAGAATGTTCCATTCATTGACTGCAAATCTGAAATTCATCTAATTCTCAACTCCCGTCAGGTTTTCGTTACACCACTTGTGAATGTCCAATTAAGCCAAAGCTGGTTTTCAGTGGCCTGTTCTTACTACGAGACGTGCTGTTCATTTGGCTATCCATTCCACCCTGTTCAGCTCTACATTTTCGTGTCCACAAAACCCAGCCTTCAGAAATCATTGGAATCACCACTAGAGAATGTTCCAATCATTCACTGCGAATCTGGAATTCATCTGAATCTCCACTCCCGGCAGGTTTTCATTGCACCACTGCTGAATGTTCAAGTAACGCAATGATGGTTTTCAGCGGTCTATTCACACTCGAACCCGTGCTGTTCACGGTCTAGCGACTCAACACTGGTGAGTTCTTCTTTTTCCAGTTCAGACAATACAAACCTCAGAAACCATTGCAATCTACACTACAGAATGTTTCATTCATTCACGCGAATCTTGAATTCATCTTGTTCTCCACTCCCAGCAGGTTTTCGTTTCACCACTGGTGAATGTCCAAGCAACCCAAGGCTGGTTTCAGCTGCGTGTTAACACTCGCAGCCGTGCTGTTCAATTGGCTATCCAGTGAACGCTGGTTAGCTCTTGATTTTCCTTCCACACACCGAGCCTTCAGAAATCATTCTTATCTCCACTTCAGAATGTTCCATTCGTTCCCTGCGAATCTGGAATTCCTCTGACTCTCCACACCAGGCAGATTTTCCTAACACTGGTGAATGACCAGGTAATCCAATGCTGGTTTTCAGCGGCTGTTCACACTCACAGCCTTGCTGTTCAATTGGCAATCCAGTCAAACCTAGTCAGCTCTTCATTTTCCTGTCCACACAACCCAGCGTTCAGAAATCATTGGAATCTCTACTACAGAAATTTCCATTCATTCACTGTGAATCTGGAAATAATCTGAATCTGCATTCCAGGAAGGCTTTCGTTACACCACTGATGAATGTCCAAGTAATGCAATGCTGCTTCTTAGTGGTCTGTTCACACTCGAAACCGTGCTGTTCACTGGCTATCCACTCAACATTGGTCAGCTCTTCAATATCCTGTCCAGACTATCCAGATTTCTAAATCTTGGCAATCTCCACTACAGAATGTTCCATTCAATCACGCGAATCTGGAATTCATCAGAGTCTCCACTCCCGGCAGGTTTTCGTGACACCACTGGTATATGTCCAAGGAAGCCAATGCTGGTTTTAAGCCGCCTGCTTATACTCTCAGCCGTGCTGTTCAATTTGCTATCCACCCAACCCTATTCAGCTCTACATTTTCCTGTCCTCATAACCCAACCTTCAGAAATAATTGGTATCTCCTCCACAGAATGTTCCGTTCATTCACTGCGAATCTTAAATTCATCTGACTCTCAACTCCCGGCGGGTTATCGTTACACCACTTGTGAATGTCCAAGTAAGCCAATGCTGGTTTTCAGTGGCCTGTTCATACTAAGAGACGTGCTGTTCATTTGGCTATCCACTCCACCCTGTTCAGCTCTACATTTTCGTGTCCACAAAACCCAGCCTTCAGAAATCATTGGAATCACCACTAGAGAATGTTCCATTCATTCACTGCGAATCTGGAATTCATCTGAACCTCCACTCCCGGCAGGTTTTCGTTACACCACTGGTGAATGTCCAAGTAACTCAATACTGGTTTTCAGAGGCATGTTCAACTCGCAGAAGTGCTGTTCAATGGGCTATCCACTCAATATTGGTCAGCTCTTCATTTTCCTCTCCACACAAACCAGCCTTCAGAAATCATTGGGATCTCCACTACAGACTGTTCCATTCATTCACTGCGATTCTGCAATTCATCTGACTCTCCGCTCCAGGCAGGTTTTCATTACAGCACTGGTGAATGACCAAGTAATCCAATGCTGGTTTTCAGCCGCCTTTTCACACTCGCAGTGTGCTGTTCAATTGTCTATCCACTCAAACCTGGTCAGCCTTTCATTTTCTTTTCCACAATATCAGACTTCAGAAATCATTGGAATCGCCAGTACAGAATGTTCCATTCATTCACTGCCAATCTGGAATTCATCTGAATCCGCACTCCAGGTAGGCTTTCATTACACCACTTATGAATGTCCAAGTAACACAATGCTGGTTTTCAGCGGTCTGTTCACACTCTAAGCCCTGCTTTTTACTGGGTATCCACACAACTGTGGTCAGCTCTTCATTTTCATGTCCAAACAATCCAGACTTGAGAAATCATTGCAATCTCCAGTACAGAATGTTCCATTCATTCACTGCGAATCTGGAATTCAACTGAATCTCCACTACCTGCAGATTTATCTTACACCACTTGTGAATGTCCAAGTAAAACAATGCTGGTTTTCAGAGGCCTGTTCATGTTCGCAGTCGTGCTGTTCAATTGGCTATCCACTCAACCTGTTTTGCTCCTCATTTTCCTGTGCACACAACCCAGCCTTCAGAAATCATTGTAATCTCCACTACAGGATGTTCCATTCATTCACTGGGAATCTGGAATTCATCTGAATCTGCACTCCACGCAGGCTTTCGTTACACCACTGCTGAAAGTCGAAGTAATGCAATACTGGTTTTCAGTGGTCTGTTCACATTCGAAGCCGAGGCTTTTTACAGGCTATCCACTCAACACTGGTCAGCTCTTCATTTTCGTGTCCCCACAATCCAGATTTCAGAAATCATTGCAATCTCCACTACAGAATGTTCCATTCATTCACTGCGAGTCTGGAGTTTATCTGATTCTCCACTCCCGCCTGGTTAACATTACACCACTTGTGAATGTCCAAGTAAGCCAATGCTGGTTTTCAGAGGCCTGTTCATACTCGCAGCCGTGCTGTTTAATTGACAATTCACTCCACCCTGTTCAGCTCTTCATTGTCCCACCACACTACCAGCCTTCAGAAATCTTTGTTATCTCCACTACAGAATGTTCCATTCATTCACTGCGAATCTGGAATTCATCTGACTCTCAACTCCACGCAGGTTTTCATTACACCACTGTTGAATGTCCAAGTAACCCAATGCTGGTTTTCAGCGGCCTGTTCATATTCGCAGCCCTGCTGTTTACTTGGCTATCGATTCAAGCCTGGTCAGCTCTTCATTTTCCTGTCCACACAACACAGGCTTCAGAAATCATTGGAATCTCCTCTACAGAATGTTCCATTCATTCACTGCGAATGTGGAATTCAACTGACTCTCCACTCCATGCAGGTTTTCCTTACACCACTGATGAATGTCCAAGTAACCCAATGCTGGTTTTCAGCTGCATGTTCACACTCGCAGCCATGCTATACAATTGGCTTTCCACTAAATCCTGATTAGTTCTTGATTTTCCTTCCACACGACCCAGCCTTCAGAAATCATTGGAATCTCCACTAGAGAATGTTCCATTCATTCACTGCGAATCTGGAATTCCTCTGAACCTCCACTCCCGGCAGGTTTTCGTTACACCACTGTTGAATGTCCAAGTAACCCAATGTTTTAAGTGTTTTCTTCACAAGCGCAGTGGTGCTGTTCAATTGGCTATCCACTCAACCCTGGCCAGCTCTACATTTTCCTGTCCACACCACAGAGACTGGAGAAATCATTGTTATCTCCACTACAGAATGTTCCATTCATTCACAGCGAATCTGGAATTCATCTGAATCTCCACTCCCGGCAGGTTTTCGTGACACCACTGGTAAATATCCAAGTAAGCCAATGCTGGTTTTAAGTGGCCTGCTCATACTCTCAGCCGTGCTGTTCAATTTGCTATCCACTCAACCCTCTTCAGCTCCATTTTCCTGTCCACATAACCCAAACTTCAGAAACAATTGGTATCTCCTCCACAGAATGTTCCATTCATTGACTGCAAATCTGAAATTCATCTAATTCTCAACTCCCGTCAGGTTTTCGTTACACCACTTGTGAATGTCCAATTAAGCCAAAGCTGGTTTTCAGTGGCCTGTTCTTACTACGAGACGTGCTGTTCATTTGGCTATCCATTCCACCCTGTTCAGCTCTACATTTTCGTGTCCACAAAACCCAGCCTTCAGAAATCATTGGAATCACCACTAGAGAATGTTCCATTCATTCACTGCGAATCTGGAATTCATCTGAATCTCCACTCCCGGCAGGTTTTCATTGCACCACTGCTGAATGTTCAAGTAACGCAATGATGGTTTTCAGCGGTCTATTCACACTCGAACCCGTGCTGTTCACGGTCTAGCGACTCAACACTGGTGAGTTCTTCTTTTTCCAGTTCAGACAATACAAACCTCAGAAACCATTGCAATCTACACTACAGAATGTTTCATTCATTCACGCGAATCTTGAATTCATCTTGTTCTCCACTCCCAGCAGGTTTTCGTTTCACCACTGGTGAATGTCCAAGCAACCCAAGGCTGGTTTCAGCTGCGTGTTAACACTCGCAGCCGTGCTGTTCAATTGGCTATCCAGTGAACGCTGGTTAGCTCTTGATTTTCCTTCCACACACCGAGTCTTCAGAAATCATTCTTATCTCCACTTCAGAATGTTCCATTCGTTCCCTGCGAATCTGGAATTCCTCTGACTCTCCACACCAGGCAGATTTTCCTAACAACACTGGTGAATGACCAGGTAATCCAATGCTGGTTTTCAGCGGCTGTTCACACTCACAGCCTTGCTGTTCAATTGGCAATCCAGTCAAACCTAGTCAGCTCTTCATTTTCCTGTCCACACAACCCAGCGTTCAGAAATCATTGGAATCTCTACTACAGAAATTTCCATTCATTCACTGTGAATCTGGAAATAATCTGAATCTGCATTCCAGGAAGGCTTTCGTTACACCACTGATGAATGTCCAAGTAATGCAATGCTGCTTCTTAGTGGTCTGTTCACACTCGAAACCGTGCTGTTCACTGGCTATCCACTCAACATTGGTCAGCTCTTCAATATCCTGTCCAGACTATCCAGATTTCTAAATCTTGGCAATCTCCACTACAGAATGTTCCATTCAATCACGCGAATCTGGAATTCATCAGAGTCTCCACTCCCGGCAGGTTTTCGTGACACCACTGGTATATGTCCAAGGAAGCCAATGCTGGTTTTAAGCCGCCTGCTTATACTCTCAGCCGTGCTGTTCAATTTGCTATCCACCCAACCCTATTCAGCTCTACATTTTCCTGTCCTCATAACCCAACCTTCAGAAATAATTGGTATCTCCTCCACAGAATGTTCCGTTCATTCACTGCGAATCTTAAATTCATCTGACTCTCAACTCCCGGCGGGTTATCGTTACACCACTTGTGAATGTCCAAGTAAGCCAATGCTGGTTTTCAGTGGCCTGTTCATACTAAGAGACGTGCTGTTCATTTGGCTATCCACTCCACCCTGTTCAGCTCTACATTTTCGTGTCCACAAAACCCAGCCTTCAGAAATCATTGGAATCACCACTAGAGAATGTTCCATTCATTCACTGCGAATCTGGAATTCATCTGAACCTCCACTCCCGGCAGGTTTTCGTTACACCACTGGTGAATGTCCAAGTAACTCAATACTGGTTTTCAGAGGCATGTTCAACTCGCAGAAGTGCTGTTCAATGGGCTATCCACTCAATATTGGTCAGCTCTTCATTTTCCTCTCCACACAAACCAGCCTTCAGAAATCATTGGGATCTCCACTACAGACTGTTCCATTCATTCACTGCGATTCTGCAATTCATCTGACTCTCCGCTCCAGGCAGGTTTTCATTACAGCACTGGTGAATGACCAAGTAATCCAATGCTGGTTTTCAGCCGCCTTTTCACACTCGCAGTGTGCTGTTCAATTGTCTATCCACTCAAACCTGGTCAGCCTTTCATTTTCTTTTCCACAATATCAGACTTCAGAAATCATTGGAATCGCCAGTACAGAATGTACCATTCATTCACTGCCAATCTGGAATTCATCTGAATCCGCACTCCAGGTAGGCTTTCATTACACCACTTATGAATGTCCAAGTAACACAATGCTGGTTTTCAGCGGTCTGTTCACACTCTAAGCCCTGCTTTTTACTGGGTATCCACACAACTGTGGTCAGCTCTTCATTTTCATGTCCAAACAATCCAGACTTGAGAAATCATTGCAATCTCCAGTACAGAATGTTCCATTCATTCACTGCGAATCTGGAATTCAACTGAATCTCCACTACCTGCAGATTTATCTTACACCACTTGTGAATGTCCAAGTAAAACAATGCTGGTTTTCAGAGGCCTGTTCATGTTCGCAGTCGTGCTGTTCAATTGGCTATCCACTCAACCTGTTTTGCTCCTCATTTTCCTGTGCACACAACCCAGCCTTCAGAAATCATTGTAATCTCCACTACAGGATGTTCCATTCATTCACTGGGAATCTGGAATTCATCTGAATCTGCACTCCACGCAGGCTTTCGTTACACCACTGCTGAAAGTCGAAGTAATGCAATACTGGTTTTCAGTGGTCTGTTCACATTCGAAGCCGAGGCTTTTTACAGGCTATCCACTCAACACTGGTCAGCTCTTCATTTTCGTGTCCCCACAATCCAGATTTCAGAAATCATTGCAATCTCCACTACAGAATGTTCCATTCATTCACTGCGAGTCTGGAGTTTATCTGATTCTCCACTCCCGCCTGGTTAACATTACACCACTTGTGAATGTCCAAGTAAGCCAATGCTGGTTTTCAGAGGCCTGTTCATACTCGCAGCCGTGCTGTTTAATTGACAATTCACTCCACCCTGTTCAGCTCTTCATTGTCCCACCACACTACCAGCCTTCAGAAATCTTTGTTATCTCCACTACAGAATGTTCCATTCATTCACTGCGAATCTGGAATTCATCTGACTCTCAACTCCACGCAGGTTTTCATTACACCACTGTTGAATGTCCAAGTAACCCAATGCTGGTTTTCAGCGGCCTGTTCATATTCGCAGCCCTGCTGTTTACTTGGCTATCGATTCAAGCCTGGTCAGCTCTTCATTTTCCTGTCCACACAACACAGGCTTCAGAAATCATTGGAATCTCCTCTACAGAATGTTCCATTCATTCACTGCGAATGTGGAATTCAACTGACTCTCCACTCCATGCAGGTTTTCCTTACACCACTGATGAATGTCCAAGTAACCCAATGCTGGTTTTCAGCTGCATGTTCACACTCGCAGCCATGCTATACAATTGGCTTTCCACTAAATCCTGATTAGTTCTTGATTTTCCTTCCACACGACCCAGCCTTCAGAAATCATTGGAATCTCCACTAGAGAATGTTCCATTCATTCACTGCGAATCTGGAATTCCTCTGAACCTCCACTCCCGGCAGGTTTTCGTTACACCACTGTTGAATGTCCAAGTAACCCAATGTTTTAAGTGTTTTCTTCACAAGCGCAGTGGTGCTGTTCAATTGGCTATCCACTCAACCCTGGCCAGCTCTACATTTTCCTGTCCACACCACAGAGACTGGAGAAATCATTGTTATCTCCACTACAGAATGTTCCATTCATTCACAGCGAATCTGGAATTCATCTGAATCTCCACTCCCGGCAGGTTTTCGTGACACCACTGGTAAATATCCAAGTAAGCCAATGCTGGTTTTAAGTGGCCTGCTCATACTCTCAGCCGTGCTGTTCAATTTGCTATCCACTCAACCCTCTTCAGCTCCATTTTCCTGTCCACATAACCCAAACTTCAGAAACAATTGGTATCTCCTCCACAGAATGTTCCATTCATTGACTGCAAATCTGAAATTCATCTAATTCTCAACTCCCGTCAGGTTTTCGTTACACCACTTGTGAATGTCCAATTAAGCCAAAGCTGGTTTTCAGTGGCCTGTTCTTACTACGAGACGTGCTGTTCATTTGGCTATCCATTCCACCCTGTTCAGCTCTACATTTTCGTGTCCACAAAACCCAGCCTTCAGAAATCATTGGAATCACCACTAGAGAATGTTCCATTCATTCACTGCGAATCTGGAATTCATCTGAATCTCCACTCCCGGCAGGTTTTCATTGCACCACTGCTGAATGTTCAAGTAACGCAATGATGGTTTTCAGCGGTCTATTCACACTCGAACCCGTGCTGTTCACGGTCTAGCGACTCAACACTGGTGAGTTCTTCTTTTTCCAGTTCAGACAATACAAACCTCAGAAACCATTGCAATCTACACTACAGAATGTTTCATTCATTCACGCGAATCTTGAATTCATCTTGTTCTCCACTCCCAGCAGGTTTTCGTTTCACCACTGGTGAATGTCCAAGCAACCCAAGGCTGGTTTCAGCTGCGTGTTAACACTCGCAGCCGTGCTGTTCAATTGGCTATCCAGTGAACGCTGGTTAGCTCTTGATTTTCCTTCCACACACCGAGTCTTCAGAAATCATTCTTATCTCCACTTCAGAATGTTCCATTCGTTCCCTGCGAATCTGGAATTCCTCTGACTCTCCACACCAGGCAGATTTTCCTAACAACACTGGTGAATGACCAGGTAATCCAATGCTGGTTTTCAGCGGCTGTTCACACTCACAGCCTTGCTGTTCAATTGGCAATCCAGTCAAACCTAGTCAGCTCTTCATTTTCCTGTCCACACAACCCAGCGTTCAGAAATCATTGGAATCTCTACTACAGAAATTTCCATTCATTCACTGTGAATCTGGAAATAATCTGAATCTGCATTCCAGGAAGGCTTTCGTTACACCACTGATGAATGTCCAAGTAATGCAATGCTGCTTCTTAGTGGTCTGTTCACACTCGAAACCGTGCTGTTCACTGGCTATCCACTCAACATTGGTCAGCTCTTCAATATCCTGTCCAGACTATCCAGATTTCTAAATCTTGGCAATCTCCACTACAGAATGTTCCATTCAATCACGCGAATCTGGAATTCATCAGAGTCTCCACTCCCGGCAGGTTTTCGTGACACCACTGGTATATGTCCAAGGAAGCCAATGCTGGTTTTAAGCCGCCTGCTTATACTCTCAGCCGTGCTGTTCAATTTGCTATCCACCCAACCCTATTCAGCTCTACATTTTCCTGTCCTCATAACCCAACCTTCAGAAATAATTGGTATCTCCTCCACAGAATGTTCCGTTCATTCACTGCGAATCTTAAATTCATCTGACTCTCAACTCCCGGCGGGTTATCGTTACACCACTTGTGAATGTCCAAGTAAGCCAATGCTGGTTTTCAGTGGCCTGTTCATACTAAGAGACGTGCTGTTCATTTGGCTATCCACTCCACCCTGTTCAGCTCTACATTTTCGTGTCCACAAAACCCAGCCTTCAGAAATCATTGGAATCACCACTAGAGAATGTTCCATTCATTCACTGCGAATCTGGAATTCATCTGAACCTCCACTCCCGGCAGGTTTTCGTTACACCACTGGTGAATGTCCAAGTAACTCAATACTGGTTTTCAGAGGCATGTTCAACTCGCAGAAGTGCTGTTCAATGGGCTATCCACTCAATATTGGTCAGCTCTTCATTTTCCTCTCCACACAAACCAGCCTTCAGAAATCATTGGGATCTCCACTACAGACTGTTCCATTCATTCACTGCGATTCTGCAATTCATCTGACTCTCCGCTCCAGGCAGGTTTTCATTACAGCACTGGTGAATGACCAAGTAATCCAATGCTGGTTTTCAGCCGCCTTTTCACACTCGCAGTGTGCTGTTCAATTGTCTATCCACTCAAACCTGGTCAGCCTTTCATTTTCTTTTCCACAATATCAGACTTCAGAAATCATTGGAATCGCCAGTACAGAATGTACCATTCATTCACTGCCAATCTGGAATTCATCTGAATCCGCACTCCAGGTAGGCTTTCATTACACCACTTATGAATGTCCAAGTAACACAATGCTGGTTTTCAGCGGTCTGTTCACACTCTAAGCCCTGCTTTTTACTGGGTATCCACACAACTGTGGTCAGCTCTTCATTTTCATGTCCAAACAATCCAGACTTGAGAAATCATTGCAATCTCCAGTACAGAATGTTCCATTCATTCACTGCGAATCTGGAATTCAACTGAATCTCCACTACCTGCAGATTTATCTTACACCACTTGTGAATGTCCAAGTAAAACAATGCTGGTTTTCAGAGGCCTGTTCATGTTCGCAGTCGTGCTGTTCAATTGGCTATCCACTCAACCTGTTTTGCTCCTCATTTTCCTGTGCACACAACCCAGCCTTCAGAAATCATTGTAATCTCCACTACAGGATGTTCCATTCATTCACTGGGAATCTGGAATTCATCTGAATCTGCACTCCACGCAGGCTTTCGTTACACCACTGCTGAAAGTCGAAGTAATGCAATACTGGTTTTCAGTGGTCTGTTCACATTCGAAGCCGAGGCTTTTTACAGGCTATCCACTCAACACTGGTCAGCTCTTCATTTTCGTGTCCCCACAATCCAGATTTCAGAAATCATTGCAATCTCCACTACAGAATGTTCCATTCATTCACTGCGAGTCTGGAGTTTATCTGATTCTCCACTCCCGCCTGGTTAACATTACACCACTTGTGAATGTCCAAGTAAGCCAATGCTGGTTTTCAGAGGCCTGTTCATACTCGCAGCCGTGCTGTTTAATTGACAATTCACTCCACCCTGTTCAGCTCTTCATTGTCCCACCACACTACCAGCCTTCAGAAATCTTTGTTATCTCCACTACAGAATGTTCCATTCATTCACTGCGAATCTGGAAGTCATCTGACTCTCAACTCCACGCAGGTTTTCATTACACCACTGTTGAATGTCCAAGTAACCCAATGCTGGTTTTCAGCGGCCTGTTCATATTCGCAGCCCTGCTGTTTACTTGGCTATCGATTCAAGCCTGGTCAGCTCTTCATTTTCCTGTCCACACAACACAGGCTTCAGAAATCATTGGAATCTCCTCTACAGAATGTTCCATTCATTCACTGCGAATGTGGAATTCAACTGACTCTCCACTCCATGCAGGTTTTCCTTACACCACTGATGAATGTCCAAGTAACCCAATGCTGGTTTTCAGCTGCATGTTCACACTCGCAGCCATGCTATACAATTGGCTTTCCACTAAATCCTGATTAGTTCTTGATTTTCCTTCCACACGACCCAGCCTTCAGAAATCATTGGAATCTCCACTAGAGAATGTTCCATTCATTCACTGCGAATCTGGAATTCCTCTGAACCTCCACTCCCGGCAGGTTTTCGTTACACCACTGTTGAATGTCCAAGTAACCCAATGTTTTAAGTGTTTTCTTCACAAGCGCAGTGGTGCTGTTCAATTGGCTATCCACTCAACCCTGGCCAGCTCTACATTTTCCTGTCCACACCACAGAGACTGGAGAAATCATTGTTATCTCCACTACAGAATGTTCCATTCATTCACAGCGAATCTGGAATTCATCTGAATCTCCACTCCCGGCAGGTTTTCGTGACACCACTGGTAAATATCCAAGTAAGCCAATGCTGGTTTTAAGTGGCCTGCTCATACTCTCAGCCGTGCTGTTCAATTTGCTATCCACTCAACCCTCTTCAGCTCCATTTTCCTGTCCACATAACCCAAACTTCAGAAACAATTGGTATCTCCTCCACAGAATGTTCCATTCATTGACTGCAAATCTGAAATTCATCTAATTCTCAACTCCCGTCAGGTTTTCGTTACACCACTTGTGAATGTCCAATTAAGCCAAAGCTGGTTTTCAGTGGCCTGTTCTTACTACGAGACGTGCTGTTCATTTGGCTATCCATTCCACCCTGTTCAGCTCTACATTTTCGTGTCCACAAAACCCAGCTTCAGAAATCATTGGAATCACCACTAGAGAATGTTCCATTCATTCACTGCGAATCTGGAATTCATCTGAATCTCCACTCCCGGCAGGTTTTCATTGCACCACTGCTGAATGTTCAAGTAACGCAATGATGGTTTTCAGCGGTCTATTCACACTCGAACCCGTGCTGTTCACGGTCTAGCGACTCAACACTGGTGAGTTCTTCTTTTTCCAGTTCAGACAATACAAACCTCAGAAACCATTGCAATCTACACTACAGAATGTTTCATTCATTCACGCGAATCTTGAATTCATCTTGTTCTCCACTCCCAGCAGGTTTTCGTTTCACCACTGGTGAATGTCCAAGCAACCCAAGGCTGGTTTCAGCTGCGTGTTAACACTCGCAGCCGTGCTGTTCAATTGGCTATCCAGTGAACGCTGGTTAGCTCTTGATTTTCCTTCCACACACCGAGCCTTCAGAAATCATTCTTATCTCCACTTCAGAATGTTCCATTCGTTCCCTGCGAATCTGGAATTCCTCTGACTCTCCACACCAGGCAGATTTTCCTAACAACACTGGTGAATGACCAGGTAATCCAATGCTGGTTTTCAGCGGCTGTTCACACTCACAGCCTTGCTGTTCAATTGGCAATCCAGTCAAACCTAGTCAGCTCTTCATTTTCCTGTCCACACAACCCAGCGTTCAGAAATCATTGGAATCTCTACTACAGAAATTTCCATTCATTCACTGTGAATCTGGAAATAATCTGAATCTGCATTCCAGGAAGGCTTTCGTTACACCACTGATGAATGTCCAAGTAATGCAATGCTGCTTCTTAGTGGTCTGTTCACACTCGAAACCGTGCTGTTCACTGGCTATCCACTCAACATTGGTCAGCTCTTCAATATCCTGTCCAGACTATCCAGATTTCTAAATCTTGGCAATCTCCACTACAGAATGTTCCATTCAATCACGCGAATCTGGAATTCATCAGAGTCTCCACTCCCGGCAGGTTTTCGTGACACCACTGGTATATGTCCAAGGAAGCCAATGCTGGTTTTAAGCCGCCTGCTTATACTCTCAGCCGTGCTGTTCAATTTGCTATCCACCCAACCCTATTCAGCTCTACATTTTCCTGTCCTCATAACCCAACCTTCAGAAATAATTGGTATCTCCTCCACAGAATGTTCCGTTCATTCACTGCGAATCTTAAATTCATCTGACTCTCAACTCCCGGCGGGTTATCGTTACACCACTTGTGAATGTCCAAGTAAGCCAATGCTGGTTTTCAGTGGCCTGTTCATACTAAGAGACGTGCTGTTCATTTGGCTATCCACTCCACCCTGTTCAGCTCTACATTTTCGTGTCCACAAAACCCAGCCTTCAGAAATCATTGGAATCACCACTAGAGAATGTTCCATTCATTCACTGCGAATCTGGAATTCATCTGAACCTCCACTCCCGGCAGGTTTTCGTTACACCACTGGTGAATGTCCAAGTAACTCAATACTGGTTTTCAGAGGCATGTTCAACTCGCAGAAGTGCTGTTCAATGGGCTATCCACTCAATATTGGTCAGCTCTTCATTTTCCTCTCCACACAAACCAGCCTTCAGAAATCATTGGGATCTCCACTACAGACTGTTCCATTCATTCACTGCGATTCTGCAATTCATCTGACTCTCCGCTCCAGGCAGGTTTTCATTACAGCACTGGTGAATGACCAAGTAATCCAATGCTGGTTTTCAGCCGCCTTTTCACACTCGCAGTGTGCTGTTCAATTGTCTATCCACTCAAACCTGGTCAGCCTTTCATTTTCTTTTCCACAATATCAGACTTCAGAAATCATTGGAATCGCCAGTACAGAATGTTCCATTCATTCACTGCCAATCTGGAATTCATCTGAATCCGCACTCCAGGTAGGCTTTCATTACACCACTTATGAATGTCCAAGTAACACAATGCTGGTTTTCAGCGGTCTGTTCACACTCTAAGCCCTGCTTTTTACTGGGTATCCACACAACTGTGGTCAGCTCTTCATTTTCATGTCCAAACAATCCAGACTTGAGAAATCATTGCAATCTCCAGTACAGAATGTTCCATTCATTCACTGCGAATCTGGAATTCAACTGAATCTCCACTACCTGCAGATTTATCTTACACCACTTGTGAATGTCCAAGTAAAACAATGCTGGTTTTCAGAGGCCTGTTCATGTTCGCAGTCGTGCTGTTCAATTGGCTATCCACTCAACCTGTTTTGCTCCTCATTTTCCTGTGCACACAACCCAGCCTTCAGAAATCATTGTAATCTCCACTACAGGATGTTCCATTCATTCACTGGGAATCTGGAATTCATCTGAATCTGCACTCCACGCAGGCTTTCGTTACACCACTGCTGAAAGTCGAAGTAATGCAATACTGGTTTTCAGTGGTCTGTTCACATTCGAAGCCGAGGCTTTTTACAGGCTATCCACTCAACACTGGTCAGCTCTTCATTTTCGTGTCCCCACAATCCAGATTTCAGAAATCATTGCAATCTCCACTACAGAATGTTCCATTCATTCACTGCGAGTCTGGAGTTTATCTGATTCTCCACTCCCGCCTGGTTAACATTACACCACTTGTGAATGTCCAAGTAAGCCAATGCTGGTTTTCAGAGGCCTGTTCATACTCGCAGCCGTGCTGTTTAATTGACAATTCACTCCACCCTGTTCAGCTCTTCATTGTCCCACCACACTACCAGCCTTCAGAAATCTTTGTTATCTCCACTACAGAATGTTCCATTCATTCACTGCGAATCTGGAATTCATCTGACTCTCAACTCCACGCAGGTTTTCATTACACCACTGTTGAATGTCCAAGTAACCCAATGCTGGTTTTCAGCGGCCTGTTCATATTCGCAGCCCTGCTGTTTACTTGGCTATCGATTCAAGCCTGGTCAGCTCTTCATTTTCCTGTCCACACAACACAGGCTTCAGAAATCTTTGGAATCTCCTCTACAGAATGTTCCATTCATTCACTGCGAATGTGGAATTCAACTGACTCTCCACTCCATGCAGGTTTTCCTTACACCACTGATGAATGTCCAAGTAACCCAATGCTGGTTTTCAGCTGCATGTTCACACTCGCAGCCATGCTATACAATTGGCTTTCCACTAAATCCTGATTAGTTCTTGATTTTCCTTCCACACGACCCAGCCTTCAGAAATCATTGGAATCTCCACTAGAGAATGTTCCATTCATTCACTGCGAATCTGGAATTCCTCTGAACCTCCACTCCCGGCAGGTTTTCGTTACACCACTGTTGAATGTCCAAGTAACCCAATGTTTTAAGTGTTTTCTTCACAAGCGCAGTGGTGCTGTTCAATTGGCTATCCACTCAACCCTGGCCAGCTCTACATTTTCCTGTCCACACCACAGAGACTGGAGAAATCATTGTTATCTCCACTACAGAATGTTCCATTCATTCACAGCGAATCTGGAATTCATCTGAATCTCCACTCCCGGCAGGTTTTCGTGACACCACTGGTAAATATCCAAGTAAGCCAATGCTGGTTTTAAGTGGCCTGCTCATACTCTCAGCCGTGCTGTTCAATTTGCTATCCACTCAACCTTCTTCAGCTCCATTTTCCTGTCCACATAACCCAAACTTCAGAAACAATTGGTATCTCCTCCACAGAATGTTCCATTCATTGACTGCAAATCTGAAATTCATCTAATTCTCAACTCCCGTCAGGTTTTCGTTACACCACTTGTGAATGTCCAATTAAGCCAAAGCTGGTTTTCAGTGGCCTGTTCTTACTACGAGACGTGCTGTTCATTTGGCTATCCATTCCACCCTGTTCAGCTCTACATTTTCGTGTCCACAAAACCCAGCCTTCAGAAATCATTGGAATCACCACTAGAGAATGTTCCAATCATTCACTGCGAATCTGGAATTCATCTGAATCTCCACTCCCGGCAGGTTTTCATTGCACCACTGCTGAATGTTCAAGTAACGCAATGATGGTTTTCAGCGGTCTATTCACACTCGAACCCGTGCTGTTCACGGTCTAGCGACTCAACACTGGTGAGTTCTTCTTTTTCCAGTTCAGACAATACAAACCTCAGAAACCATTGCAATCTACACTACAGAATGTTTCATTCATTCACGCGAATCTTGAATTCATCTTGTTCTCCACTCCCAGCAGGTTTTCGTTTCACCACTGGTGAATGTCCAAGCAACCCAAGGCTGGTTTCAGCTGCGTGTTAACACTCGCAGCCGTGCTGTTCAATTGGCTATCCAGTGAACGCTGGTTAGCTCTTGATTTTCCTTCCACACACCGAGCCTTCAGAAATCATTCTTATCTCCACTTCAGAATGTTCCATTCGTTCCCTGCGAATCTGGAATTCCTCTGACTCTCCACACCAGGCAGATTTTCCTAACACTGGTGAATGACCAGGTAATCCAATGCTGGTTTTCAGCGGCTGTTCACACTCACAGCCTTGCTGTTCAATTGGCAATCCAGTCAAACCTAGTCAGCTCTTCATTTTCCTGTCCACACAACCCAGCGTTCAGAAATCATTGGAATCTCTACTACAGAAATTTCCATTCATTCACTGTGAATCTGGAAATAATCTGAATCTGCATTCCAGGAAGGCTTTCGTTACACCACTGATGAATGTCCAAGTAATGCAATGCTGCTTCTTAGTGGTCTGTTCACACTCGAAACCGTGCTGTTCACTGGCTATCCACTCAACATTGGTCAGCTCTTCAATATCCTGTCCAGACTATCCAGATTTCTAAATCTTGGCAATCTCCACTACAGAATGTTCCATTCAATCACGCGAATCTGGAATTCATCAGAGTCTCCACTCCCGGCAGGTTTTCGTGACACCACTGGTATATGTCCAAGGAAGCCAATGCTGGTTTTAAGCCGCCTGCTTATACTCTCAGCCGTGCTGTTCAATTTGCTATCCACCCAACCCTATTCAGCTCTACATTTTCCTGTCCTCATAACCCAACCTTCAGAAATAATTGGTATCTCCTCCACAGAATGTTCCGTTCATTCACTGCGAATCTTAAATTCATCTGACTCTCAACTCCCGGCGGGTTATCGTTACACCACTTGTGAATGTCCAAGTAAGCCAATGCTGGTTTTCAGTGGCCTGTTCATACTAAGAGACGTGCTGTTCATTTGGCTATCCACTCCACCCTGTTCAGCTCTACATTTTCGTGTCCACAAAACCCAGCCTTCAGAAATCATTGGAATCACCACTAGAGAATGTTCCATTCATTCACTGCGAATCTGGAATTCATCTGAACCTCCACTCCCGGCAGGTTTTCGTTACACCACTGGTGAATGTCCAAGTAACTCAATACTGGTTTTCAGAGGCATGTTCAACTCGCAGAAGTGCTGTTCAATGGGCTATCCACTCAATATTGGTCAGCTCTTCATTTTCCTCTCCACACAAACCAGCCTTCAGAAATCATTGGGATCTCCACTACAGACTGTTCCATTCATTCACTGCGATTCTGCAATTCATCTGACTCTCCGCTCCAGGCAGGTTTTCATTACAGCACTGGTGAATGACCAAGTAATCCAATGCTGGTTTTCAGCCGCCTTTTCACACTCGCAGTGTGCTGTTCAATTGTCTATCCACTCAAACCTGGTCAGCCTTTCATTTTCTTTTCCACAATATCAGACTTCAGAAATCATTGGAATCGCCAGTACAGAATGTTCCATTCATTCACTGCCAATCTGGAATTCATCTGAATCCGCACTCCAGGTAGGCTTTCATTACACCACTTATGAATGTCCAAGTAACACAATGCTGGTTTTCAGCGGTCTGTTCACACTCTAAGCCCTGCTTTTTACTGGGTATCCACACAACTGTGGTCAGCTCTTCATTTTCATGTCCAAACAATCCAGACTTGAGAAATCATTGCAATCTCCAGTACAGAATGTTCCATTCATTCACTGCGAATCTGGAATTCAACTGAATCTCCACTACCTGCAGATTTATCTTACACCACTTGTGAATGTCCAAGTAAAACAATGCTGGTTTTCAGAGGCCTGTTCATGTTCGCAGTCGTGCTGTTCAATTGGCTATCCACTCAACCTGTTTTGCTCCTCATTTTCCTGTGCACACAACCCAGCCTTCAGAAATCATTGTAATCTCCACTACAGGATGTTCCATTCATTCACTGGGAATCTGGAATTCATCTGAATCTGCACTCCACGCAGGCTTTCGTTACACCACTGCTGAAAGTCGAAGTAATGCAATACTGGTTTTCAGTGGTCTGTTCACATTCGAAGCCGAGGCTTTTTACAGGCTATCCACTCAACACTGGTCAGCTCTTCATTTTCGTGTCCCCACAATCCAGATTTCAGAAATCATTGCAATCTCCACTACAGAATGTTCCATTCATTCACTGCGAGTCTGGAGTTTATCTGATTCTCCACTCCCGCCTGGTTAACATTACACCACTTGTGAATGTCCAAGTAAGCCAATGCTGGTTTTCAGAGGCCTGTTCATACTCGCAGCCGTGCTGTTTAATTGACAATTCACTCCACCCTGTTCAGCTCTTCATTGTCCCACCACACTACCAGCCTTCAGAAATCTTTGTTATCTCCACTACAGAATGTTCCATTCATTCACTGCGAATCTGGAATTCATCTGACTCTCAACTCCACGCAGGTTTTCATTACACCACTGTTGAATGTCCAAGTAACCCAATGCTGGTTTTCAGCGGCCTGTTCATATTCGCAGCCCTGCTGTTTACTTGGCTATCGATTCAAGCCTGGTCAGCTCTTCATTTTCCTGTCCACACAACACAGGCTTCAGAAATCATTGGAATCTCCTCTACAGAATGTTCCATTCATTCACTGCGAATGTGGAATTCAACTGACTCTCCACTCCATGCAGGTTTTCCTTACACCACTGATGAATGTCCAAGTAACCCAATGCTGGTTTTCAGCTGCATGTTCACACTCGCAGCCATGCTATACAATTGGCTTTCCACTAAATCCTGATTAGTTCTTGATTTTCCTTCCACACGACCCAGCCTTCAGAAATCATTGGAATCTCCACTAGAGAATGTTCCATTCATTCACTGCGAATCTGGAATTCCTCTGAACCTCCACTCCCGGCAGGTTTTCGTTACACCACTGTTGAATGTCCAAGTAACCCAATGTTTTAAGTGTTTTCTTCACAAGCGCAGTGGTGCTGTTCAATTGGCTATCCACTCAACCCTGGCCAGCTCTACATTTTCCTGTCCACACCACAGAGACTGGAGAAATCATTGTTATCTCCACTACAGAATGTTCCATTCATTCACAGCGAATCTGGAATTCATCTGAATCTCCACTCCCGGCAGGTTTTCGTGACACCACTGGTAAATATCCAAGTAAGCCAATGCTGGTTTTAAGTGGCCTGCTCATACTCTCAGCCGTGCTGTTCAATTTGCTATCCACTCAACCCTCTTCAGCTCCATTTTCCTGTCCACATAACCCAAACTTCAGAAACAATTGGTATCTCCTCCACAGAATGTTCCATTCATTGACTGCAAATCTGAAATTCATCTAATTCTCAACTCCCGTCAGGTTTTCGTTACACCACTTGTGAATGTCCAATTAAGCCAAAGCTGGTTTTCAGTGGCCTGTTCTTACTACGAGACGTGCTGTTCATTTGGCTATCCATTCCACCCTGTTCAGCTCTACATTTTCGTGTCCACAAAACCCAGCCTTCAGAAATCATTGGAATCACCACTAGAGAATGTTCCATTCATTCACTGCGAATCTGGAATTCATCTGAATCTCCACTCCCGGCAGGTTTTCATTGCACCACTGCTGAATGTTCAAGTAACGCAATGATGGTTTTCAGCGGTCTATTCACACTCGAACCCGTGCTGTTCACGGTCTAGCGACTCAACACTGGTGAGTTCTTCTTTTTCCAGTTCAGACAATACAAACCTCAGAAACCATTGCAATCTACACTACAGAATGTTTCATTCATTCACGCGAATCTTGAATTCATCTTGTTCTCCACTCCCAGCAGGTTTTCGTTTCACCACTGGTGAATGTCCAAGCAACCCAAGGCTGGTTTCAGCTGCGTGTTAACACTCGCAGCCGTGCTGTTCAATTGGCTATCCAGTGAACGCTGGTTAGCTCTTGATTTTCCTTCCACACACCGAGTCTTCAGAAATCATTCTTATCTCCACTTCAGAATGTTCCATTCGTTCCCTGCGAATCTGGAATTCCTCTGACTCTCCACACCAGGCAGATTTTCCTAACAACACTGGTGAATGACCAGGTAATCCAATGCTGGTTTTCAGCGGCTGTTCACACTCACAGCCTTGCTGTTCAATTGGCAATCCAGTCAAACCTAGTCAGCTCTTCATTTTCCTGTCCACACAACCCAGCGTTCAGAAATCATTGGAATCTCTACTACAGAAATTTCCATTCATTCACTGTGAATCTGGAAATAATCTGAATCTGCATTCCAGGAAGGCTTTCGTTACACCACTGATGAATGTCCAAGTAATGCAATGCTGCTTCTTAGTGGTCTGTTCACACTCGAAACCGTGCTGTTCACTGGCTATCCACTCAACATTGGTCAGCTCTTCAATATCCTGTCCAGACTATCCAGATTTCTAAATCTTGGCAATCTCCACTACAGAATGTTCCATTCAATCACGCGAATCTGGAATTCATCAGAGTCTCCACTCCCGGCAGGTTTTCGTGACACCACTGGTATATGTCCAAGGAAGCCAATGCTGGTTTTAAGCCGCCTGCTTATACTCTCAGCCGTGCTGTTCAATTTGCTATCCACCCAACCCTATTCAGCTCTACATTTTCCTGTCCTCATAACCCAACCTTCAGAAATAATTGGTATCTCCTCCACAGAATGTTCCGTTCATTCACTGCGAATCTTAAATTCATCTGACTCTCAACTCCCGGCGGGTTATCGTTACACCACTTGTGAATGTCCAAGTAAGCCAATGCTGGTTTTCAGTGGCCTGTTCATACTAAGAGACGTGCTGTTCATTTGGCTATCCACTCCACCCTGTTCAGCTCTACATTTTCGTGTCCACAAAACCCAGCCTTCAGAAATCATTGGAATCACCACTAGAGAATGTTCCATTCATTCACTGCGAATCTGGAATTCATCTGAACCTCCACTCCCGGCAGGTTTTCGTTACACCACTGGTGAATGTCCAAGTAACTCAATACTGGTTTTCAGAGGCATGTTCAACTCGCAGAAGTGCTGTTCAATGGGCTATCCACTCAATATTGGTCAGCTCTTCATTTTCCTCTCCACACAAACCAGCCTTCAGAAATCATTGGGATCTCCACTACAGACTGTTCCATTCATTCACTGCGATTCTGCAATTCATCTGACTCTCCGCTCCAGGCAGGTTTTCATTACAGCACTGGTGAATGACCAAGTAATCCAATGCTGGTTTTCAGCCGCCTTTTCACACTCGCAGTGTGCTGTTCAATTGTCTATCCACTCAAACCTGGTCAGCCTTTCATTTTCTTTTCCACAATATCAGACTTCAGAAATCATTGGAATCGCCAGTACAGAATGTACCATTCATTCACTGCCAATCTGGAATTCATCTGAATCCGCACTCCAGGTAGGCTTTCATTACACCACTTATGAATGTCCAAGTAACACAATGCTGGTTTTCAGCGGTCTGTTCACACTCTAAGCCCTGCTTTTTACTGGGTATCCACACAACTGTGGTCAGCTCTTCATTTTCATGTCCAAACAATCCAGACTTGAGAAATCATTGCAATCTCCAGTACAGAATGTTCCATTCATTCACTGCGAATCTGGAATTCAACTGAATCTCCACTACCTGCAGATTTATCTTACACCACTTGTGAATGTCCAAGTAAAACAATGCTGGTTTTCAGAGGCCTGTTCATGTTCGCAGTCGTGCTGTTCAATTGGCTATCCACTCAACCTGTTTTGCTCCTCATTTTCCTGTGCACACAACCCAGCCTTCAGAAATCATTGTAATCTCCACTACAGGATGTTCCATTCATTCACTGGGAATCTGGAATTCATCTGAATCTGCACTCCACGCAGGCTTTCGTTACACCACTGCTGAAAGTCGAAGTAATGCAATACTGGTTTTCAGTGGTCTGTTCACATTCGAAGCCGAGGCTTTTTACAGGCTATCCACTCAACACTGGTCAGCTCTTCATTTTCGTGTCCCCACAATCCAGATTTCAGAAATCATTGCAATCTCCACTACAGAATGTTCCATTCATTCACTGCGAGTCTGGAGTTTATCTGATTCTCCACTCCCGCCTGGTTAACATTACACCACTTGTGAATGTCCAAGTAAGCCAATGCTGGTTTTCAGAGGCCTGTTCATACTCGCAGCCGTGCTGTTTAATTGACAATTCACTCCACCCTGTTCAGCTCTTCATTGTCCCACCACACTACCAGCCTTCAGAAATCTTTGTTATCTCCACTACAGAATGTTCCATTCATTCACTGCGAATCTGGAAGTCATCTGACTCTCAACTCCACGCAGGTTTTCATTACACCACTGTTGAATGTCCAAGTAACCCAATGCTGGTTTTCAGCGGCCTGTTCATATTCGCAGCCCTGCTGTTTACTTGGCTATCGATTCAAGCCTGGTCAGCTCTTCATTTTCCTGTCCACACAACACAGGCTTCAGAAATCATTGGAATCTCCTCTACAGAATGTTCCATTCATTCACTGCGAATGTGGAATTCAACTGACTCTCCACTCCATGCAGGTTTTCCTTACACCACTGATGAATGTCCAAGTAACCCAATGCTGGTTTTCAGCTGCATGTTCACACTCGCAGCCATGCTATACAATTGGCTTTCCACTAAATCCTGATTAGTTCTTGATTTTCCTTCCACACGACCCAGCCTTCAGAAATCATTGGAATCTCCACTAGAGAATGTTCCATTCATTCACTGCGAATCTGGAATTCCTCTGAACCTCCACTCCCGGCAGGTTTTCGTTACACCACTGTTGAATGTCCAAGTAACCCAATGTTTTAAGTGTTTTCTTCACAAGCGCAGTGGTGCTGTTCAATTGGCTATCCACTCAACCCTGGCCAGCTCTACATTTTCCTGTCCACACCACAGAGACTGGAGAAATCATTGTTATCTCCACTACAGAATGTTCCATTCATTCACAGCGAATCTGGAATTCATCTGAATCTCCACTCCCGGCAGGTTTTCGTGACACCACTGGTAAATATCCAAGTAAGCCAATGCTGGTTTTAAGTGGCCTGCTCATACTCTCAGCCGTGCTGTTCAATTTGCTATCCACTCAACCCTCTTCAGCTCCATTTTCCTGTCCACATAACCCAAACTTCAGAAACAATTGGTATCTCCTCCACAGAATGTTCCATTCATTGACTGCAAATCTGAAATTCATCTAATTCTCAACTCCCGTCAGGTTTTCGTTACACCACTTGTGAATGTCCAATTAAGCCAAAGCTGGTTTTCAGTGGCCTGTTCTTACTACGAGACGTGCTGTTCATTTGGCTATCCATTCCACCCTGTTCAGCTCTACATTTTCGTGTCCACAAAACCCAGCCTTCAGAAATCATTGGAATCACCACTAGAGAATGTTCCATTCATTCACTGCGAATCTGGAATTCATCTGAATCTCCACTCCCGGCAGGTTTTCATTGCACCACTGCTGAATGTTCAAGTAACGCAATGATGGTTTTCAGCGGTCTATTCACACTCGAACCCGTGCTGTTCACGGTCTAGCGACTCAACACTGGTGAGTTCTTCTTTTTCCAGTTCAGACAATACAAACCTCAGAAACCATTGCAATCTACACTACAGAATGTTTCATTCATTCACGCGAATCTTGAATTCATCTTGTTCTCCACTCCCAGCAGGTTTTCGTTTCACCACTGGTGAATGTCCAAGCAACCCAAGGCTGGTTTCAGCTGCGTGTTAACACTCGCAGCCGTGCTGTTCAATTGGCTATCCAGTGAACGCTGGTTAGCTCTTGATTTTCCTTCCACACACCGAGCCTTCAGAAATCATTCTTATCTCCACTTCAGAATGTTCCATTCGTTCCCTGCGAATCTGGAATTCCTCTGACTCTCCACACCAGGCAGATTTTCCTAACAACACTGGTGAATGACCAGGTAATCCAATGCTGGTTTTCAGCGGCTGTTCACACTCACAGCCTTGCTGTTCAATTGGCAATCCAGTCAAACCTAGTCAGCTCTTCATTTTCCTGTCCACACAACCCAGCGTTCAGAAATCATTGGAATCTCTACTACAGAAATTTCCATTCATTCACTGTGAATCTGGAAATAATCTGAATCTGCATTCCAGGAAGGCTTTCGTTACACCACTGATGAATGTCCAAGTAATGCAATGCTGCTTCTTAGTGGTCTGTTCACACTCGAAACCGTGCTGTTCACTGGCTATCCACTCAACATTGGTCAGCTCTTCAATATCCTGTCCAGACTATCCAGATTTCTAAATCTTGGCAATCTCCACTACAGAATGTTCCATTCAATCACGCGAATCTGGAATTCATCAGAGTCTCCACTCCCGGCAGGTTTTCGTGACACCACTGGTATATGTCCAAGGAAGCCAATGCTGGTTTTAAGCCGCCTGCTTATACTCTCAGCCGTGCTGTTCAATTTGCTATCCACCCAACCCTATTCAGCTCTACATTTTCCTGTCCTCATAACCCAACCTTCAGAAATAATTGGTATCTCCTCCACAGAATGTTCCGTTCATTCACTGCGAATCTTAAATTCATCTGACTCTCAACTCCCGGCGGGTTATCGTTACACCACTTGTGAATGTCCAAGTAAGCCAATGCTGGTTTTCAGTGGCCTGTTCATACTAAGAGACGTGCTGTTCATTTGGCTATCCACTCCACCCTGTTCAGCTCTACATTTTCGTGTCCACAAAACCCAGCCTTCAGAAATCATTGGAATCACCACTAGAGAATGTTCCATTCATTCACTGCGAATCTGGAATTCATCTGAACCTCCACTCCCGGCAGGTTTTCGTTACACCACTGGTGAATGTCCAAGTAACTCAATACTGGTTTTCAGAGGCATGTTCAACTCGCAGAAGTGCTGTTCAATGGGCTATCCGCTCAATATTGGTCAGCTCT
This sequence comes from Sorex fumeus, assembly GCF_029834395.1. Taxonomy (NCBI): domain Eukaryota; kingdom Metazoa; phylum Chordata; class Mammalia; order Eulipotyphla; family Soricidae; genus Sorex; species Sorex fumeus. Next base: position 138,861 of record NW_026606357.1, on the reverse strand, counting down.
TCATTTTCCTCTCCACACAAACCAGCCTTCAGAAATCATTGGGATCTCCACTACAGACTGTTCCATTCATTCACTGCGATTCTGCAATTCATCTGACTCTCCGCTCCAGGCAGGTTTTCATTACAGCACTGGTGAATGACCAAGTAATCCAATGCTGGTTTTCAGCCGCCTTTTCACACTCGCAGTGTGCTGTTCAATTGTCTATCCACTCAAACCTGGTCAGCCTTTCATTTTCTTTTCCACAATATCAGACTTCAGAAATCATTGGAATCGCCAGTACAGAATGTACCATTCATTCACTGCCAATCTGGAATTCATCTGAATCCGCACTCCAGGTAGGCTTTCATTACACCACTTATGAATGTCCAAGTAACACAATGCTGGTTTTCAGCGGTCTGTTCACACTCTAAGCCCTGCTTTTTACTGGGTATCCACACAACTGTGGTCAGCTCTTCATTTTCATGTCCAAACAATCCAGACTTGAGAAATCATTGCAATCTCCAGTACAGAATGTTCCATTCATTCACTGCGAATCTGGAATTCAACTGAATCTCCACTACCTGCAGATTTATCTTACACCACTTGTGAATGTCCAAGTAAAACAATGCTGGTTTTCAGAGGCCTGTTCATGTTCGCAGTCGTGCTGTTCAATTGGCTATCCACTCAACCTGTTTTGCTCCTCATTTTCCTGTGCACACAACCCAGCCTTCAGAAATCATTGTAATCTCCACTACAGGATGTTCCATTCATTCACTGGGAATCTGGAATTCATCTGAATCTGCACTCCACGCAGGCTTTCGTTACACCACTGCTGAAAGTCGAAGTAATGCAATACTGGTTTTCAGTGGTCTGTTCACATTCGAAGCCGAGGCTTTTTACAGGCTATCCACTCAACACTGGTCAGCTCTTCATTTTCGTGTCCCCACAATCCAGATTTCAGAAATCATTGCAATCTCCACTACAGAATGTTCCATTCATTCACTGCGAGTCTGGAGTTTATCTGATTCTCCACTCCCGCCTGGTTAACATTACACCACTTGTGAATGTCCAAGTAAGCCAATGCTGGTTTTCAGAGGCCTGTTCATACTCGCAGCCGTGCTGTTTAATTGACAATTCACTCCACCCTGTTCAGCTCTTCATTGTCCCACCACACTACCAGCCTTCAGAAATCTTTGTTATCTCCACTACAGAATGTTCCATTCATTCACTGCGAATCTGGAAGTCATCTGACTCTCAACTCCACGCAGGTTTTCATTACACCACTGTTGAATGTCCAAGTAACCCAATGCTGGTTTTCAGCGGCCTGTTCATATTCGCAGCCCTGCTGTTTACTTGGCTATCGATTCAAGCCTGGTCAGCTCTTCATTTTCCTGTCCACACAACACAGGCTTCAGAAATCATTGGAATCTCCTCTACAGAATGTTCCATTCATTCACTGCGAATGTGGAATTCAACTGACTCTCCACTCCATGCAGGTTTTCCTTACACCACTGATGAATGTCCAAGTAACCCAATGCTGGTTTTCAGCTGCATGTTCACACTCGCAGCCATGCTATACAATTGGCTTTCCACTAAATCCTGATTAGTTCTTGATTTTCCTTCCACACGACCCAGCCTTCAGAAATCATTGGAATCTCCACTAGAGAATGTTCCATTCATTCACTGCGAATCTGGAATTCCTCTGAACCTCCACTCCCGGCAGGTTTTCGTTACACCACTGTTGAATGTCCACGTAACCCAATGTTTTAAGTGTTTTCTTCACAAGCGCAGTGGTGCTGTTCAATTGGCTATCCACTCAACCCTGGCCAGCTCTACATTTTCCTGTCCACACCACAGAGACTGGAGAAATCATTGTTATCTCCACTACAGAATGTTCCATTCATTCACAGCGAATCTGGAATTCATCTGAATCTCCACTCCCGGCAGGTTTTCGTGACACCACTGGTAAATATCCAAGTAAGCCAATGCTGGTTTTAAGTGGCCTGCTCATACTCTCAGCCGTGCTGTTCAATTTGCTATCCACTCAACCCTCTTCAGCTCCATTTTCCTGTCCACATAACCGAAACTTCAGAAACAATTGGTATCTCCTCAACAGAATGTTCCATTCATTGACTGCAAATCTGAAATTCATCTAATTCTCAACTCCCGTCAGGTTTTCGTTACACCACTTGTGTATGTCCAATTAAGCCAAAGCTGGTTTTCAGTGGCCTGTTCTTACTACGAGACGTGCTGTTCATTTGGCTATCCATTCCACCCTGTTCAGCTCTACATTTTCGTGTCCACAAAACCCAGCCTTCAGAAATCATTGGAATCACCACTAGAGAATGTTCCATTCATTCACTGCGAATCTGGAATTCATCTGAATCTCCACTCCCGGCAGGTTTTCATTGCACCACTGCTGAATGTTCAAGTAACGCAATGATGGTTTTCAGCGGTCTATTCACACTCGAACCCGTGCTGTTCACGGTCTAGCGACTCAACACTGGTGAGTTCTTCTTTTTCCAGTTCAGACAATACAAACCTCAGAAACCATTGCAATCTACACTACAGAATGTTTCATTCATTCACGCGAATCTTGAATTCATCTTGTTCTCCACTCCCAGCAGGTTTTCGTTTCACCACTGGTGAATGTCCAAGCAACCCAAGGCTGGTTTCAGCTGCGTGTTAACACTCGCAGCCGTGCTGTTCAATTGGCTATCCAGTGAACGCTGGTTAGCTCTTGATTTTCCTTCCACACACCGAGCCTTCAGAAATCATTCTTATCTCCACTTCAGAATGTTCCATTCGTTCCCTGCGAATCTGGAATTCCTCTGACTCTCCACACCAGGCAGATTTTCCTAACAACACTGGTGAATGACCAGGTAATCCAATGCTGGTTTTCAGCGGCTGTTCACACTCACAGCCTTGCTGTTCAATTGGCAATCCAGTCAAACCTAGTCAGCTCTTCATTTTCCTGTCCACACAACCCAGCGTTCAGAAATCATTGGAAACTCTACTACAGAAATTTCCATTCATTCACTGTGAATCTGGAAATAATCTGAATCTGCATTCCAGGAAGGCTTTCGTTACACCACTGATGAATGTCCAAGTAATGCAATGCTGCTTCTTAGTGGTCTGTTCACACTCGAAACCGTGCTGTTCACTGGCTATCCACTCAACATTGGTCAGCTCTTCAATATCCTGTCCAGACTATCCAGATTTCTAAATCTTGGCAATCTCCACTACAGAATGTTCCATTCAATCACGCGAATCTGGAATTCATCAGAGTCTCCACTCCCGGCAGGTTTTCGTGACACCACTGGTATATGTCCAAGGAAGCCAATGCTGGTTTTAAGCCGCCTGCTTATACTCTCAGCCGTGCTGTTCAATTTGCTATCCACCCAACCCTATTCAGCTCTACATTTTCCTGTCCTCATAACCCAACCTTCAGAAATAATTGGTATCTCCTCCACAGAATGTTCCGTTCATTCACTGCGAATCTTAAATTCATCTGACTCTCAACTCCCGGCGGGTTATCGTTACACCACTTGTGAATGTCCAAGTAAGCCAATGCTGGTTTTCAGTGGCCTGTTCATACTAAGAGACGTGCTGTTCATTTGGCTATCCACTCCACCCTGTTCAGCTCTACATTTTCGTGTCCACAAAACCCAGCCTTCAGAAATCATTGGAATCACCACTAGAGAATGTTCCATTCATTCACTGCGAATCTGGAATTCATCTGAACCTCCACTCCCGGCAGGTTTTCGTTACACCACTGGTGAATGTCCAAGTAACTCAATACTGGTTTTCAGAGGCATGTTCAACTCGCAGAAGTGCTGTTCAATGGGCTATCCACTCAATATTGGTCAGCTCTTCATTTTCCTCTCCACACAAACCAGCCTTCAGAAATCATTGGGATCTCCACTACAGACTGTTCCATTCATTCACTGCGATTCTGCAATTCATCTGACTCTCCGCTCCAGGCAGGTTTTCATTACAGCACTGGTGAATGACCAAGTAATCCAATGCTGGTTTTCAGCCGCCTTTTCACACTCGCAGTGTGCTGTTCAATTGTCTATCCACTCAAACCTGGTCAGCCTTTCATTTTCTTTTCCACAATATCAGACTTCAGAAATCATTGGAATCGCCAGTACAGAATGTTCCATTCATTCACTGCCAATCTGGAATTCATCTGAATCCGCACTCCAGGTAGGCTTTCATTACACCACTTATGAATGTCCAAGTAACACAATGCTGGTTTTCAGCGGTCTGTTCACACTCTAAGCCCTGCTTTTTACTGGGTATCCACACAACTGTGGTCAGCTCTTCATTTTCATGTCCAAACAATCCAGACTTGAGAAATCATTGCAATCTCCAGTACAGAATGTTCCATTCATTCACTGCGAATCTGGAATTCAACTGAATCTCCACTACCTGCAGATTTATCTTACACCACTTGTGAATGTCCAAGTAAAACAATGCTGGTTTTCAGAGGCCTGTTCATGTTCGCAGTCGTGCTGTTCAATTGGCTATCCACTCAACCTGTTTTGCTCCTCATTTTCCTGTGCACACAACCCAGCCTTCAGAAATCATTGTAATCTCCACTACAGGATGTTCCATTCATTCACTGGGAATCTGGAATTCATCTGAATCTGCACTCCACGCAGGCTTTCGTTACACCACTGCTGAAAGTCGAAGTAATGCAATACTGGTTTTCAGTGGTCTGTTCACATTCGAAGCCGAGGCTTTTTACAGGCTATCCACTCAACACTGGTCAGCTCTTCATTTTCGTGTCCCCACAATCCAGATTTCAGAAATCATTGCAATCTCCACTACAGAATGTTCTATTCATTCACTGCGAGTCTGGAGTTTATCTGATTCTCCACTCCCGCCTGGTTAACATTACACCACTTGTGAATGTCCAAGTAAGCCAATGCTGGTTTTCAGAGGCCTGTTCATACTCGCAGCCGTGCTGTTTAATTGACAATTCACTCCACCCTGTTCAGCTCTTCATTGTCCCACCACACTACCAGCCTTCAGAAATCTTTGTTATCTCCACTACAGAATGTTCCATTCATTCACTGCGAATCTGGAATTCATCTGACTCTCAACTCCACGCAGGTTTTCATTACACCACTGTTGAATGTCCAAGTAACCCAATGCTGGTTTTCAGCGGCCTGTTCATATTCGCAGCCCTGCTGTTTACTTGGCTATCGATTCAAGCCTGGTCAGCTCTTCATTTTCCTGTCCACACAACACAGGCTTCAGAAATCATTGGAATCTCCTCTACAGAATGTTCCATTCATTCACTGCGAATGTGGAATTCAACTGACTCTCCACTCCATGCAGGTTTTCCTTACACCACTGATGAATGTCCAAGTAACCCAATGCTGGTTTTCAGCTGCATGTTCACACTCGCAGCCATGCTATACAATTGGCTTTCCACTAAATCCTGATTAGTTCTTGATTTTCCTTCCACACGACCCAGCCTTCAGAAATCGTTGGAATCTCCACTAGAGAATGTTCCATTCATTCACTGCGAATCTGGAATTCCTCTGAACCTCCACTCCCGGCAGGTTTTCGTTACACCACTGTTGAATGTCCAAGTAACCCAATGTTTTAAGTGTTTTCTTCACAAGCGCAGTGGTGCTGTTCAATTGGCTATCCACTCAACCCTGGCCAGCTCTACATTTTCCTGTCCACACCACAGAGACTGGAGAAATCATTGTTATCTCCACTACAGAATGTTCCATTCATTCACAGCGAATCTGGAATTCATCTGAATCTCCACTCCCGGCAGGTTTTCGTGACACCACTGGTAAATATCCAAGTAAGCCAATGCTGGTTTTAAGTGGCCTGCTCATACTCTCAGCCGTGCTGTTCAATTTGCTATCCACTCAACCCTCTTCAGCTCCATTTTCCTGTCCACATAACCCAAACTTCAGAAACAATTGGTATCTCCTCCACAGAATGTTCCATTCATTGACGGCAAATCTGAAATTCATCTAATTCTCAACTCCCGTCAGGTTTTCGTTACACCACTTGTGAATGTCCAATTAAGCCAAAGCTGGTTTTCAGTGGCCTGTTCTTACTACGAGACGTGCTGTTCATTTGGCTATCCATTCCACCCTGTTCAGCTCTACATTTTCGTGTCCACAAAACCCAGCCTTCAGAAATCATTGGAATCACCACTAGAGAATGTTCCATTCATTCACTGCGAATCTGGAATTCATCTGAATCTCCACTCCCGGCAGGTTTTCATTGCACCACTGCTGAATGTTCAAGTAACGCAATGATGGTTTTCAGCGGTCTATTCACACTCGAACCCGTGCTGTTCACGGTCTAGCGACTCAACACTGGTGAGTTCTTCTTTTTCCAGTTCAGACAATACAAACCTCAGAAACCATTGCAATCTACACTACAGAATGTTTCATTCATTCAGGCGAATCTTGAATTCATCTTGTTCTCCACTCCCAGCAGGTTTTCGTTTCACCACTGGTGAATGTCCAAGCAACCCAAGGCTGGTTTCAGCTGCGTGTTAACACTCGCAGCCGTGCTGTTCAATTGGCTATCCAGTGAACGCTGGTTAGCTCTTGATTTTCCTTCCACACACCGAGCCTTCAGAAATCATTCTTATCTCCACTTCAGAATGTTCCATTCGTTCCCTGCGAATCTGGAATTCCTCTGACTCTCCACACCAGGCAGATTTTCCTAACAACACTGGTGAATGACCAGGTAATCCAATGCTGGTTTTCAGCGGCTGTTCACACTCACAGCCTTGCTGTTCAATTGGCAATCCAGTCAAACCTAGTCAGCTCTTCATTTTCCTGTCCACACAACCCAGCGTTCAGAAATCATTGGAATCTCTACTACAGAAATTTCCATTCATTCACTGTGAATCTGGAAATACTCTGAATCTGCATTCCAGGAAGGCTTTCGTTACACCACTGATGAATGTCCAAGTAATGCAATGCTGCTTCTTAGTGGTCTGTTCACACTCGAAACCGTGCTGTTCATTGGCTATCCACTCAATATCGGTCAGCTCTTCAATATCCTGTCCAGACTATCCAGATTCCTAAATGTTGGCAATCACCACTACAGAATGTTCCATTCAATCACGCGAATCTGGAATTCATCAGAGTCTCCACTCCTGGAAGGTTTTCGTGACACCACTGGTAAATGTCCAAGGAAGACAATGCTGGTTTTAAGCCGCCTGCTAACACACTCAGCCGTGCTGTTCAATTTGCTATCCACCCAACCCTATTCAGCTCTACATTTTCCTGTCCTCATAACCCAACCTTCAGAAATAATTGGTATCTCCTCCACAGAATGTTCCGTTCATTCACTGCGAATCTTAAATTCATCTGACTCTCAACTCCCGGCGGGTTATCGTTACACCACTTGTGAATGTCCAAGTAAGCCAATGCTGGTTTTCAGTGGCCTGTTCATACTAAGAGACGTGCTGTTCATTTGGCTATCCACTCCACCCTGTTCAGCTCTACATTTTCGTGTCCACAAAACCCAGCCTTCAGAAATCATTGGAATCACCACTAGAGAATGTTCCATTCATTCACTGCGAATCTGGAATTCCTCTGAACCTCCACTCCTGGCAGGTTTTCGTTACGCCACTGGTGAATGTCCAAGTAACTCAATACTGGTTTTCAGAGGCATGTTCAACTCGCAGAAGTGCTGTTCAATGGGCTATCCACTCAATATTGGTCAGCTCTTCATTTTCCTCTCCACACAAAACAGCCTTCAGAAATCATTGGGCTCTCCACTACAGACTGTTCCATTCATTCACTGCGATTCTGCAATTCATCTGACTCTCCGCTCCAGGCAGGTTTTCATTACAGCACTGGTGAATGACCAAGTAATCCAATGCTGGTTTTCAGCCGCCTTTTCACACTCGCAGTGTGCTGTTCAATTGTCTATCCACTCAAACCTGGTCAGCCTTTCATTTTCTTTTCCACAATATCAGACTTCAGAAATCATTGGAATCGCCAGTACAGAATGTTCCATTCATTCACTGCCAATCTGGAATTCATCTGAATCTGCACTCCAGGTAGGCTTTCATTACACCACTTATGAATGTCCAAGTAACACAATGCTGGTTTTCAGCGGTCTGTTCACACTCTAAGCCCTGCTTTTTACTGGGTATCCACACAACTGTGGTCAGCTCTTCATTTTCATGTCCAAACAATCCAGACTTGAGAAATCATTGCAATCTCCAGTACAGAATGTTCCATTCATTCACTGCGAATCTGGAATTCAACTGAATCTCCACTACCTGCAGATTTATCTTACACCACTTGTGAATGTCCAAGTAAAACAATGCTGGTTTTCAGAGGCCTGTTCATGTTCGCAGTCGTGCTGTTCAATTGGCTATCCACTCAACCTGTTTTGCTCCTCATTTTCCTGTGCACACAACCCAGCCTTCAGAAATCATTGTAATCTCCACTACAGGATGTTCCATTCATTCACTGGGAATCTGGAATTCATCTGAATCTGCACTCCACGCAGGCTTTCGTTACACCACTGCTGAAAGTCGAAGTAATGCAATACTGGTTTTCAGTGGTCTGTTCACATTCGAAGCCGAGGCTTTTTACAGGCTATCCACTCAACACTGGTCAGCTCTTCATTTTCGTGTCCCCACAATCCAGATTTCAGAAATCATTGCAATCTCCACTACAGAATGTTCCATTCATTCACTGCGAGTCTGGAGTTTATCTGATTCTCCACTCCCGCCTGGTTAACAGTACACCACTTGTGAATGTCCAAGTAAGCCAATGCTGGTTTTCAGAGGCCTGTTCATACTCGCAGCCGTGCTGTTTAATTGACAATTCACTCCACCCTGTTCAGCTCTTCATTGTCCCACCACACTACCAGCCTTCAGAAATCTTTGTTATCTCCACTACAGAATGTTCCATTCATTCACTGCGAATCTGGAATTCATCTGACTCTCAACTCCACGCAGGTTTTCATTACACCACTGTTGAATGTCCAAGTAACCCAATGCTGGTTTTCAGCGGCCTGTTCATATTCGCAGCCCTGCTGTTTACTTGGCTATCGATTCAAGCCTGGTCAGCTCTTCATTTTCCTGTCCACACAACACAGGCTTCAGAAATCATTGGAATCTCCTCTACAGAATGTTCCATTCATTCACTGCGAATGTGGAATTCAACTGACTCTCCACTCCATGCAGGTTTTCCTTACACCACTGATGAATGTCCAAGTAACCCAATGCTGGTTTTCAGCTGCATGTTCACACTCGCAGCCATGCTATACAATTGGCTTTCCACTAAATCCTGATTAGTTCTTGATTTTCCTTCCACACGACCCAGCCTTCAGAAATCGTTGGAATCTCCACTAGAGAATGTTCCATTCATTCACTGCGAATCTGGAATTCCTCTGAACCTCCACTCCCGGCAGGTTTTCGTTACACCACTGTTGAATGTCCAAGTAACCCAATGTTTTAAGTGTTTTCTTCACAAGCGCAGTGGTGCTGTTCAATTGGCTATCCACTCAACCCTGGCCAGCTCTACATTTTCCTGTCCACACCACAGAGACTGGAGAAATCATTGTTATCTCCACTACAGAATGTTCCATTCATTCACAGCGAATCTGGAATTCATCTGAATCTCCACTCCCGGCAGGTTTTCGTGACACCACTGGTAAATATCCAAGTAAGCCAATGCTGGTTTTAAGTGGCCTGCTCATACTCTCAGCCGTGCTGTTCAATTTGCTATCCACTCAACCCTCTTCAGCTCCATTTTCCTGTCCACATAACCCAAACTTCAGAAACAATTGGTATCTCCTCCACAGAATGTTCCATTCATTGACGGCAAATCTGAAATTCATCTAATTCTCAACTCCCGTCAGGTTTTCGTTACACCACTTGTGAATGTCCAATTAAGCCAAAGCTGGTTTTCAGTGGCCTGTTCTTACTACGAGACGTGCTGTTCATTTGGCTATCCATTCCACCCTGTTCAGCTCTACATTTTCGTGTCCACAAAACCCAGCCTTCAGAAATCATTGGAATCACCACTAGAGAATGTTCCATTCATTCACTGCGAATCTGGAATTCATCTGTATCTCCACTCCCGGCAGGTTTTCATTGCACCACTGCTGAATGTTCAAGTAACGCAATGATGGTTTTCAGCGGTCTATTCACACTCGAACCCGTGCTGTTCACGGTCTAGCGACTCAACACTGGTGAGTTCTTCTTTTTCCAGTTCAGACAATACAAACCTCAGAAACCATTGCAATCTACACTACAGAATGTTTCATTCATTCACGCGAATCTTGAATTCATCTTGTTCTCCACTCCCAGCAGGTTTTCGTTTCACCACTGGTGAATGTCCAAGCAACCCAAGGCTGGTTTCAGCTGCGTGTTAACACTCGCAGCCGTGCTGTTCAATTGGCTATCCAGTGAACGCTGGTCAGCTCTTGATTTTCCTTCCACACACCGAGCCTTCAGAAATCATTCTTATCTCCACTTCAGAATGTTCCATTCGTTCCCTGCGAATCTGGAATTCCTCTGACTCTCCACACCAGGCAGATTTTCCTAACAACACTGGTGAATGACCAGGTAATCCAATGCTGGTTTTCAGCGGCTGTTCACACTCACAGCCTTGCTGTTCAATTGGCAATCCAGTCAAACCTAGTCAGCTCTTCATTTTCCTGTCCACACAACCCAGCGTTCAGAAATCATTGGAATCTCTACTACAGAAATTTCCATTCATTCACTGTGAATCTGGAAATACTCTGAATCTGCATTCCAGGAAGGCTTTCGTTACACCACTGATGAATGTCCAAGTAATGCAATGCTGCTTCTTAGTGGTCTGTTCACACTCGAAACCGTGCTGTTCATTGGCTATCCACTCAATATCGGTCAGCTCTTCAATATCCTGTCCAGACTATCCAGATTCCTAAATGTTGGCAATCACCACTACAGAATGTTCCATTCAATCACGCGAATCTGGAATTCATCAGAGTCTCCACTCCTGGAAGGTTTTCGTGACACCACTGGTAAATGTCCAAGGAAGACAATGCTGGTTTTAAGCCGCCTGCTAACACACTCAGCCGTGCTGTTCAATTTGCTATCCACCCAACCCTATTCAGCTCTACATTTTCCTGTCCTCATAACCCAACCTTCAGAAATAATTGGTATCTCCTCCTCAGAATGTTCCGTTCATTCACTGCGAATCTTAAATTCATCTGACTCTCAACTCCCGGCGGGTTATCGTTACACCACTTGTGAATGTCCAAGTAAGCCAATGCTGGTTTTCAGTGGCCTGTTCATACTAAGAGACGTGCTGTTCATTTGGCTATCCACTCCACCCTGTTCAGCTCTACATTTTCGTGTCCACAAAACCCAGCCTTCAGAAATCATTGGAATCACCACTAGAGAATGTTCCATTCATTCACTGCGAATCTGGAATTCCTCTGAACCTCCACTCCTGGCAGGTTTTCGTTACGCCACTGGTGAATGTCCAAGTAACTCAATACTGGTTTTCAGAGGCATGTTCAACTCGCAGAAGTGCTGTTCAATGGGCTATCCACTCAATATTGGTCAGCTCTTCATTTTCCTCTCCACACAAACCAGCCTTCAGAAATCATTGGGCTCTCCACTACAGACTGTTCCATTCATTCACTGCGATTCTGCAATTCATCTGACTCTCCGCTCCAGGCAGGTTTTCATTACAGCACTGGTGAATGACCAAGTAATCCAATGCTGGTTTTCAGCCGCCTTTTCACACTCGCAGTGTGCTGTTCAATTGTCTATCCACTCAAACCTGGTCAGCCTTTCATTTTCTTTTCCACAATATCAGACTTCAGAAATCATTGGAATCGCCAGTACAGAATGTTCCATTCATTCACTGCCAATCTGGAATTCATCTGAATCTGCACTCCAGGTAGGCTTTCATTACACCACTTATGAATGTCCAAGTAACACAATGCTGGTTTTCAGCGGTCTGTTCACACTCTAAGCCCTGCTTTTTACTGGGTATCCACACAACTGTGGTCAGCTCTTCATTTTCATGTCCAAACAATCCAGACTTGAGAAATCATTGCAATCTCCAGTACAGAATGTTCCATTCATTCACTGCGAATCTGGAATTCAACTGAATCTCCACTACCTGCAGATTTATCTTACACCACTTGTGAATGTCCAAGTAAAACAATGCTGGTTTTCAGAGGCCTGTTCATGTTCGCAGTCGTGCTGTTCAATTGGCTATCCACTCAACCTGTTTTGCTCCTCATTTTCCTGTGCACACAACCCAGCCTTCAGAAATCATTGTAATCTCCACTACAGGATGTTCCATTCATTCACTGGGAATCTGGAATTCATCTGAATCTGCACTCCACGCAGGCTTTCGTTACACCACTGCTGAAAGTCGAAGTAATGCAATACTGGTTTTCAGTGGTCTGTTCACATTCGAAGCCGAGGCTTTTTACAGGCTATCCACTCAACACTGGTCAGCTCTTCATTTTCGTGTCCCCACAATCCAGATTTCAGAAATCATTGCAATCTCCACTACAGAATGTTCCATTCATTCACTGCGAGTCTGGAGTTTATCTGATTCTCCACTCCCGCCTGGTTAACAGTACACCACTTGTGAATGTCCAAGTAAGCCAATGCTGGTTTTCAGAGGCCTGTTCATACTCGCAGCCGTGCTGTTTAATTGACAATTCACTCCACCCTGTTCAGCTCTTCATTGTCCCACCACACTACCAGCCTTCAGAAATCTTTGTTATCTCCACTACAGAATGTTCCATTCATTCACTGCGAATCTGGAATTCATCTGACTCTCAACTCCACGCAGGTTTTCATTACACCACTGTTGAATGTCCAAGTAACCCAATGCTGGTTTTCAGCGGCCTGTTCATATTCGCAGCCCTGCTGTTTACTTGGCTATCGATTCAAGCCTGGTCAGCTCTTCATTTTCCTGTCCACACAACACAGGCTTCAGAAATCATTGGAATCTCCTCTACAGAATGTTCCATTCATTCACTGCGAATGTGGAATTCAACTGACTCTCCACTCCATGCAGGTTTTCCTTACACCACTGATGAATGTCCAAGTAACCCAATGCTGGTTTTCAGCTGCATGTTCACACTCGCAGCCATGCTATACAATTGGCTTTCCACTAAATCCTGATTAGTTCTTGATTTTCCTTCCACACGACCCAGCCTTCAGAAATCGTTGGAATCTCCACTAGAGAATGTTCCATTCATTCACTGCGAATCTGGAATTCCTCTGAACCTCCACTCCCGGCAGGTTTTCGTTACACCACTGTTGAATGTCCAAGTAACCCAATGTTTTAAGTGTTTTCTTCACAAGCGCAGTGGTGCTGTTCAATTGGCTATCCACTCAACCCTGGCCAGCTCTACATTTTCCTGTCCACACCACAGAGACTGGAGAAATCATTGTTATCTCCACTACAGAATGTTCCATTCATTCACAGCGAATCTGGAATTCATCTGAATCTCCACTCCCGGCAGGTTTTCGTGACACCACTGGTAAATATCCAAGTAAGCCAATGCTGGTTTTAAGTGGCCTGCTCATACTCTCAGCCGTGCTGTTCAATTTGCTATCCACTCAACCCTCTTCAGCTCCATTTTCCTGTCCACATAACCCAAACTTCAGAAACAATTGGTATCTCCTCCACAGAATGTTCCATTCATTGACGGCAAATCTGAAATTCATCTAATTCTCAACTCCCGTCAGGTTTTCGTTACACCACTTGTGAATGTCCAATTAAGCCAAAGCTGGTTTTCAGTGGCCTGTTCTTACTACGAGACGTGCTGTTCATTTGGCTATCCATTCCACCCTGTTCAGCTCTACATTTTCGTGTCCACAAAACCCAGCCTTCAGAAATCATTGGAATCACCACTAGAGAATGTTCCATTCATTCACTGCGAATCTGGAATTCATCTGAATCTCCACTCCCGGCAGGTTTTCATTGAACCACTGCTGAATGTTCAAGTAACGCAATGATGGTTTTCAGCGGTCTATTCACACTCGAACCCGTGCTGTTCACGGTCTAGCGACTCAACACTGGTGAGTTCTTCTTTTTCCAGTTCAGACAATACAAACCTCAGAAACCATTGCAATCTACACTACAGAATGTTTCATTCATTCAGGCGAATCTTGAATTCATCTTGTTCTCCACTCCCAGCAGGTTTTCGTTTCACCACTGGTGAATGTCCAAGCAACCCAAGGCTGGTTTCAGCTGCGTGTTAACACTCGCAGCCGTCCGTGCTGTTCAATTGGCTATCCAGTGAACGCTGGTTAGCTCTTGATTTTCCTTCCACACACCGAGCCTTCAGAAATCATTCTTATCTCCACTTCAGAATGTTCCATTCGTTCCCTGCGAATCTGGAATTCCTCTGACTCTCCACACCAGGCAGATTTTCCTAACAACACTGGTGAATGACCAGGTAATCCAATGCTGGTTTTCAGCGGCTGTTCACACTCACAGCCTTGCTGTTCAATTGGCAATCCAGTCAAACCTAGTCAGCTCTTCATTTTCCTGTCCACACAACCCAGCGTTCAGAAATCATTGGAATCTCTACTACAGAAATTTCCATTCATTCACTGTGAATCTGGAAATACTCTGAATCTGCATTCCAGGAAGGCTTTCGTTACACCACTGATGAATGTCCAAGTAATGCAATGCTGCTTCTTAGTGGTCTGTTCACACTCGAAACCGTGCTGTTCATTGGCTATCCACTCAATATCGGTCAGCTCTTCAATATCCTGTCCAGACTATCCAGATTCCTAAATGTTGGCAATCACCACTACAGAATGTTCCATTCAATCACGCGAATCTGGAATTCATCAGAGTCTCCACTCCTGGAAGGTTTTCGTGACACCACTGGTAAATGTCCAAGGAAGACAATGCTGGTTTTAAGCCGCCTGCTAACACACTCAGCCGTGCTGTTCAATTTGCTATCCACCCAACCCTATTCAGCTCTACATTTTCCTGTCCTCATAACCCAACCTTCAGAAATAATTGGTATCTCCTCCACAGAATGTTCCGTTCATTCACTGCGAATCTTAAATTCATCTGACTCTCAACTCCCGGCGGGTTATCGTTACACCACTTGTGAATGTCCAAGTAAGCCAATGCTGGTTTTCAGTGGCCTGTTCATACTAAGAGACGTGCTGTTCATTTGGCTATCCACTCCACCCTGTTCAGCTCTACATTTTCGTGTCCACAAAACCCAGCCTTCAGAAATCATTGGAATCACCACTAGAGAATGTTCCATTCATTCACTGCGAATCTGGAATTCCTCTGAACCTCCACTCCTGGCAGGTTTTCGTTACGCCACTGGTGAATGTCCAAGTAACTCAATACTGGTTTTCAGAGGCATGTTCAACTCGCAGAAGTGCTGTTCAATGGGCTATCCACTCAATATTGGTCAGCTCTTCATTTTCCTCTCCACACAAACCAGCCTTCAGAAATCATTGGGCTCTCCACTACAGACTGTTCCATTCATTCACTGCGATTCTGCAATTCATCTGACTCTCCGCTCCAGGCAGGTTTTCATTACAGCACTGGTGAATGACCAAGTAATCCAATGCTGGTTTTCAGCCGCCTTTTCACACTCGCAGTGTGCTGTTCAATTGTCTATCCACTCAAACCTGGTCAGCCTTTCATTTTCTTTTCCACAATATCAGACTTCAGAAATCATTGGAATCGCCAGTACAGAATGTACCATTCATTCACTGCCAATCTGGAATTCATCTGAATCCGCACTCCAGGTCGGCTTTCATTACACCACTTATGAATGTCCAAGTAACACAATGCTGGTTTTCAGCGGTCTGTTCACACTCTAAGCCCTGCTTTTTACTGGGTATCCACACAACTGTGGTCAGCTCTTCATTTTCATGTCCAAACAATCCAGACTTGAGAAATCATTGCAATCTCCAGTACAGAATGTTCCATTCATTCACTGCGAATCTGGAATTCAACTGAATCTCCACTACCTGCAGATTTATCTTACACCACTTGTGAATGTCCAAGTAAAACAATGCTGGTTTTCAGAGGCCTGTTCATTTTCGCAGTCGTGCTGTTCAATTGGCTATCCACTCAACCTGTTTTGCTCCTCATTTTCCTGTGCACACAACCCAGCCTTCAGAAATCATTGTAATCTCCACTACAGGATGTTCCATTCATTCACTGGGAATCTGGAATTCATCTGAATCTGCACTCCACGCAGGCTTTCGTTACACCACTGCTGAAAGTCGAAGTAATGCAATACTGGTTTTCAGTGGTCTGTTCACATTCGAAGCCGAGGCTTTTTACAGGCTATCCACTCAACACTGGTCAGCTCTTCATTTTCGTGTCCCCACAATCCAGATTTCAGAAATCATTGCAATCTCCACTACAGAATGTTCCATTCATTCACTGCGAGTCTGGAGTTTATCTGATTCTCCACTCCCGCCTGGTTAACATTACACCACTTGTGAATGTCCAAGTAAGCCAATGCTGGTTTTCAGAGGCCTGTTCATACTCGCAGCCGTGCTGTTTAATTGACAATTCACTCCACCCTGTTCAGCTCTTCATTGTCCCACCACACTACCAGCCTTCAGAAATCTTTGTTATCTCCACTACAGAATGTTCCATTCATTCACTGCGAATCTGGAATTCATCTGACTCTCAACTCCACGCAGGTTTTCATTACACCACTGTTGAATGTCCAAGTAACCCAATGCTGGTTTTCAGCGGCCTGTTCATATTCGCAGCCCTGCTGTTTACTTGGCTATCGATTCAAGCCTGGTCAGCTCTTCATTTTCCTGTCCACACAACACAGGCTTCAGAAATCATTGGAATCTCCTCTACAGAATGTTCCATTCATTCACTGCGAATGTGGAATTCAACTGACTCTCCACTCCATGCAGGTTTTCCTTACACCACTGATGAATGTCCAAGTAACCCAATGCTGGGTTTCAGCTGCATGTTCACACTCGCAGCCATGCTATACAATTGGCTTTCCACTAAATCCTGATTAGTTCTTGATTTTCCTTCCACACGACCCAGCCTTCAGAAATCGTTGGAATCTCCACTAGAGAATGTTCCATTCATTCACTGCGAATCTGGAATTCCTCTGAACCTCCACTCCCGGCAGGTTTTCGTTACACCACTGTTGAATGTCCAAGTAACCCAATGTTTTAAGTGTTTTCTTCACAAGCGCAGTGGTGCTGTTCAATTGGCTATCCACTCAACCCTGGCCAGCTCTACATTTTCCTGTCCACACCACAGAGACTGGAGAAATCATTGTTATCTCCACTACAGAATGTTCCATTCATTCACAGCGAATCTGGAATTCATCTGAATCTCCACTCCCGGCAGGTTTTCGTGACACCACTGGTAAATATCCAAGTAAGCCAATGCTGGTTTTAAGTGGCCTGCTCATACTCTCAGCCGTGCTGTTCAATTTGCTATCCACTCAACCCTCTTCAGCTCCATTTTCCTGTCCACATAACCCAAACTTCAGAAACAATTGGTATCTCCTCCACAGAATGTTCCATTCATTGACGGCAAATCTGAAATTCATCTAATTCTCAACTCCCGTCAGGTTTTCGTTACACCACTTGTGAATGTCCAATTAAGCCAAAGCTGGTTTTCAGTGGCCTGTTCTTACTACGAGACGTGCTGTTCATTTGGCTATCCATTCCACCCTGTTCAGCTCTACATTTTCGTGTCCACAAAACCCAGCCTTCAGAAATCATTGGAATCACCACTAGAGAATGTTCCATTCATTCACTGCGAATCTGGAATTCATCTGAATCTCCACTCCCGGCAGGTTTTCATTGCACCACTGCTGAATGTTCAAGTAACGCAATGATGGTTTTCAGCGGTCTATTCACACTCGAACCCGTGCTGTTCACGGTCTAGCGACTCAACACTGGTGAGTTCTTCTTTTTCCAGTTCAGACAATACAAACCTCAGAAACCATTGCAATCTACACTACAGAATGTTTCATTCATTCAGGCGAATCTTGAATTCATCTTGTTCTCCACTCCCAGCAGGTTTTCGTTTCACCACTGGTGAATGTCCAAGCAACCCAAGGCTGGTTTCAGCTGCGTGTTAACACTCGCAGCCGTGCTGTTCAATTGGCTATCCAGTGAACGCTGGTTAGCTCTTGATTTTCCTTCCACACACCGAGCCTTCAGAAATCATTCTTATCTCCACTTCAGAATGTTCCATTCGTTCCCTGCGAATCTGGAATTCCTCTGACTCTCCACACCAGGCAGATTTTCCTAACAACACTGGTGAATGACCAGGTAATCCAATGCTGGTTTTCAGCGGCTGTTCACACTCACAGCCTTGCTGTTCAATTGGCAATCCAGTCAAACCTAGTCAGCTCTTCATTTTCCTGTCCACACAACCCAGCGTTCAGAAATCATTGGAATCTCTACTACAGAAATTTCCATTCATTCACTGTGAATCTGGAAATACTCTGAATCTGCATTCCAGGAAGGCTTTCGTTACACCACTGATGAATGTCCAAGTAATGCAATGCTGCTTCTTAGTGGTCTGTTCACACTCGAAACCGCGCTGTTCATTGGCTATCCACTCAATATCGGTCAGCTCTTCAATATCCTGTCCAGACTATCCAGATTCCTAAATGTTGGCAATCACCACTACAGAATGTTCCATTCAATCACGCGAATCTGGAATTCATCAGAGTCTCCACTCCTGGAAGGTTTTCGTGACACCACTGGTAAATGTCCAAGGAAGACAATGCTGGTTTTAAGCCGCCTGCTAACACACTCAGCCGTGCTGTTCAATTTGCTATCCACCCAACCCTATTCAGCTCTACATTTTCCTGTCCTCATAACCCAACCTTCAGAAATAATTGGTATCTCCTCCACAGAATGTTCCGTTCATTCACTGCGAATCTTAAATTCATCTGACTCTCAACTCCCGGCGGGTTATCGTTACACCACTTGTGAATGTCCAAGTAAGCCAATGCTGGTTTTCAGTGGCCTGTTCATACTAAGAGACGTGCTGTTCATTTGGCTATCCACTCCACCCTGTTCAGCTCTACATTTTCGTGTCCACAAAACCCAGCCTTCAGAAATCATTGGAATCACCACTAGAGAATGTTCCATTCATTCACTGCGAATCTGGAATTCCTCTGAACCTCCACTCCTGGCAGGTTTTCGTTACGCCACTGGTGAATGTCCAAGTAACTCAATACTGGTTTTCAGAGGCATGTTCAACTCGCAGAAGTGCTGTTCAATGGGCTATCCACTCAATATTGGTCAGCTCTTCATTTTCCTCTCCACACAAACCAGCCTTCAGAAATCATTGGGCTCTCCACTACAGACTGTTCCATTCATTCACTGCGATTCTGCAATTCATCTGACTCTCCGCTCCAGGCAGGTTTTCATTACAGCACTGGTGAATGACCAAGTAATCCAATGCTGGTTTTCAGCCGCCTTTTCACACTCGCAGTGTGCTGTTCAATTGTCTATCCACTCAAACCTGGTCAGCCTTTCATTTTCTTTTCCACAATATCAGACTTCAGAAATCATTGGAATCGCCAGTACAGAATGTTCCATTCATTCACTGCCAATCTGGAATTCATCTGAATCTGCACTCCAGGTAGGCTTTCATTACACCACTTATGAATGTCCAAGTAACACAATGCTGGTTTTCAGCGGTCTGTTCACACTCTAAGCCCTGCTTTTTACTGGGTATCCACACAACTGTGGTCAGCTCTTCATTTTCATGTCCAAACAATCCAGACTTGAGAAATCATTGCAATCTCCAGTACAGAATGTTCCATTCATTCACTGCGAATCTGGAATTCAACTGAATCTCCACTACCTGCAGATTTATCTTACACCACTTGTGAATGTCCAAGTAAAACAATGCTGGTTTTCAGAGGCCTGTTCATGTTCGCAGTCGTGCTGTTCAATTGGCTATCCACTCAACCTGTTTTGCTCCTCATTTTCCTGTGCACACAACCCAGCCTTCAGAAATCATTGTAATCTCCACTACAGGATGTTCCATTCATTCACTGGGAATCTGGAATTCATCTGAATCTGCACTCCACGCAGGCTTTCGTTACACCACTGCTGAAAGTCGAAGTAATGCAATACTGGTTTTCAGTGGTCTGTTCACATTCGAAGCCGAGGCTTTTTACAGGCTATCCACTCAACACTGGTCAGCTCTTCATTTTCGTGTCCCCACAATCCAGATTTCAGAAATCATTGCAATCTCCACTACAGAATGTTCCATTCATTCACTGCGAGTCTGGAGTTTATCTGATTCTCCACTCCCGCCTGGTTAACATTACACCACTTGTGAATGTCCAAGTAAGCCAATGCTGGTTTTCAGAGGCCTGTTCATACTCGCAGCCGTGCTGTTTAATTGACAATTCACTCCACCCTGTTCAGCTCTTCATTGTCCCACCACACTACCAGCCTTCAGAAATCTTTGTTATCTCCACTACAGAATGTTCCATTCATTCACTGCGAATCTGGAATTCATCTGACTCTCAACTCCACGCAGGTTTTCATTACACCACTGTTGAATGTCCAAGTAACCCAATGCTGGTTTTCAGCGGCCTGTTCATATTCGCAGCCCTGCTGTTTACTTGGCTATCGATTCAAGCCTGGTCAGCTCTTCATTTTCCTGTCCACACAACACAGGCTTCAGAAATCATTGGAATCTCCTCTACAGAATGTTCCATTCATTCACTGCGAATGTGGAATTCAACTGACTCTCCACTCCATGCAGGTTTTCCTTACACCACTGATGAATGTCCAAGTAACCCAATGCTGGTTTTCAGCTGCATGTTCACACTCGCAGCCATGCTATACAATTGGCTTTCCACTAAATCCTGATTAGTTCTTGATTTTCCTTCCACACGACCCAGCCTTCAGAAATCGTTGGAATCTCCACTAGAGAATGTTCCATTCATTCACTGCGAATCTGGAATTCCTCTGAACCTCCACTCCCGGCAGGTTTTCGTTACACCACTGTTGAATGTCCAAGTAACCCAATGTTTTAAGTGTTTTCTTCACAAGCGCAGTGGTGCTGTTCAATTGGCTATCCACTCAACCCTGGCCAGCTCTACATTTTCCTGTCCACACCACAGAGACTGGAGAAATCATTGTTATCTCCACTACAGAATGTTCCATTCATTCACAGCGAATCTGGAATTCATCTGAATCTCCACTCCCGGCAGGTTTTCGTGACACCACTGGTAAATATCCAAGTAAGCCAATGCTGGTTTTAAGTGGCCTGCTCATACTCTCAGCCGTGCTGTTCAATTTGCTATCCACTCAACCCTCTTCAGCTCCATTTTCCTGTCCACATAACCCAAACTTCAGAAACAATTGGTATCTCCTCCACAGAATGTTCCATTCATTGACGGCAAATCTGAAATTCATCTAATTCTCAACTCCCGTCAGGTTTTCGTTACACCACTTGTGAATGTCCAATTAAGCCAAAGCTGGTTTTCAGTGGCCTGTTCTTACTACGAGACGTGCTGTTCATTTGGCTATCCATTCCACCCTGTTCAGCTCTACATTTTCGTGTCCACAAAACCCAGCCTTCAGAAATCATTGGAATCACCACTAGAGAATGTTCCATTCATTCACTGCGAATCTGGAATTCATCTGAATCTCCACTCCCGGCAGGTTTTCATTGCACCACTGCTGAATGTTCAAGTAACGCAATGATGGTTTTCAGCGGTCTATTCACACTCGAACCCGTGCTGTTCACGGTCTAGCGACTCAACACTGGTGAGTTCTTCTTTTTCCAGTTCAGACAATACAAACCTCAGAAACCATTGCAATCTACACTACAGAATGTTTCATTCATTCAGGCGAATCTTGAATTCATCTTGTTCTCCACTCCCAGCAGGTTTTCGTTTCACCACTGGTGAATGTCCAAGCAACCCAAGGCTGGTTTCAGCTGCGTGTTAACACTCGCAGCCGTGCTGTTCAATTGGCTATCCAGTGAACGCTGGTTAGCTCTTGATTTTCCTTCCACACACCGAGCCTTCAGAAATCATTCTTATCTCCACTTCAGAATGTTCCATTCGTTCCCTGCGAATCTGGAATTCCTCTGACTCTCCACACCAGGCAGATTTTCCTAACAACACTGGTGAATGACCAGGTAATCCAATGCTGGTTTTCAGCGGCTGTTCACACTCACAGCCTTGCTGTTCAATTGGCAATCCAGTCAAACCTAGTCAGCTCTTCATTTTCCTGTCCACACAACCCAGCGTTCAGAAATCATTGGAATCTCTACTACAGAAATTTCCATTCATTCACTGTGAATCTGGAAATACTCTGAATCTGCATTCCAGGAAGGCTTTCGTTACACCACTGATGAATGTCCAAGTAATGCAATGCTGCTTCTTAGTGGTCTGTTCACACTCGAAACCGTGCTGTTCATTGGCTATCCACTCAATATCGGTCAGCTCTTCAATATCCTGTCCAGACTATCCAGATTCCTAAATGTTGGCAATCACCACTACAGAATGTTCCATTCAATCACGCGAATCTGGAATTCATCAGAGTCTCCACTCCTGGAAGGTTTTCGTGACACCACTGGTAAATGTCCAAGGAAGACAATGCTGGTTTTAAGCCGCCTGCTAACACACTCAGCCGTGCTGTTCAATTTGCTATCCACCCAACCCTATTCAGCTCTACATTTTCCTGTCCTCATAACCCAACCTTCAGAAATAATTGGTATCTCCTCCACAGAATGTTCCGTTCATTCACTGCGAATCTTAAATTCATCTGACTCTCAACTCCCGGCGGGTTATCGTTACACCACTTGTGAATGTCCAAGTAAGCCAATGCTGGTTTTCAGTGGCCTGTTCATACTAAGAGACGTGCTGTTCATTTGGCTATCCACTCCACCCTGTTCAGCTCTACATTTTCGTGTCCACAAAACCCAGCCTTCAGAAATCATTGGAATCACCACTAGAGAATGTTCCATTCATTCACTGCGAATCTGGAATTCCTCTGAACCTCCACTCCTGGCAGGTTTTCGTTACGCCACTGGTGAATGTCCAAGTAACTCAATACTGGTTTTCAGAGGCATGTTCAACTCGCAGAAGTGCTGTTCAATGGGCTATCCACTCAATATTGGTCAGCTCTTCATTTTCCTCTCCACACAAACCAGCCTTCAGAAATCATTGGGCTCTCCACTACAGACTGTTCCATTCATTCACTGCGGTTCTGCAATTCATCTGACTCTCCGCTCCAGGCAGGTTTTCATTACAGCACTGGTGAATGACCAAGTAATCCAATGCTGGTTTTCAGCCGCCTTTTCACACTCGCAGTGTGCTGTTCAATTGTCTATCCACTCAAACCTGGTCAGCCTTTCATTTTCTTTTCCACAATATCAGACTTCAGAAATCATTGGAATCACCAGTACAGAATGTACCATTCATTCACTGCCAATCTGGAATTCATCTGAATCCGCACTCCAGGTCGGCTTTCATTACACCACTTATGAATGTCCAAGTAACACAATGCTGGTTTTCAGCGGTCTGTTCACACTCTAAGCCCTGCTTTTTACTGGGTATCCACACAACTGTGGTCAGCTCTTCATTTTCATGTCCAAACAATCCAGACTTGAGAAATCATTGCAATCTCCAGTACAGAATGTTCCATTCATTCACTGCGAATCTGGAATTCAACTGAATCTCCACTACCTGCAGATTTATCTTACACCACTTGTGAATGTCCAAGTAAAACAATGCTGGTTTTCAGAGGCCTGTTCATGTTCGCAGTCGTGCTGTTCAATTGGCTATCCACTCAACCTGTTTTGCTCCTCATTTTCCTGTGCACACAACCCAGCCTTCAGAAATCATTGTAATCTCCACTACAGGATGTTCCATTCATTCACTGGGAATCTGGAATTCATCTGAATCTGCACTCCACGCAGGCTTTCGTTACACCACTGCTGAAAGTCGAAGTAATGCAATACTGGTTTTCAGTGGTCTGTTCACATTCGAAGCCGAGGCTTTTTACAGGCTATCCACTCAACACTGGTCAGCTCTTCATTTTCGTGTCCCCACAATCCAGATTTCAGAAATCATTGCAATCTCCACTACAGAATGTTCCATTCATTCACTGCGAGTCTGGAGTTTATCTGATTCTCCACTCCCGCCTGGTTAACATTACACCACTTGTGAATGTCCAAGTAAGCCAATGCTGGTTTTCAGAGGCCTGTTCATACTCGCAGCCGTGCTGTTTAATTGACAATTCACTCCACCCTGTTCAGCTCTTCATTGTCCCACCACACTACCAGCCTTCAGAAATCTTTGTTATCTCCACTACAGAATGTTCCATTCATTCACTGCGAATCTGGAATTCATCTGACTCTCAACTCCACGCAGGTTTTCATTACACCACTGTTGAATGTCCAAGTAACCCAATGCTGGTTTTCAGCGGCCTGTTCATATTCGCAGCCCTGCTGTTTACTTGGCTATCGATTCAAGCCTGGTCAGCTCATTTTCCTGTCCACACAACACAGGCTTCAGAAATCATTGGAATCTCCTCTACAGAATGTTCCATTCATTCACTGCGAATGTGGAATTCAACTGACTCTCCACTCCATGCAGGTTTTCCTTACACCACTGATGAATGTCCAAGTAACCCAATGCTGGTTTTCAGCTGCATGTTCACACTCGCAGCCATGCTATACAATTGGCTTTCCACTAAATCCTGATTAGTTCTTGATTTTCCTTCCACACGACCCAGCCTTCAGAAATCGTTGGAATCTCCACTAGAGAATGTTCCATTCATTCACTGCGAATCTGGAATTCCTCTGAACCTCCACTCCCGGCAGGTTTTCGTTACACCACTGTTGAATGTCCAAGTAACCCAATGTTTTAAGTGTTTTCTTCACAAGCGCAGTGGTGCTGTTCAATTGGCTATCCACTCAACCCTGGCCAGCTCTACATTTTCCTGTCCACACCACAGAGACTGGAGAAATCATTGTTATCTCCACTACAGAATGTTCCATTCATTCACAGCGAATCTGGAATTCATCTGAATCTCCACTCCCGGCAGGTTTTCGTGACACCACTGGTAAATATCCAAGTAAGCCAATGCTGGTTTTAAGTGGCCTGCTCATACTCTCAGCCGTGCTGTTCAATTTGCTATCCACTCAACCCTCTTCAGCTCCATTTTCCTGTCCACATAACCCAAACTTCAGAAACAATTGGTATCTCCTCCACAGAATGTTCCATTCATTGACGGCAAATCTGAAATTCATCTAATTCTCAACTCCCGTCAGGTTTTCGTTACACCACTTGTGAATGTCCAATTAAGCCAAAGCTGGTTTTCAGTGGCCTGTTCTTACTACGAGACGTGCTGTTCATTTGGCTATCCATTCCACCCTGTTCAGCTCTACATTTTCGTGTCCACAAAACCCAGCCTTCAGAAATCATTGGAATCACCACTAGAGAATGTTCCATTCATTCACTGCGAATCTGGAATTCATCTGAATCTCCACTCCCGGCAGGTTTTCATTGCACCACTGCTGAATGTTCAAGTAACGCAATGATGGTTTTCAGCGGTCTATTCACACTCGAACCCGTGCTGTTCACGGTCTAGCGACTCAACACTGGTGAGTTCTTCTTTTTCCAGTTCAGACAATACAAACCTCAGAAACCATTGCAATCTACACTACAGAATGTTTCATTCATTCAGGCGAATCTTGAATTCATCTTGTTCTCCACTCCCAGCAGGTTTTCGTTTCACCACTGGTGAATGTCCAAGCAACCCAAGGCTGGTTTCAGCTGCGTGTTAACACTCGCAGCCGTGCTGTTCAATTGGCTATCCAGTGAACGCTGGTTAGCTCTTGATTTTCCTTCCACACACCGAGCCTTCAGAAATCATTCTTATCTCCACTTCAGAATGTTCCATTCGTTCCCTGCGAATCTGGAATTCCTCTGACTCTCCACACCAGGCAGATTTTCCTAACAACACTGGTGAATGACCAGGTAATCCAATGCTGGTTTTCAGCGGCTGTTCACACTCACAGCCTTGCTGTTCAATTGGCAATCCAGTCAAACCTAGTCAGCTCTTCATTTTCCTGTCCACACAACCCAGCGTTCAGAAATCATTGGAATCTCTACTACAGAAATTTCCATTCATTCACTGTGAATCTGGAAATACTCTGAATCTGCATTCCAGGAAGGCTTTCGTTACACCACTGATGAATGTCCAAGTAATGCAATGCTGCTTCTTAGTGGTCTGTTCACACTCGAAACCGCGCTGTTCATTGGCTATCCACTCAATATCGGTCAGCTCTTCAATATCCTGTCCAGACTATCCAGATTCCTAAATGTTGGCAATCACCACTACAGAATGTTCCATTCAATCACGCGAATCTGGAATTCATCAGAGTCTCCACTCCTGGAAGGTTTTCGTGACACCACTGGTAAATGTCCAAGGAAGACAATGCTGGTTTTAAGCCGCCTGCTAACACACTCAGCCGTGCTGTTCAATTTGCTATCCACCCAACCCTATTCAGCTCTACATTTTCCTGTCCTCATAACCCAACCTTCAGAAATAATTGGTATCTCCTCCACAGAATGTTCCGTTCATTCACTGCGAATCTTAAATTCATCTGACTCTCAACTCCCGGCGGGTTATCGTTACACCACTTGTGAATGTCCAAGTAAGCCAATGCTGGTTTTCAGTGGCCTGTTCATACTAAGAGACGTGCTGTTCATTTGGCTATCCACTCCACCCTGTTCAGCTCTACATTTTCGTGTCCACAAAACCCAGCCTTCAGAAATCATTGGAATCACCACTAGAGAATGTTCCATTCATTCACTGCGAATCTGGAATTCCTCTGAACCTCCACTCCTGGCAGGTTTTCGTTACGCCACTGGTGAATGTCCAAGTAACTCAATACTGGTTTTCAGAGGCATGTTCAACTCGCAGAAGTGCTGTTCAATGGGCTATCCACTCAATATTGGTCAGCTCTTCATTTTCCTCTCCACACAAACCAGCCTTCAGAAATCATTGGGCTCTCCACTACAGACTGTTCCATTCATTCACTGCGATTCTGCAATTCATCTGACTCTCCGCTCCAGGCAGGTTTTCATTACAGCACTGGTGAATGACCAAGTAATCCAATGCTGGTTTTCAGCCGCCTTTTCACACTCGCAGTGTGCTGTTCAATTGTCTATCCACTCAAACCTGGTCAGCCTTTCATTTTCTTTTCCACAATATCAGACTTCAGAAATCATTGGAATCGCCAGTACAGAATGTTCCATTCATTCACTGCCAATCTGGAATTCATCTGAATCTGCACTCCAGGTAGGCTTTCATTACACCACTTATGAATGTCCAAGTAACACAATGCTGGTTTTCAGCGGTCTGTTCACACTCTAAGCCCTGCTTTTTACTGGGTATCCACACAACTGTGGTCAGCTCTTCATTTTCATGTCCAAACAATCCAGACTTGAGAAATCATTGCAATCTCCAGTACAGAATGTTCCATTCATTCACTGCGAATCTGGAATTCAACTGAATCTCCACTACCTGCAGATTTATCTTACACCACTTGTGAATGTCCAAGTAAAACAATGCTGGTTTTCAGAGGCCTGTTCATGTTCGCAGTCGTGCTGTTCAATTGGCTATCCACTCAACCTGTTTTGCTCCTCATTTTCCTGTGCACACAACCCAGCCTTCAGAAATCATTGTAATCTCCACTACAGGATGTTCCATTCATTCACTGGGAATCTGGAATTCATCTGAATCTGCACTCCAGGTAGGCTTTCATTACACCACTTATGAATGTCCAAGTAACACAATGCTGGTTTTCAGCGGTCTGTTCACACTCTAAGCCCTGCTTTTTACTGGGTATCCACACAACTGTGGTCAGCTCTTCATTTTCATGTCCAAACAATCCAGACTTGAGAAATCATTGCAATCTCCAGTACAGAATGTTCCATTCATTCACTGCGAATCTGGAATTCAACTGAATCTCCACTACCTGCAGATTTATCTTACACCACTTGTGAATGTCCAAGTAAAACAATGCTGGTTTTCAGAGGCCTGTTCATGTTCGCAGTCGTGCTGTTCAATTGGCTATCCACTCAACCTGTTTTGCTCCTCATTTTCCTGTGCACACAACCCAGCCTTCAGAAATCATTGTAATCTCCACTACAGGATGTTCCATTCATTCACTGGGAATCTGGAATTCATCTGAATCTGCACTCCACGCAGGCTTTCGTTACACCACTGCTGAAAGTCGAAGTAATGCAATACTGGTTTTCAGTGGTCTGTTCACATTCGAAGCCGAGGCTTTTTACAGGCTATCCACTCAACACTGGTCAGCTCTTCATTTTCGTGTCCCCACAATCCAGATTTCAGAAATCATTGCAATCTCCACTACAGAATGTTCCATTCATTCACTGCGAGTCTGGAGTTTATCTGATTCTCCACTCCCGCCTGGTTAACATTACACCACTTGTGAATGTCCAAGTAAGCCAATGCTGGTTTTCAGAGGCCTGTTCATACTCGCAGCCGTGCTGTTTAATTGACAATTCACTCCACCCTGTTCAGCTCTTCATTGTCCCACCACACTACCAGCCTTCAGAAATCTTTGTTATCTCCACTACAGAATGTTCCATTCATTCACTGCGAATCTGGAATTCATCTGACTCTCAACTCCACGCAGGTTTTCATTACACCACTGTTGAATGTCCAAGTAACCCAATGCTGGTTTTCAGCGGCCTGTTCATATTCGCAGCCCTGCTGTTTACTTGGCTATCGATTCAAGCCTGGTCAGCTCTTCATTTTCCTGTCCACACAACACAGGCTTCAGAAATCATTGGAATCTCCTCTACAGAATGTTCCATTCATTCACTGCGAATGTGGAATTCAACTGACTCTCCACTCCATGCAGGTTTTCCTTACACCACTGATGAATGTCCAAGTAACCCAATGCTGGTTTTCAGCTGCATGTTCACACTCGCAGCCATGCTATACAATTGGCTTTCCACTAAATCCTGATTAGTTCTTGATTTTCCTTCCACACGACCCAGCCTTCAGAAATCGTTGGAATCTCCACTAGAGAATGTTCCATTCATTCACTGCGAATCTGGAATTCCTCTGAACCTCCACTCCCGGCAGGTTTTCGTTACACCACTGTTGAATGTCCAAGTAACCCAATGTTTTAAGTGTTTTCTTCACAAGCGCAGTGGTGCTGTTCAATTGGCTATCCACTCAACCCTGGCCAGCTCTACATTTTCCTGTCCACACCACAGAGACTGGAGAAATCATTGTTATCTCCACTACAGAATGTTCCATTCATTCACAGCGAATCTGGAATTCATCTGAATCTCCACTCCCGGCAGGTTTTCGTGACACCACTGGTAAATATCCAAGTAAGCCAATGCTGGTTTTAAGTGGCCTGCTCATACTCTCAGCCGTCCTGTTCAATTTGCTATCCACTCAACCCTCTTCAGCTCCATTTTCCTGTCCACATAACCCAAACTTCAGAAACAATTGGTATCTCCTCCACAGAATGTTCCATTCATTGACGGCAAATCTGAAATTCATCTAATTCTCAACTCCCGTCAGGTTTTCGTTACACCACTTGTGAATGTCCAATTAAGCCAAAGCTGGTTTTCAGTGGCCTGTTCTTACTACGAGACGTGCTGTTCATTTGGCTATCCATTCCACCCTGTTCAGCTCTACATTTTCGTGTCCACAAAACCCAGCCTTCAGAAATCATTGGAATCACCACTAGAGAATGTTCCATTCATTCACTGCGAATCTGGAATTCATCTGAATCTCCACTCCCGGCAGGTTTTCATTGCACCACTGCTGAATGTTCAAGTAACGCAATGATGGTTTTCAGCGGTCTATTCACACTCGAACCCGTGCTGTTCACGGTCTAGCGACTCAACACTGGTGAGTTCTTCTTTTTCCAGTTCAGACAATACAAACCTCAGAAACCATTGCAATCTACACTACAGAATGTTTCATTCATTCAGGCGAATCTTGAATTCATCTTGTTCTCCACTCCCAGCAGGTTTTCGTTTCACCACTGGTGAATGTCCAAGCAACCCAAGGCTGGTTTCAGCTGCGTGTTAACACTCGCAGCCGTGCTGTTCAATTGGCTATCCAGTGAACGCTGGTTAGCTCTTGATTTTCCTTCCACACACCGAGCCTTCAGAAATCATTCTTATCTCCACTTCAGAATGTTCCATTCGTTCCCTGCGAATCTGGAATTCCTCTGACTCTCCACACCAGGCAGATTTTCCTAACAACACTGGTGAATGACCAGGTAATCCAATGCTGGTTTTCAGCGGCTGTTCACACTCACAGCCTTGCTGTTCAATTGGCAATCCAGTCAAACCTAGTCAGCTCTTCATTTTCCTGTCCACACAACCCAGCGTTCAGAAATCATTGGAATCTCTACTACAGAAATTTCCATTCATTCACTGTGAATCTGGAAATAATCTGAATCTGCATTCCAGGAAGGCTTTCGTTACACCACTGATGAATGTCCAAGTAATGCAATGCTGCTTCTTAGTGGTCTGTTCACACTCGAAACCGTGCTGTTCATTGGCTATCCACTCAATATCGGTCAGCTCTTCAATATCCTGTCCAGACTATCCAGATTCCTAAATGTTGGCAATCACCACTACAGAATGTTCCATTCAATCACGCGAATCTGGAATTCATCAGAGTCTCCACTCCTGGAAGGTTTTCGTGACACCACTGGTAAATGTCCAAGGAAGACAATGCTGGTTTTAAGCCGCCTGCTAACACACTCAGCCGTGCTGTTCAATTTGCTATCCACCCAACCCTATTCAGCTCTACATTTTCCTGTCCTCATAACCCAACCTTCAGAAATAATTGGTATCTCCTCCACAGAATGTTCCGTTCATTCACTGCGAATCTTAAATTCATCTGACTCTCAACTCCCGGCGGGTTATCGTTACACCACTTGTGAATGTCCAAGTAAGCCAATGCTGGTTTTCAGTGGCCTGTTCATACTAAGAGACGTGCTGTTCATTTGGCTATCCACTCCACCCTGTTCAGCTCTACATTTTCGTGTCCACAAAACCCAGCCTTCAGAAATCATTGGAATCACCACTAGAGAATGTTCCATTCATTCACTGCGAATCTGGAATTCCTCTGAACCTCCACTCCTGGCAGGTTTTCGTTACGCCACTGGTGAATGTCCAAGTAACTCAATACTGGTTTTCAGAGGCATGTTCAACTCGCAGAAGTGCTGTTCAATGGGCTATCCACTCAATATTGGTCAGCTCTTCATTTTCCTCTCCACACAAACCAGCCTTCAGAAATCATTGGGCTCTCCACTACAGACTGTTCCATTCATTCACTGCGATTCTGCAATTCATCTGACTCTCCGCTCCAGGCAGGTTTTCATTACAGCACTGGTGAATGACCAAGTAATCCAATGCTGGTTTTCAGCCGCCTTTTCACACTCGCAGTGTGCTGTTCAATTGTCTATCCACTCAAACCTGGTCAGCCTTTCATTTTCTTTTCCACAATATCAGACTTCAGAAATCATTGGAATCGCCAGTACAGAATGTTCCATTCATTCACTGCCAATCTGGAATTCATCTGAATCTGCACTCCAGGTAGGCTTTCATTACACCACTTATGAATGTCCAAGTAACACAATGCTGGTTTTCAGCGGTCTGTTCACACTCTAAGCCCTGCTTTTTACTGGGTATCCACACAACTGTGGTCAGCTCTTCATTTTCATGTCCAAACAATCCAGACTTGAGAAATCATTGCAATCTCCAGTACAGAATGTTCCATTCATTCACTGCGAATCTGGAATTCAACTGAATCTCCACTACCTGCAGATTTATCTTACACCACTTGTGAATGTCCAAGTAAAACAATGCTGGTTTTCAGAGGCCTGTTCATGTTCGCAGTCGTGCTGTTCAATTGGCTATCCACTCAACCTGTTTTGCTCCTCATTTTCCTGTGCACACAACCCAGCCTTCAGAAATCATTGTAATCTCCACTACAGGATGTTCCATTCATTCACTGGGAATCTGGAATTCATCTGAATCTGCACTCCACGCAGGCTTTCGTTACACCACTGCTGAAAGTCGAAGTAATGCAATACTGGTTTTCAGTGGTCTGTTCACATTCGAAGCCGAGGCTTTTTACAGGCTATCCACTCAACACTGGTCAGCTCTTCATTTTCGTGTCCCCACAATCCAGATTTCAGAAATCATTGCAATCTCCACTACAGAATGTTCCATTCATTCACTGCGAGTCTGGAGTTTATCTGATTCTCCACTCCCGCCTGGTTAACAGTACACCACTTGTGAATGTCCAAGTAAGCCAATGCTGGTTTTCAGAGGCCTGTTCATACTCGCAGCCGTGCTGTTTAATTGACAATTCACTCCACCCTGTTCAGCTCTTCATTGTCCCACCACACTACCAGCCTTCAGAAATCTTTGTTATCTCCACTACAGAATGTTCCATTCATTCACTGCGAATCTGGAATTCATCTGACTCTCAACTCCACGCAGGTTTTCATTACACCACTGTTGAATGTCCAAGTAACCCAATGCTGGTTTTCAGCGGCCTGTTCATATTCGCAGCCCTGCTGTTTACTTGGCTATCGATTCAAGCCTGGTCAGCTCTTCATTTTCCTGTCCACACAACACAGGCTTCAGAAATCATTGGAATCTCCTCTACAGAATGTTCCATTCATTCACTGCGAATGTGGAATTCAACTGACTCTCCACTCCATGCAGGTTTTCCTTACACCACTGATGAATGTCCAAGTAACCCAATGCTGGTTTTCAGCTGCATGTTCACACTCGCAGCCATGCTAATTGTATATTGGCTTTCCACTAAATCCTGATTAGTTCTTGATTTTCCTTCCACACGACCCAGCCTTCAGAAATCGTTGGAATCTCCACTAGAGAATGTTCCATTCATTCACTGCGAATCTGGAATTCCTCTGAACCTCCACTCCCGGCAGGTTTTCGTTACACCACTGTTGAATGTCCAAGTAACCCAATGTTTTAAGTGTTTTCTTCACAAGCGCAGTGGTGCTGTTCAATTGGCTATCCACTCAACCCTGGCCAGCTCTACATTTTCCTGTCCACACCACAGAGACTGGAGAAATCATTGTTATCTCCACTACAGAATGTTCCATTCATTCACAGCGAATCTGGAATTCATCTGAATCTCCACTCCCGGCAGGTTTTCGTGACACCACTGGTAAATATCCAAGTAAGCCAATGCTGGTTTTAAGTGGCCTGCTCATACTCTCAGCCGTGCTGTTCAATTTGCTATCCACTCAACCCTCTTCAGCTCCATTTTCCTGTCCACATAACCCAAACTTCAGAAACAATTGGTATCTCCTCCACAGAATGTTCCATTCATTGACGGCAAATCTGAAATTCATCTAATTCTCAACTCCCGTCAGGTTTTCGTTACACCACTTGTGAATGTCCAATTAAGCCAAAGCTGGTTTTCAGTGGCCTGTTCTTACTACGAGACGTGCTGTTCATTTGGCTATCCATTCCACCCTGTTCAGCTCTACATTTTCGTGTCCACAAAACCCAGCCTTCAGAAATCATTGGAATCACCACTAGAGAATGTTCCATTCATTCACTGCGAATCTGGAATTCATCTGAATCTCCACTCCCGGCAGGTTTTCATTGCACCACTGCTGAATGTTCAAGTAACGCAATGATGGTTTTCAGCGGTCTATTCACACTCGAACCCGTGCTGTTCACGGTCTAGCGACTCAACACTGGTGAGTTCTTCTTTTTCCAGTTCAGACAATACAAACCTCAGAAACCATTGCAATCTACACTACAGAATGTTTCATTCATTCAGGCGAATCTTGAATTCATCTTGTTCTCCACTCCCAGCAGGTTTTCGTTTCACCACTGGTGAATGTCCAAGCAACCCAAGGCTGGTTTCAGCTGCGTGTTAACACTCGCAGCCGTGCTGTTCAATTGGCTATCCAGTGAACGCTGGTTAGCTCTTGATTTTCCTTCCACACACCGAGCCTTCAGAAATCATTCTTATCTCCACTTCAGAATGTTCCATTCGTTCCCTGCGAATCTGGAATTCCTCTGACTCTCCACACCAGGCAGATTTTCCTAACAACACTGGTGAATGACCAGGTAATCCAATGCTGGTTTTCAGCGGCTGTTCACACTCACAGCCTTGCTGTTCAATTGGCAATCCAGTCAAACCTAGTCAGCTCTTCATTTTCCTGTCCACACAACCCAGCGTTCAGAAATCATTGGAATCTCTACTACAGAAATTTCCATTCATTCACTGTGAATCTGGAAATACTCTGAATCTGCATTCCAGGAAGGCTTTCGTTACACCACTGATGAATGTCCAAGTAATGCAATGCTGCTTCTTAGTGGTCTGTTCACACTCGAAACCGTGCTGTTCATTGGCTATCCACTCAATATCGGTCAGCTCTTCAATATCCTGTCCAGACTATCCAGATTCCTAAATGTTGACAATCACCACTACAGAATGTTCCATTCAATCACGCGAATCTGGAATTCATCAGAGTCTCCACTCCTGGAAGGTTTTCGTGACACCACTGGTAAATGTCCAAGGAAGACAATGCTGGTTTTAAGCCGCCTGCTAACACACTCAGCCGTGCTGTTCAATTTGCTATCCACCCAACCCTATTCAGCTCTACATTTTCCTGTCCTCATAACCCAACCTTCAGAAATAATTGGTATCTCCTCCACAGAATGTTCCGTTCATTCACTGCGAATCTTAAATTCATCTGACTCTCAACTCCCGGCGGGTTATCGTTACACCACTTGTGAATGTCCAAGTAAGCCAATGCTGGTTTTCAGTGGCCTGTTCATACTAAGAGACGTGCTGTTCATTTGGCTATCCACTCCACCCTGTTCAGCTCTACATTTTCGTGTCCACAAAACCCAGCCTTCAGAAATCATTGGAATCACCACTAGAGAATGTTCCATTCATTCACTGCGAATCTGGAATTCCTCTGAACCTCCACTCCTGGCAGGTTTTCGTTACGCCACTGGTGAATGTCCAAGTAACTCAATACTGGTTTTCAGAGGCATGTTCAACTCGCAGAAGTGCTGTTCAATGGGCTATCCACTCAATATTGGTCAGCTCTTCATTTTCCTCTCCACACAAACCAGCCTTCAGAAATCATTGGGCTCTCCACTACAGACTGTTCCATTCATTCACTGCGATTCTGCAATTCATCTGACTCTCCGCTCCAGGCAGGTTTTCATTACAGCACTGGTGAATGACCAAGTAATCCAATGCTGGTTTTCAGCCGCCTTTTCACACTCGCAGTGTGCTGTTCAATTGTCTATCCACTCAAACCTGGTCAGCCTTTCATTTTCTTTTCCACAATATCAGACTTCAGAAATCATTGGAATCGCCAGTACAGAATGTTCCATTCATTCACTGCCAATCTGGAATTCATCTGAATCTGCACTCCAGGTAGGCTTTCATTACACCACTTATGAATGTCCAAGTAACACAATGCTGGTTTTCAGCGGTCTGTTCACACTCTAAGCCCTGCTTTTTACTGGGTATCCACACAACTGTGGTCAGCTCTTCATTTTCATGTCCAAACAATCCAGACTTGAGAAATCATTGCAATCTCCAGTACAGAATGTTCCATTCATTCACTGCGAATCTGGAATTCAACTGAATCTCCACTACCTGCAGATTTATCTTACACCACTTGTGAATGTCCAAGTAAAACAATGCTGGTTTTCAGAGGCCTGTTCATGTTCGCAGTCGTGCTGTTCAATTGGCTATCCACTCAACCTGTTTTGCTCCTCAATTTCCTGTGCACACAACCCAGCCTTCAGAAATCATTGTAATCTCCACTACAGGATGTTCCATTCATTCACTGGGAATCTGGAATTCATCTGAATCTGCACTCCAGGTAGGCTTTCATTACACCACTTATGAATGTCCAAGTAACACAATGCTGGTTTTCAGCGGTCTGTTCACACTCTAAGCCCTGCTTTTTACTGGGTATCCACACAACTGTGGTCAGCTCTTCATTTTCATGTCCAAACAATCCAGACTTGAGAAATCATTGCAATCTCCAGTACAGAATGTTCCATTCATTCACTGCGAATCTGGAATTCAACTGAATCTCCACTACCTGCAGATTTACCTTACACCACTTGTGAATGTCCAAGTAAAACAATGCTGGTTTTCAGAGGCCTGTTCATGTTCGCAGTCGTGCTGTTCAATTGGCTATCCACTCAACCTGTTTTGCTCCTCATTTTCCTGTGCACACAACCCAGCCTTCAGAAATCATTGTAATCTCCACTACAGGATGTTCCATTCATTCACTGGGAATCTGGAATTCATCTGAATCTGCACTCCACGCAGGCTTTCGTTACACCACTGCTGAAAGTCGAAGTAATGCAATACTGGTTTTCAGTGGTCTGTTCACATTCGAAGCCGAGGCTTTTTACAGGCTATCCACTCAACACTGGTCAGCTCTTCATTTTCGTGTCCCCACAATCCAGATTTCAGAAATCATTGCAATCTCCACTACAGAATGTTCCATTCATTCACTGCGAGTCTGGAGTTTATCTGATTCTCCACTCCCGCCTGGTTAACATTACACCACTTGTGAATGTCCAAGTAAGCCAATGCTGGTTTTCAGAGGCCTGTTCATACTCGCAGCCGTGCTGTTTAATTGACAATTCACTCCACCCTGTTCAGCTCTTCATTGTCCCACCACACTACCAGCCTTCAGAAATCTTTGTTATCTCCACTACAGAATGTTCCATTCATTCACTGCGAATCTGGAATTCATCTGACTCTCAACTCCACGCAGGTTTTCATTACACCACTGTTGAATGTCCAAGTAACCCAATGCTGGTTTTCAGCGGCCTGTTCATATTCGCAGCCCTGCTGTTTACTTGGCTATCGATTCAAGCCTGGTCAGCTCTTCAT
This sequence comes from Sorex fumeus, assembly GCF_029834395.1. Taxonomy (NCBI): domain Eukaryota; kingdom Metazoa; phylum Chordata; class Mammalia; order Eulipotyphla; family Soricidae; genus Sorex; species Sorex fumeus. The sequence goes on along the minus strand of NW_026606357.1, from coordinate 101,906 downwards.
TTTCCTGTCCACACAACACAGGCTTCAGAAATCATTGGAATCTCCTCTACAGAATGTTCCATTCATTCACTGCGAATGTGGAATTCAACTGACTCTCCACTCCATGCAGGTTTTCCTTACACCACTGATGAATGTCCAAGTAACCCAATGCTGGTTTTCAGCTGCATGTTCACACTCGCAGCCATGCTATACAATTGGCTTTCCACTAAATCCTGATTAGTTCTTGATTTTCCTTCCACACGACCCAGCCTTCAGAAATCGTTGGAATCTCCACTAGAGAATGTTCCATTCATTCACTGCGAATCTGGAATTCCTCTGAACCCCCACTCCCGGCAGGTTTTCGTTACACCACTGTTGAATGTCCAAGTAACCCAATGTTTTAAGTGTTTTCTTCACAAGCGCAGTGGTGCTGTTCAATTGGCTATCCACTCAACCCTGGCCAGCTCTACATTTTCCTGTCCACACCACAGAGACTGGAGAAATCATTGTTATCTCCACTACAGAATGTTCCATTCATTCACAGCGAATCTGGAATTCATCTGAATCTCCACTCCCGGCAGGTTTTCGTGACACCACTGGTAAATATCCAAGTAAGCCAATGCTGGTTTTAAGTGGCCTGCTCATACTCTCAGCCGTCCTGTTCAATTTGCTATCCACTCAACCCTCTTCAGCTCCATTTTCCTGTCCACATAACCCAAACTTCAGAAACAATTGGTATCTCCTCCACAGAATGTTCCATTCATTGACGGCAAATCTGAAATTCATCTAATTCTCAACTCCCGTCAGGTTTTCGTTACACCACTTGTGAATGTCCAATTAAGCCAAAGCTGGTTTTCAGTGGCCTGTTCTTACTACGAGATGTGCTGTTCATTTGGCTATCCATTCCACCCTGTTCATCTCTACATTTTCGTGTCCACAAAACCCAGCCTTCAGAAATCATTGGAATCACCACTAGAGAATGTTCCATTCATTCACTGCGAATCTGGAATTCATCTGAATCTCCACTCCCGGCAGGTTTTCATTGCACCACTGCTGAATGTTCAAGTAACGCAATGATGGTTTTCAGCGGTCTATTCACACTCGAACCCGTGCTGTTCACGGTCTAGCGACTCAACACTGGTGAGTTCTTCTTTTTCCAGTTCAGACAATACAAACCTCAGAAACCATTGCAATCTACACTACAGAATGTTTCATTCATTCAGGCGAATCTTGAATTCATCTTGTTCTCCACTCCCAGCAGGTTTTCGTTTCACCACTGGTGAAAGTCCAAGCAACCCAAGGCTGGTTTCAGCTGCGTGTTAACACTCGCAGCCGTGCTGTTCAATTGGCTATCCAGTGAACGCTGGTTAGCTCTTGATTTTCCTTCCACACACCGAGCCTTCAGAAATCATTCTTATCTCCACTTCAGAATGTTCCATTCGTTCCCTGCGAATCTGGAATTCCTCTGACTCTCCACACCAGGCAGATTTTCCTAACAACACTGGTGAATGACCAGGTAATCCAATGCTGGTTTTCAGCGGCTGTTCACACTCACAGCCTTGCTGTTCAATTGGCAATCCAGTCAAACCTAGTCAGCTCTTCATTTTCCTGTCCACACAACCCAGCGTTCAGAAATCATTGGAATCTCTACTACAGAAATTTCCATTCATTCACTGTGAATCTGGAAATACTCTGAATCTGCATTCCAGGAAGGCTTTCGTTACACCACTGATGAATGTCCAAGTAATGCAATGCTGCTTCTTAGTGGTCTGTTCACACTCGAAACCGTGCTGTTCATTGGCTATCCACTCAATATCGGTCAGCTCTTCAATATCCTGTCCAGACTATCCAGATTCCTAAATGTTGGCAATCACCACTACAGAATGTTCCATTCAATCACGCGAATCTGGAATTCATCAGAGTCTCCACTCCTGGAAGGTTTTCGTGACACCACTGGTAAATGTCCAAGGAAGACAATGCTGGTTTTAAGCCGCCTGCTAACACACTCAGCCGTGCTGTTCAATTTGCTATCCACCCAACCCTATTCAGCTCTACATTTTCCTGTCCTCATAACCCAACCTTCAGAAATAATTGGTATCTCCTCCACAGAATGTTCCGTTCATTCACTGCGAATCTTAAATTCATCTGACTCTCAACTCCCGGCGGGTTATCGTTACACCACTTGTGAATGTCCAAGGAAGCCAATGCTGGTTTTCAGTGGCCTGTTCATACTAAGAGACGTGCTGTTCATTTGGCTATCCACTCCACCCTGTTCAGCTCTACATTTTCGTGTCCACAAAACCCAGCCTTCAGAAATCATTGGAATCACCACTAGAGAATGTTCCATTCATTCACTGCGAATCTGGAATTCCTCTGAACCTCCACTCCTGGCAGGTTTTCGTTACGCCACTGGTGAATGTCCAAGTAACTCAATACTGGTTTTCAGAGGCATGTTCAACTCGCAGAAGTGCTGTTCAATGGGCTATCCACTCAATATTGGTCAGCTCTTCATTTTCCTCTCCACACAAACCAGCCTTCAGAAATCATTGGGCTCTCCACTACAGACTGTTCCGTTCATTCACTGCGATTCTGCAATTCATCTGACTCTCCGCTCCAGGCAGGTTTTCATTACAGCACTGGTGAATGACCAAGTAATCCAATGCTGGTTTTCAGCCGCCTTTTCACACTCGCAGTGTGCTGTTCAATTGTCTATCCACTCAAACCTGGTCAGCCTTTCATTTTCTTTTCCACAATATCAGACTTCAGAAATCATTGGAATCGCCAGTACAGAATGTTCCATTCATTCACTGCCAATCTGGAATTCATCTGAATCTGCACTCCAGGTAGGCTTTCATTACACCACTTATGAATGTCCAAGTAACACAATGCTGGTTTTCAGCGGTCTGTTCACACTCTAAGCCCTGCTTTTTACTGGGTATCCACACAACTGTGGTCAGCTCTTCATTTTCATGTCCAAACAATCCAGACTTGAGAAATCATTGCAATCTCCAGTACAGAATGTTCCATTCATTCACTGCGAATCTGGAATTCAACTGAATCTCCACTACCTGCAGATTTATCTTACACCACTTGTGAATGTCCAAGTAAAACAATGCTGGTTTTCAGAGGCCTGTTCATGTTCGCAGTCGTGCTGTTCAATTGGCTATCCACTCAACCTGTTTTGCTCCTCATTTTCCTGTGCACACAACCCAGCCTTCAGAAATCATTGTAATCTCCACTACAGGATGTTCCATTCATTCACTGGGAATCTGGAATTCATCTGAATCTGCACTCCACGCAGGCTTTCGTTACACCACTGCTGAAAGTCGAAGTAATGCAATACTGGTTTTCAGTGGTCTGTTCACATTCGAAGCCGAGGCTTTTTACAGGCTATCCACTCAACACTGGTCAGCTCTTCATTTTCGTGTCCCCACAATCCAGATTTCAGAAATCATTGCAATCTCCACTACAGAATGTTCCATTCATTCACTGCGAGTCTGGAGTTTATCTGATTCTCCACTCCCGCCTGGTTAACATTACACCACTTGTGAATGTCCAAGTAAGCCAATGCTGGTTTTCAGAGGCCTGTTCATACTCGCAGCCGTGCTGTTTAATTGACAATTCACTCCACCCTGTTAAGCTCTTCATTGTCCCACCACACTACCAGCCTTCAGAAATCTTTGTTATCTCCACTACAGAATGTTCCATTCATTCACTGCGAATCTGGAATTCATCTGACTCTCAACTCCACGCAGGTTTTCATTACACCACTGTTGAATGTCCAAGTAACCCAATGCTGGTTTTCAGCGGCCTGTTCATATTCGCAGCCCTGCTGTTTACTTGGCTATCGATTCAAGCCTGGTCAGCTCTTCATTTTCCTGTCCACACAACACAGGCTTCAGAAATCATTGGAATCTCCTCTACAGAATGTTCCATTCATTCACTGCGAATGTGGAATTCAACTGACTCTCCACTCCATGCAGGTTTTCCTTACACCACTGATGAATGTCCAAGTAACCCAATGCTGGTTTTCAGCTGCATGTTCACACTCGCAGCCATGCTATACAATTGGCTTTCCACTAAATCCTGATTAGTTCTTGATTTTCCTTCCACACGACCCAGCCTTCAGAAATCGTTGGAATCTCCACTAGAGAATGTTCCATTCATTCACTGCGAATCTGGAATTCCTCTGAACCTCCACTCCCGGCAGGTTTTCGTTACACCACTGTTGAATGTCCAAGTAACCCAATGTTTTAAGTGTTTTCTTCACAAGCGCAGTGGTGCTGTTCAATTGGCTATCCACTCAACCCTGGCCAGCTCTACATTTTCCTGTCCACACCACAGAGACTGGAGAAATCATTGTTATCTCCACTACAGAATGTTCCATTCATTCACAGCGAATCTGGAATTCATCTGAATCTCCACTCCCGGCAGGTTTTCGTGACACCACTGGTAAATATCCAAGTAAGCCAATGCTGGTTTTAAGTGGCCTGCTCATACTCTCAGCCGTCCTGTTCAATTTGCTATCCACTCAACCCTCTTCAGCTCCATTTTCCTGTCCACATAACCCAAACTTCAGAAACAATTGGTATCTCCTCCACAGAATGTTCCATTCATTGACGGCAAATCTGAAATTCATCTAATTCTCAACTCCCGTCAGGTTTTCGTTACACCACTTGTGAATGTCCAATTAAGCCAAAGCTGGTTTTCAGTGGCCTGTTCTTACTACGAGACGTGCTGTTCATTTGGCTATCCATTCCACCCTGTTCAGCTCTACATTTTCGTGTCCACAAAACCCAGCCTTCAGAAATCATTGGAATCACCACTAGAGAATGTTCCATTCATTCACTGCGAATCTGGAATTCATCTGAATCTCCACTCCCGGCAGGTTTTCATTGCACCACTGCTGAATGTTCAAGTAACGCAATGATGGTTTTCAGCGGTCTATTCACACTCGAACCCGTGCTGTTCACGGTCTAGCGACTCAACACTGGTGAGTTCTTCTTTTTCCAGTTCAGACAATACAAACCTCAGAAACCATTGCAATCTACACTACAGAATGTTTCATTCATTCAGGCGAATCTTGAATTCATCTTGTTCTCCACTCCCAGCAGGTTTTCGTTTCACCACTGGTGAATGTCCAAGCAACCCAAGGCTGGTTTCAGCTGCGTGTTAACACTCGCAGCCGTGCTGTTCAATTGGCTATCCAGTGAACGCTGGTTAGCTCTTGATTTTCCTTCCACACACCGAGCCTTCAGAAATCATTCTTATCTCCACTTCAGAATGTTCCATTCGTTCCCTGCGAATCTGGAATTCCTCTGACTCTCCACACCAGGCAGATTTTCCTAACAACACTGGTGAATGACCAGGTAATCCAATGCTGGTTTTCAGCGGCTGTTCACACTCACAGCCTTGCTGTTCAATTGGCAATCCAGTCAAACCTAGTCAGCTCTTCATTTTCCTGTCCACACAACCCAGCGTTCAGAAATCATTGGAATCTCTACTACAGAAATTTCCATTCATTCACTGTGAATCTGGAAATACTCTGAATCTGCATTCCAGGAAGGCTTTCGTTACACCACTGATGAATGTCCAAGTAATGCAATGCTGCTTCTTAGTGGTCTGTTCACACTCGAAACCGTGCTGTTCATTGGCTATCCACTCAATATCGGTCAGCTCTTCAATATCCTGTCCAGACTATCCAGATTCCTAAATGTTGGCAATCACCACTAAAGAATGTTCCATTCAATCACGCGAATCTGGAATTCATCAGAGTCTCCACTCCTGGAAGGTTTTCGTGACACCACTGGTAAATGTCCAAGGAAGACAATGCTGGTTTTAAGCCGCCTGCTAACACACTCAGCCGTGCTGTTCAATTTGCTATCCACCCAACCCTATTCAGCTCTACATTTTCCTGTCCTCATAACCCAACCTTCAGAAATAATTGGTATCTCCTCCACAGAATGTTCCGTTCATTCACTGCGAATCTTAAATTCATCTGACTCTCAACTCCCGGCGGGTTATCGTTACACCACTTGTGAATGTCCAAGTAAGCCAATGCTGGTTTTCAGTGGCCTGTTCATACTAAGAGACGTGCTGTTCATTTGGCTATCCACTCCACCCTGTTCAGCTCTACATTTTCGTGTCCACAAAACCCAGCCTTCAGAAATCATTGGAATCACCACTAGAGAATGTTCCATTCATTCACTGCGAATCTGGAATTCATCTGAACCTCCACTCCTGGCAGGTTTTCGTTACGCCACTGGTGAATGTCCAAGTAACTCAATACTGGTTTTCAGAGGCATGTTCAACTCGCAGAAGTGCTGTTCAATGGGCTATCCACTCAATATTGGTCAGCTCTTCATTTTCCTCTCCACACAAACCAGCCTTCAGAAATCATTGGGCTCTCCACTACAGACTGTTCCATTCATTCACTGCGATTCTGCAATTCATCTGACTCTCCGCTCCAGGCAGGTTTTCATTACAGCACTGGTGAATGACCAAGTAATCCAATGCTGGTTTTCAGCCGCCTTTTCACACTCGCAGTGTGCTGTTCAATTGTCTATCCACTCAAACCTGGTCAGCCTTTCATTTTCTTTTCCACAATATCAGACTTCAGAAATCATTGGAATCGCCAGTACAGAATGTTCCATTCATTCACTGCCAATCTGGAATTCATCTGAATCTGCACTCCAGGTAGGCTTTCATTACACCACTTATGAATGTCCAAGTAACACAATGCTGGTTTTCAGCGGTCTGTTCACACTCTAAGCCCTGCTTTTTACTGGGTATCCACACAACTGTGGTCAGCTCTTCATTTTCATGTCCAAACAATCCAGACTTGAGAAATCATTGCAATCTCCAGTACAGAATGTTCCATTCATTCACTGCGAATCTGGAATTCAACTGAATCTCCACTACCTGCAGATTTATCTTACACCACTTGTGAATGTCCAAGTAAAACAATGCTGGTTTTCAGAGGCCTGTTCATGTTCGCAGTCGTGCTGTTCAATTGGCTATCCACTCAACCTGTTTTGCTCCTCATTTTCCTGTGCACACAACCCAGCCTTCAGAAATCATTGTAATCTCCACTACAGGATGTTCCATTCATTCACTGGGAATCTGGAATTCATCTGAATCTGCACTCCACGCAGGCTTTCGTTACACCACTGCTGAAAGTCGAAGTAATGCAATACTGGTTTTCAGTGGTCTGTTCACATTCGAAGCCGAGGCTTTTTACAGGCTATCCACTCAACACTGGTCAGCTCTTCATTTTCGTGTCCCCACAATCCAGATTTCAGAAATCATTGCAATCTCCACTACAGAATGTTCCATTCATTCACTGCGAGTCTGGAGTTTATCTGATTCTCCACTCCCGCCTGGTTAACATTACACCACTTGTGAATGTCCAAGTAAGCCAATGCTGGTTTTCAGAGGCCTGTTCATACTCGCAGCCGTGCTGTTTAATTGACAATTCACTCCACCCTGTTCAGCTCTTCATTGTCCCACCACACTACCAGCCTTCAGAAATCTTTGTTATCTCCACTACAGAATGTTCCATTCATTCACTGCGAATCTGGAATTCATCTGACTCTCAACTCCACGCAGGTTTTCATTACACCACTGTTGAATGTCCAAGTAACCCAATGCTGGTTTTCAGCGGCCTGTTCATATTCGCAGCCCTGCTGTTTACTTGGCTATCGATTCAAGCCTGGTCAGCTCTTCATTTTCCTGTCCACACAACACAGGCTTCAGAAATCATTGGAATCTCCTCTACAGAATGTTCCATTCATTCACTGCGAATGTGGAATTCAACTGACTCTCCACTCCATGCAGGTTTTCCTTACACCACTGATGAATGTCCAAGTAACCCAATGCTGGTTTTCAGCTGCATGTTCACACTCGCAGCCATGCTATACAATTGGCTTTCCACTAAATCCTGATTAGTTCTTGATTTTCCTTCCACACGACCCAGCCTTCAGAAATCGTTGGAATCTCCACTAGAGAATGTTCCATTCATTCACTGCGAATCTGGAATTCCTCTGAACCTCCACTCCCGGCAGGTTTTCGTTACACCACTGTTGAATGTCCAAGTAACCCAATGTTTTAAGTGTTTTCTTCACAAGCGCAGTGGTGCTGTTCAATTGGCTATCCACTCAACCCTGGCCAGCTCTACATTTTCCTGTCCACACCACAGAGACTGGAGAAATCATTGTTATCTCCACTACAGAATGTTCCATTCATTCACAGCGAATCTGGAATTCATCTGAATCTCCACTCCCGGCAGGTTTTCGTGACACCACTGGTAAATATCCAAGTAAGCCAATGCTGGTTTTAAGTGGCCTGCTCATACTCTCAGCCGTGCTGTTCAATTTGCTATCCACTCAACCCTCTTCAGCTCCATTTTCCTGTCCACATAACCCAAACTTCAGAAACAATTGGTATCTCCTCCACAGAATGTTCCATTCATTGACGGCAAATCTGAAATTCATCTAATTCTCAACTCCCGTCAGGTTTTCGTTACACCACTTGTGAATGTCCAATTAAGCCAAAGCTGGTTTTCAGTGGCCTGTTCTTACTACGAGACGTGCTGTTCATTTGGCTATCCATTCCACCCTGTTCAGCTCTACATTTTCGTGTCCACAAAACCCAGCCTTCAGAAATCATTGGAATCACCACTAGAGAATGTTCCATTCATTCACTGCGAATCTGGAATTCATCTGAATCTCCACTCCCGGCAGGTTTTCATTGCACCACTGCTGAATGTTCAAGTAACGCAATGATGGTTTTCAGCGGTCTATTCACACTCGAACCCGTGCTGTTCACGGTCTAGCGACTCAACACTGGTGAGTTCTTCTTTTTCCAGTTCAGACAATACAAACCTCAGAAACCATTGCAATCTACACTACAGAATGTTTCATTCATTCACGCGAATCTTGAATTCATCTTGTTCTCCACTCCCAGCAGGTTTTCGTTTCACCACTGGTGAATGTCCAAGCAACCCAAGGCTGGTTTCAGCTGCGTGTTAACACTCGCAGCCGTGCTGTTCAATTGGCTATCCAGTGAACGCTGGTTAGCTCTTGATTTTCCTTCCACACACCGAGCCTTCAGAAATCATTCTTATCTCCACTTCAGAATGTTCCATTCGTTCCCTGCGAATCTGGAATTCCTCTGACTCTCCACACCAGGCAGATTTTCCTAACAACACTGGTGAATGACCAGGTAATCCAATGCTGGTTTTCAGCGGCTGTTCACACTCACAGCCTTGCTGTTCAATTGGCAATCCAGTCAAACCTAGTCAGCTCTTCATTTTCCTGTCCACACAACCCAGCGTTCAGAAATCATTGGAATCTCTACTACAGAAATTTCCATTCATTCACTGTGAATCTGGAAATACTCTGAATCTGCATTCCAGGAAGGCTTTCGTTACACCACTGATGAATGTCCAAGTAATGCAATGCTGCTTCTTAGTGGTCTGTTCACACTCGAAACCGTGCTGTTCATTGGCTATCCACTCAATATCGGTCAGCTCTTCAATATCCTGTCCAGACTATCCAGATTCCTAAATGTTGGCAATCACCACTACAGAATGTTCCATTCAATCACGCGAATCTGGAATTCATCAGAGTCTCCACTCCTGGAAGGTTTTCGTGACACCACTGGTAAATGTCCAAGGAAGACAATGCTGGTTTTAAGCCGCCTGCTAACACACTCAGCCGTGCTGTTCAATTTGCTATCCACCCAACCCTATTCAGCTCTACATTTTCCTGTCCTCATAACCCAACCTTCAGAAATAATTGGTATCTCCTCCACAGAATGTTCCGTTCATTCACTGCGAATCTTAAATTCATCTGACTCTCAACTCCCGGCGGGTTATCGTTACACCACTTGTGAATGTCCAAGTAAGCCAATGCTGGTTTTCAGTGGCCTGTTCATACTAAGAGACGTGCTGTTCATTTGGCTATCCACTCCACCCTGTTCAGCTCTACATTTTCGTGTCCACAAAACCCAGCCTTCAGAAATCATTGGAATCACCACTAGAGAATGTTCCATTCATTCACTGCGAATCTGGAATTCCTCTGAACCTCCACTCCTGGCAGGTTTTCGTTACGCCACTGGTGAATGTCCAAGTAACTCAATACTGGTTTTCAGAGGCATGTTCAACTCGCAGAAGTGCTGTTCAATGGGCTATCCACTCAATATTGGTCAGCTCTTCATTTTCCTCTCCACACAAACCAGCCTTCAGAAATCATTGGGCTCTCCACTACAGACTGTTCCATTCATTCACTGCGATTCTGCAATTCATCTGACTCTCCGCTCCAGGCAGGTTTTCATTACAGCACTGGTGAATGACCAAGTAATCCAATGCTGGTTTTCAGCCGCCTTTTCACACTCGCAGTGTGCTGTTCAATTGTCTATCCACTCAAACCTGGTCAGCCTTTCATTTTCTTTTCCACAATATCAGACTTCAGAAATCATTGGAATCGCCAGTACAGAATGTTCCATTCATTCACTGCCAATCTGGAATTCATCTGAATCTGCACTCCAGGTAGGCTTTCATTACACCACTTATGAATGTCCAAGTAACACAATGCTGGTTTTCAGCGGTCTGTTCACACTCTAAGCCCTGCTTTTTACTGGGTATCCACACAACTGTGGTCAGCTCTTCATTTTCATGTCCAAACAATCCAGACTTGAGAAATCATTGCAATCTCCAGTACAGAATGTTCCATTCATTCACTGCGAATCTGGAATTCAACTGAATCTCCACTACCTGCAGATTTATCTTACACCACTTGTGAATGTCCAAGTAAAACAATGCTGGTTTTCAGAGGCCTGTTCATGTTCGCAGTCGTGCTGTTCAATTGGCTATCCACTCAACCTGTTTTGCTCCTCATTTTCCTGTGCACACAACCCAGCCTTCAGAAATCATTGTAATCTCCACTACAGGATGTTCCATTCATTCACTGGGAATCTGGAATTCATCTGAATCTGCACTCCACGCAGGCTTTCGTTACACCACTGCTGAAAGTCGAAGTAATGCAATACTGGTTTTCAGTGGTCTGTTCACATTCGAAGCCGAGGCTTTTTACAGGCTATCCACTCAACACTGGTCAGCTCTTCATTTTCGTGTCCCCACAATCCAGATTTCAGAAATCATTGCAATCTCCACTACAGAATGTTCCATTCATTCACTGCGAGTCTGGAGTTTATCTGATTCTCCACTCCCGCCTGGTTAACATTACACCACTTGTGAATGTCCAAGTAAGCCAATGCTGGTTTTCAGAGGCCTGTTCATACTCGCAGCCGTGCTGTTTAATTGACAATTCACTCCACCCTGTTCAGCTCTTCATTGTCCCACCACACTACCAGCCTTCAGAAATCTTTGTTATCTCCACTACAGAATGTTCCATTCATTCACTGCGAATCTGGAATTCATCTGACTCTCAACTCCACGCAGGTTTTCATTACACCACTGTTGAATGTCCAAGTAACCCAATGCTGGTTTTCAGCGGCCTGTTCATATTCGCAGCCCTGCTGTTTACTTGGCTATCGATTCAAGCCTGGTCAGCTCTTCATTTTCCTGTCCACACAACACAGGCTTCAGAAATCATTGGAATCTCCTCTACAGAATGTTCCATTCATTCACTGCGAATGTGGAATTCAACTGACTCTCCACTCCATGCAGGTTTTCCTTACACCACTGATGAATGTCCAAGTAACCCAATGCTGGTTTTCAGCTGCATGTTCACACTCGCAGCCATGCTATACAATTGGCTTTCCACTAAATCCTGATTAGTTCTTGATTTTCCTTCCACACGACCCAGCCTTCAGAAATCGTTGGAATCTCCACTAGAGAATGTTCCATTCATTCACTGCGAATCTGGAATTCCTCTGAACCTCCACTCCCGGCAGGTTTTCGTTACACCACTGTTGAATGTCCAAGTAACCCAATGTTTTAAGTGTTTTCTTCACAAGCGCAGTGGTGCTGTTCAATTGGCTATCCACTCAACCCTGGCCAGCTCTACATTTTCCTGTCCACACCACAGAGACTGGAGAAATCATTGTTATCTCCACTACAGAATGTTCCATTCATTCACAGCGAATCTGGAATTCATCTGAATCTCCACTCCCGGCAGGTTTTCGTGACACCACTGGTAAATATCCAAGTAAGCCAATGCTGGTTTTAAGTGGCCTGCTCATACTCTCAGCCGTGCTGTTCAATTTGCTATCCACTCAACCCTCTTCAGCTCCATTTTCCTGTCCACATAACCCAAACTTCAGAAACAATTGGTATCTCCTCCACAGAATGTTCCATTCATTGACGGCAAATCTGAAATTCATCTAATTCTCAACTCCCGTCAGGTTTTCGTTATACCACTTGTGAATGTCCAATTAAGCCAAAGCTGGTTTTCAGTGGCCTGTTCTTACTACGAGACGTGCTGTTCATTTGACTATCCATTCCACCCTGTTCAGCTCTACATTTTCGTGTCCACAAAACCCAGCCTTCAGAAATCATTGGAATCACCACTAGAGAATGTTCCATTCATTCACTGCGAATCTGGAATTCATCTGAATCTCCACTCCCGGCAGGTTTTCATTGCACCACTGCTGAATGTTCAAGTAACGCAATGATGGTTTTCAGCGGTCTATTCACACTCGAACCCGTGCTGTTCACGGTCTAGCGACTCAACACTGGTGAGTTCTTCTTTTTCCAGTTCAGACAATACAAACCTCAGAAACCATTGCAATCTACACTACAGAATGTTTCATTCATTCACGCGAATCTTGAATTCATCTTGTTCTCCACTCCCAGCAGGTTTTCGTTTCACCACTGGTGAATGTCCAAGCAACCCAAGGCTGGTTTCAGCTGCGTGTTAACACTCGCAGCCGTGCTGTTCAATTGGCTATCCAGTGAACGCTGGTTAGCTCTTGATTTTCCTTCCACACACCGAGCCTTCAGAAATCATTCTTATCTCCACTTCAGAATGTTCCATTCGTTCCCTGCGAATCTGGAATTCCTCTGACTCTCCACACCAGGCAGATTTTCCTAACAACACTGGTGAATGACCAGGTAATCCAATGCTGGTTTTCAGCGGCTGTTCACACTCACAGCCTTGCTGTTCAATTGGCAATCCAGTCAAACCTAGTCAGCTCTTCATTTTCCTGTCCACACAACCCAGCGTTCAGAAATCATTGGAATCTCTACTACAGAAATTTCCATTCATTCACTGTGAATCTGGAAATACTCTGAATCTGCATTCCAGGAAGGCTTTCGTTACACCACTGATGAATGTCCAAGTAATGCAATGCTGCTTCTTAGTGGTCTGTTCACACTCGAAACCGTGCTGTTCATTGGCTATCCACTCAATATCGGTCAGCTCTTCAATATCCTGTCCAGACTATCCAGATTCCTAAATGTTGGCAATCACCACTACAGAATGTTCCATTCAATCACGCGAATCTGGAATTCATCAGAGTCTCCACTCCTGGAAGGTTTTCGTGACACCACTGGTAAATGTCCAAGGAAGACAATGCTGGTTTTAAGCCGCCTGCTAACACACTCAGCCGTGCTGTTCAATTTGCTATCCACCCAACCCTATTCAGCTCTACATTTTCCTGTCCTCATAACCCAACCTTCAGAAATAATTGGTATCTCCTCCACAGAATGTTCCGTTCATTCACTGCGAATCTTAAATTCATCTGACTCTCAACTCCCGGCGGGTTATCGTTACACCACTTGTGAATGTCCAAGTAAGCCAATGCTGGTTTTCAGTGGCCTGTTCATACTAAGAGACGTGCTGTTCATTTGGCTATCCACTCCACCCTGTTCAGCTCTACATTTTCGTGTCCACAAAACCCAGCCTTCAGAAATCATTGGAATCACCACTAGAGAATGTTCCATTCATTCACTGCGAATCTGGAATTCCTCTGAACCTCCACTCCTGGCAGGTTTTCGTTACGCCACTGGTGAATGTCCAAGTAACTCAATACTGGTTTTCAGAGGCATGTTCAACTCGCAGAAGTGCTGTTCAATGGGCTATCCACTCAATATTGGTCAGCTCTTCATTTTCCTCTCCACACAAACCAGCCTTCAGAAATCATTGGGCTCTCCACTACAGACTGTTCCATTCATTCACTGCGATTCTGCAATTCATCTGACTCTCCACTCCAGGCAGGTTTTCATTACAGCACTGGTGAATGACCAAGTAATCCAATGCTGGTTTTCAGCCGCCTTTTCACACTCGCAGTGTGCTGTTCAATTGTCTATCCACTCAAACCTGGTCAGCCTTTCATTTTCTTTTCCACAATATCAGACTTCAGAAATCATTGGAATCGCCAGTACAGAATGTTCCATTCATTCACTGCCAATCTGGAATTCATCTGAATCTGCACTCCAGGTAGGCTTTCATTACACCACTTATGAATGTCCAAGTAACACAATGCTGGTTTTCAGCGGTCTGTTCACACTCTAAGCCCTGCTTTTTACTGGGTATCCACACAACTGTGGTCAGCTCTTCATTTTCATGTCCAAACAATCCAGACTTGAGAAATCATTGCAATCTCCAGTACAGAATGTTCCATTCATTCACTGCGAATCTGGAATTCAACTGAATCTCCACTACCTGCAGATTTATCTTACACCACTTGTGAATGTCCAAGTAAAACAATGCTGGTTTTCAGAGGCCTGTTCATGTTCGCAGTCGTGCTGTTCAATTGGCTATCCACTCAACCTGTTTTGCTCCTCATTTTCCTGTGCACACAACCCAGCCTTCAGAAATCATTGTAATCTCCACTACAGGATGTTCCATTCATTCACTGGGAATCTGGAATTCATCTGAATCTGCACTCCACGCAGGCTTTCGTTACACCACTGCTGAAAGTCGAAGTAATGCAATACTGGTTTTCAGTGGTCTGTTCACATTCGAAGCCGAGGCTTTTTACAGGCTATCCACTCAACACTGGTCAGCTCTTCATTTTCGTGTCCCCACAATCCAGATTTCAGAAATCATTGCAATCTCCACTACAGAATGTTCCATTCATTCACTGCGAGTCTGGAGTTTATCTGATTCTCCACTCCCGCCTGGTTAACATTACACCACTTGTGAATGTCCAAGTAAGCCAATGCTGGTTTTCAGAGGCCTGTTCATACTCGCAGCCGTGCTGTTTAATTGACAATTCACTCCACCCTGTTCAGCTCTTCATTGTCCCACCACACTACCAGCCTTCAGAAATCTTTGTTATCTCCACTACAGAATGTTCCATTCATTCACTGCGAATCTGGAATTCATCTGACTCTCAACTCCACGCAGGTTTTCATTACACCACTGTTGAATGTCCAAGTAACCCAATGCTGGTTTTCAGCGGCCTGTTCATATTCGCAGCCCTGCTGTTTACTTGGCTATCGATTCAAGCCTGGTCAGCTCTTCATTTTCCTGTCCACACAACACAGGCTTCAGAAATCATTGGAATCTCCTCTACAGAATGTTCCATTCATTCACTGCGAATGTGGAATTCAACTGACTCTCCACTCCATGCAGGTTTTCCTTACACCACTGATGAATGTCCAAGTAACCCAATGCTGGTTTTCAGCTGCATGTTCACACTCGCAGCCATGCTATACAATTGGCTTTCCACTAAATCCTGATTAGTTCTTGATTTTCCTTCCACACGACCCAGCCTTCAGAAATCATTGGAATCTCCATTAGAGAATGTTCCATTCATTCACTGCGAATCTGGAATTCCTCTGAACCTCCACTCCCGGCAGGTTTTCGTTACACCACTGTTGAATGTCCAAGTAACCCAATGTTTTAAGTGTTTTCTTCACAAGCGCAGTGGTGCTGTTCAATTGGCTATCCACTCAACCCTGGCCAGCTCTACATTTTCCTGTCCACACCACAGAGACTGGAGAAATCATTGTTATCTCCACTACAGAATGTTCCATTCATTCACAGCGAATCTGGAATTCATCTGAATCTCCACTCCCGGCAGGTTTTCGTGACACCACTGGTAAATATCCAAGTAAGCCAATGCTGGTTTTAAGTGGCCTGCTCATACTCTCAGCCATGCTGTTCAATTTGCTATCCACTCAACCCTCTTCAGCTCCATTTTCCTGTCCACATAACCCAAACTTCAGAAACAATTGGTATCTCCTCCACAGAATGTTCCATTCATTGACGGCAAATCTGAAATTCATCTAATTCTCAACTCCCGTCAGGTTTTCGTTACACCACTTGTGAATGTCCAATTAAGCCAAAGCTGGTTTTCAGTGGCCTGTTCTTACTACGAGACGTGCTGTTCATTTGACTATCCATTCCACCCTGTTCAGCTCTACATTTTCGTGTCCACAAAACCCAGCCTTCAGAAATCATTGGAATCACCACTAGAGAATGTTCCATTCATTCACTGCGAATCTGGAATTCATCTGAATCTCCACTCCCGGCAGGTTTTCATTGCACCACTGCTGAATGTTCAAGTAACGCAATGATGGTTTTCAGCGGTCTATTCACACTCGAACCCGTGCTGTTCACGGTCTAGCGACTCAACACTGGTGAGTTCTTCTTTTTCCAGTTCAGACAATACAAACCTCAGAAACCATTGCAATCTACACTACAGAATGTTTCATTCATTCACGCGAATCTTGAATTCATCTTGTTCTCCACTCCCAGCAGGTTTTCGTTTCACCACTGGTGAATGTCCAAGCAACCCAAGGCTGGTTTCAGCTGCGTGTTAACACTCGCAGCCGTGCTGTTCAATTGGCTATCCAGTGAACGCTGGTTAGCTCTTGATTTTCCTTCCACACACCGAGCCTTCAGAAATCATTCTTATCTCCACTTCAGAATGTTCCATTCGTTCCCTGCGAATCTGGAATTCCTCTGACTCTCCACACCAGGCAGATTTTCCTAACAACACTGGTGAATGACCAGGTAATCCAATGCTGGTTTTCAGCGGCTGTTCACACTCACAGCCTTGCTGTTCAATTGGCAATCCAGTCAAACCTAGTCAGCTCTTCATTTTCCTGTCCACACAACCCAGCGTTCAGAAATCATTGGAATCTCTACTACAGAAATTTCCATTCATTCACTGTGAATCTGGAAATACTCTGAATCTGCATTCCAGGAAGGCTTTCGTTACACCACTGATGAATGTCCAAGTAATGCAATGCTGCTTCTTAGTGGTCTGTTCACACTCGAAACCGTGCTGTTCATTGGCTATCCACTCAATATCGGTCAGCTCTTCAATATCCTGTCCAGACTATCCAGATTCCTAAATGTTGGCAATCACCACTACAGAATGTTCCATTCAATCACGCGAATCTGGAATTCATCAGAGTCTCCACTCCTGGAAGGTTTTCGTGACACCACTGGTAAATGTCCAAGGAAGACAATGCTGGTTTTAAGCCGCCTGCTAACACACTCAGCCGTGCTGTTCAATTTGCTATCCACCCAACCCTATTCAGCTCTACATTTTCCTGTCCTCATAACCCAACCTTCAGAAATAATTGGTATCTCCTCCACAGAATGTTCCGTTCATTCACTGCGAATCTTAAATTCATCTGACTCTCAACTCCCGGCGGGTTATCGTTACACCACTTGTGAATGTCCAAGTAAGCCAATGCTGGTTTTCAGTGGCCTGTTCATACTAAGAGACGTGCTGTTCATTTGGCTATCCACTCCACCCTGTTCAGCTCTACATTTTCGTGTCCACAAAACCCAGCCTTCAGAAATCATTGGAATCACCACTAGAGAATGTTCCATTCATTCACTGCGAATCTGGAATTCATCTGAACCTCCACTCCTGGCAGGTTTTCGTTACGCCACTGGTGAATGTCCAAGTAACTCAATACTGGTTTTCAGAGGCATGTTCAACTCGCAGAAGTGCTGTTCAATGGGCTATCCACTCAATATTGGTCAGCTCTTCATTTTCCTCTCCACACAAACCAGCCTTCAGAAATCATTGGGCTCTCCACTAGAGACTGTTCCATTCATTCACTGCGATTCTGCAATTCATCTGACTCTCCGCTCCAGGCAGGTTTTCATTACAGCACTGGTGAATGACCAAGTAATCCAATGCTGGTTTTCAGCCGCCTTTTCACACTCGCAGTGTGCTGTTCAATTGTCTATCCACTCAAACCTGGTCAGCCTTTCATTTTCTTTTCCACAATATCAGACTTCAGAAATCATTGGAATCGCCAGTACAGAATGTTCCATTCATTCACTGCCAATCTGGAATTCATCTGAATCTGCACTCCAGGTAGGCTTTCATTACACCACTTATGAATGTCCAAGTAACACAATGCTGGTTTTCAGCGGTCTGTTCACACTCTAAGCCCTGCTTTTTACTGGGTATCCACACAACTGTGGTCAGCTCTTCATTTTCATGTCCAAACAATCCAGACTTGAGAAATCATTGCAATCTCCAGTACAGAATGTTCCATTCATTCACTGCGAATCTGGAATTCAACTGAATCTCCACTACCTGCAGATTTATCTTACACCACTTGTGAATGTCCAAGTAAAACAATGCTGGTTTTCAGAGGCCTGTTCATGTTCGCAGTCGTGCTGTTCAATTGGCTATCCACTCAACCTGTTTTGCTCCTCATTTTCCTGTGCACACAACCCAGCCTTCAGAAATCATTGTAATCTCCACTACAGGATGTTCCATTCATTCACTGGGAATCTGGAATTCATCTGAATCTGCACTCCACGCAGGCTTTCGTTACACCACTGCTGAAAGTCGAAGTAATGCAATACTGGTTTTCAGTGGTCTGTTCACATTCGAAGCCGAGGCTTTTTACAGGCTATCCACTCAACACTGGTCAGCTCTTCATTTTCGTGTCCCCACAATCCAGATTTCAGAAATCATTGCAATCTCCACTACAGAATGTTCCATTCATTCACTGCGAGTCTGGAGTTTATCTGATTCTCCACTCCCGCCTGGTTAACATTACACCACTTGTGAATGTCCAAGTAAGCCAATGCTGGTTTTCAGAGGCCTGTTCATACTCGCAGCCGTGCTGTTTAATTGACAATTCACTCCACCCTGTTCAGCTCTTCATTGTCCCACCACACTACCAGCCTTCAGAAATCTTTGTTATCTCCACTACAGAATGTTCCATTCATTCACTGCGAATCTGGAATTCATCTGACTCTCAACTCCACGCAGGTTTTCATTACACCACTGTTGAATGTCCAAGTAACCCAATGCTGGTTTTCAGCGGCCTGTTCATATTCGCAGCCCTGCTGTTTACTTGGCTATCGATTCAAGCCTGGTCAGCTCTTCATTTTCCTGTCCACACAACACAGGCTTCAGAAATCATTGGAATCTCCTCTACAGAATGTTCCATTCATTCACTGCGAATGTGGAATTCAACTGACTCTCCACTCCATGCAGGTTTTCCTTACACCACTGATGAATGTCCAAGTAACCCAATGCTGGTTTTCAGCTGCATGTTCACACTCGCAGCCATGCTATACAATTGGCTTTCCACTAAATCCTGATTAGTTCTTGATTTTCCTTCCACACGACCCAGCCTTCAGAAATCGTTGGAATCTCCACTAGAGAATGTTCCATTCATTCACTGCGAATCTGGAATTCCTCTGAACCTCCACTCCCGGCAGGTTTTCGTTACACCACTGTTGAATGTCCAAGTAACCCAATGTTTTAAGTGTTTTCTTCACAAGCGCAGTGGTGCTGTTCAATTGGCTATCCACTCAACCCTGGCCAGCTCTACATTTTCCTGTCCACACCACAGAGACTGGAGAAATCATTGTTATCTCCACTACAGAATGTTCCATTCATTCACAGCGAATCTGGAATTCATCTGAATCTCCACTCCCGGCAGGTTTTCGTGACACCACTGGTAAATATCCAAGTAAGCCAATGCTGGTTTTAAGTGGCCTGCTCATACTCTCAGCCGTGCTGTTCAATTTGCTATCCACTCAACCCTCTTCAGCTCCATTTTCCTGTCCACATAACCCAAACTTCAGAAACAATTGGTATCTCCTCCACAGAATGTTCCATTCATTGACGGCAAATCTGAAATTCATCTAATTCTCAACTCCCGTCAGGTTTTCGTTACACCACTTGTGAATGTCCAATTAAGCCAAAGCTGGTTTTCAGTGGCCTGTTCTTACTACGAGACGTGCTGTTCATTTGGCTATCCATTCCACCCTGTTCAGCTCTACATTTTCGTGTCCACAAAACCCAGCCTTCAGAAATCATTGGAATCACCACTAGAGAATGTTCCATTCATTCACTGCGAATCTGGAATTCATCTGAATCTCCACTCCCGGCAGGTTTTCATTGCACCACTGCTGAATGTTCAAGTAACGCAATGATGGTTTTCAGCGGTCTATTCACACTCGAACCCGTGCTGTTCACGGTCTAGCGACTCAACACTGGTGAGTTCTTCTTTTTCCAGTTCAGACAATACAAACCTCAGAAACCATTGCAATCTACACTACAGAATGTTTCATTCATTCAGGCGAATCTTGAATTCATCTTGTTCTCCACTCCCAGCAGGTTTTCGTTTCACCACTGGTGAATGTCCAAGCAACCCAAGGCTGGTTTCAGCTGCGTGTTAACACTCGCAGCCGTGCTGTTCAATTGGCTATCCAGTGAACGCTGGTTAGCTCTTGATTTTCCTTCCACACACCGAGCCTTCAGAAATCATTCTTATCTCCACTTCAGAATGTTCCATTCGTTCCCTGCGAATCTGGAATTCCTCTGACTCTCCACACCAGGCAGATTTTCCTAACAACACTGGTGAATGACCAGGTAATCCAATGCTGGTTTTCAGCGGCTGTTCACACTCACAGCCTTGCTGTTCAATTGGCAATCCAGTCAAACCTAGTCAGCTCTTCATTTTCCTGTCCACACAACCCAGCGTTCAGAAATCATTGGAATCTCTACTACAGAAATTTCCATTCATTCACTGTGAATCTGGAAATACTCTGAATCTGCATTCCAGGAAGGCTTTCGTTACACCACTGATGAATGTCCAAGTAATGCAATGCTGCTTCTTAGTGGTCTGTTCACACTCGAAACCGTGCTGTTCATTGGCTATCCACTCAATATCGGTCAGCTCTTCAATATCCTGTCCAGACTATCCAGATTCCTAAATGTTGGCAATCACCACTACAGAATGTTCCATTCAATCACGCGAATCTGGAATTCATCAGAGTCTCCACTCCTGGAAGGTTTTCGTGACACCACTGGTAAATGTCCAAGGAAGACAATGCTGGTTTTAAGCTGCCTGCTAACACACTCAGCCGTGCTGTTCAATTTGCTATCCACCCAACCCTATTCAGCTCTACATTTTCCTGTCCTCATAACCCAACCTTCAGAAATAATTGGTATCTCCTCCACAGAATGTTCCGTTCATTCACTGCGAATCTTAAATTCATCTGACTCTCAACTCCCGGCGGGTTATCGTTACACCACTTGTGAATGTCCAAGTAAGCCAATGCTGGTTTTCAGTGGCCTGTTCATACTAAGAGACGTGCTGTTCATTTGGCTATCCACTCCACCCTGTTCAGCTCTACATTTTCGTGTCCACAAAACCCAGCCTTCAGAAATCATTGGAATCACCACTAGAGAATGTTCCATTCATTCACTGCGAATCTGGAATTCATCTGAACCTCCACTCCTGGCAGGTTTTCGTTACGCCACTGGTGAATGTCCAAGTAACTCAATACTGGTTTTCAGAGGCATGTTCAACTCGCAGAAGTGCTGTTCAATGGGCTATCCACTCAATATTGGTCAGCTCTTCATTTTCCTCTCCACACAAACCAGCCTTCAGAAATCATTGGGCTCTCCACTACAGACTGTTCCATTCATTCACTGCGATTCTGCAATTCATCTGACTCTCCGCTCCAGGCAGGTTTTCATTACAGCACTGGTGAATGACCAAGTAATCCAATGCTGGTTTTCAGCCGCCTTTTCACACTCGCAGTGTGCTGTTCAATTGTCTATCCACTCAAACCTGGTCAGCCTTTCATTTTCTTTTCCACAATATCAGACTTCAGAAATCATTGGAATCGCCAGTACAGAATGTTCCATTCATTCACTGCCAATCTGGAATTCATCTGAATCTGCACTCCAGGTAGGCTTTCATTACACCACTTATGAATGTCCAAGTAACACAATGCTGGTTTTCAGCGGTCTGTTCACACTCTAAGCCCTGCTTTTTACTGGGTATCCACACAACTGTGGTCAGCTCTTCATTTTCATGTCCAAACAATCCAGACTTGAGAAATCATTGCAATCTCCAGTACAGAATGTTCCATTCATTCACTGCGAATCTGGAATTCAACTGAATCTCCACTACCTGCAGATTTATCTTACACCACTTGTGAATGTCCAAGTAAAACAATGCTGGTTTTCAGAGGCCTGTTCATGTTCGCAGTCGTGCTGTTCAATTGGCTATCCACTCAACCTGTTTTGCTCCTCATTTTCCTGTGCACACAACCCAGCCTTCAGAAATCATTGTAATCTCCACTACAGGATGTTCCATTCATTCACTGGGAATCTGGAATTCATCTGAATCTGCACTCCACGCAGGCTTTCGTTACACCACTGCTGAAAGTCGAAGTAATGCAATACTGGTTTTCAGTGGTCTGTTCACATTCGAAGCCGAGGCTTTTTACAGGCTATCCACTCAACACTGGTCAGCTCTTCATTTTCGTGTCCCCACAATCCAGATTTCAGAAATCATTGCAATCTCCACTACAGAATGTTCCATTCATTCACTGCGAGTCTGGAGTTTATCTGATTCTCCACTCCCGCCTGGTTAACATTACACCACTTGTGAATGTCCAAGTAAGCCAATGCTGGTTTTCAGAGGCCTGTTCATACTCGCAGCCGTGCTGTTTAATTGACAATTCACTCCACCCTGTTCAGCTCTTCATTGTCCCACCACACTACCAGCCTTCAGAAATCTTTGTTATCTCCACTACAGAATGTTCCATTCATTCACTGCGAATCTGGAATTCATCTGACTCTCAACTCCACGCAGGTTTTCATTACACCACTGTTGAATGTCCAAGTAACCCAATGCTGGTTTTCAGCGGCCTGTTCATATTCGCAGCCCTGCTGTTTACTTGGCTATCGATTCAAGCCTGGTCAGCTCTTCATTTTCCTGTCCACACAACACAGGCTTCAGAAATCATTGGAATCTCCTCTACAGAATGTTCCATTCATTCACTGCGAATGTGGAATTCAACTGACTCTCCACTCCATGCAGGTTTTCCTTACACCACTGATGAATGTCCAAGTAACCCAATGCTGGTTTTCAGCTGCATGTTCACACTCGCAGCCATGCTATACAATTGGCTTTCCACTAAATCCTGATTAGTTCTTGATTTTCCTTCCACACGACCCAGCCTTCAGAAATCGTTGGAATCTCCACTAGAGAATGTTCCATTCATTCACTGCGAATCTGGAATTCCTCTGAACCTCCACTCCCGGCAGGTTTTCGTTACACCACTGTTGAATGTCCAAGTAACCCAATGTTTTAAGTGTTTTCTTCACAAGCGCAGTGGTGCTGTTCAATTGGCTATCCACTCAACCCTGGCCAGCTCTACATTTTCCTGTCCACACCACAGAGACTGGAGAAATCATTGTTATCTCCACTACAGAATGTTCCATTCATTCACAGCGAATCTGGAATTCATCTGAATCTCCACTCCCGGCAGGTTTTCGTGACACCACTGGTAAATATCCAAGTAAGCCAATGCTGGTTTTAAGTGGCCTGCTCATACTCTCAGCCGTGCTGTTCAATTTGCTATCCACTCAACCCTCTTCAGCTCCATTTTCCTGTCCACATAACCCAAACTTCAGAAACAATTGGTATCTCCTCCACAGAATGTTCCATTCATTGACGGCAAATCTGAAATTCATCTAATTCTCAACTCCCGTCAGGTTTTCGTTACACCACTTGTGAATGTCCAATTAAGCCAAAGCTGGTTTTCAGTGGCCTGTTCTTACTACGAGACGTGCTGTTCATTTGGCTATCCATTCCACCCTGTTCAGCTCTACATTTTCGTGTCCACAAAACCCAGCCTTCAGAAATCATTGGAATCACCACTAGAGAATGTTCCATTCATTCACTGCGAATCTGGAATTCATCTGAATCTCCACTCCCGGCAGGTTTTCATTGCACCACTGCTGAATGTTCAAGTAACGCAATGATGGTTTTCAGCGGTCTATTCACACTCGAACCCGTGCTGTTCACGGTCTAGCGACTCAACACTGGTGAGTTCTTCTTTTTCCAGTTCAGACAATACAAACCTCAGAAACCATTGCAATCTACACTACAGAATGTTTCATTCATTCAGGCGAATCTTGAATTCATCTTGTTCTCCACTCCCAGCAGGTTTTCGTTTCACCACTGGTGAATGTCCAAGCAACCCAAGGCTGGTTTCAGCTGCGTGTTAACACTCGCAGCCGTGCTGTTCAATTGGCTATCCAGTGAACGCTGGTTAGCTCTTGATTTTCCTTCCACACACCGAGCCTTCAGAAATCATTCTTATCTCCACTTCAGAATGTTCCATTCGTTCCCTGCGAATCTGGAATTCCTCTGACTCTCCACACCAGGCAGATTTTCCTAACAACACTGGTGAATGACCAGGTAATCCAATGCTGGTTTTCAGCGGCTGTTCACACTCACAGCCTTGCTGTTCAATTGGCAATCCAGTCAAACCTAGTCAGCTCTTCATTTTCCTGTCCACACAACCCAGCGTTCAGAAATCATTGGAATCTCTACTACAGAAATTTCCATTCATTCACTGTGAATCTGGAAATACTCTGAATCTGCATTCCAGGAAGGCTTTCGTTACACCACTGATGAATGTCCAAGTAATGCAATGCTGCTTCTTAGTGGTCTGTTCACACTCGAAACCGTGCTGTTCATTGGCTATCCACTCAATATCGGTCAGCTCTTCAATATCCTGTCCAGACTATCCAGATTCCTAAATGTTGGCAATCACCACTACAGAATGTTCCATTCAATCACGCGAATCTGGAATTCATCAGAGTCTCCACTCCTGGAAGGTTTTCGTGACACCACTGGTAAATGTCCAAGGAAGACAATGCTGGTTTTAAGCCGCCTGCTAACACACTCAGCCGTGCTGTTCAATTTGCTATCCACCCAACCCTATTCAGCTCTACATTTTCCTGTCCTCATAACCCAACCTTCAGAAATAATTGGTATCTCCTCCACAGAATGTTCCGTTCATTCACTGCGAATCTTAAATTCATCTGACTCTCAACTCCCGGCGGGTTATCGTTACACCACTTGTGAATGTCCAAGTAAGCCAATGCTGGTTTTCAGTGGCCTGTTCATACTAAGAGACGTGCTGTTCATTTGGCTATCCACTCCACCCTGTTCAGCTCTACATTCTCGTGTCCACAAAACCCAGCCTTCAGAAATCATTGGAATCACCACTAGAGAATGTTCCATTCATTCACTGCGAATCTGGAATTCATCTGAACCTCCACTCCTGGCAGGTTTTCGTTACGCCACTGGTGAATGTCCAAGTAACTCAATACTGGTTTTCAGAGGCATGTTCAACTCGCAGAAGTGCTGTTCAATGGGCTATCCACTCAATATTGGTCAGCTCTTCATTTTCCTCTCCACACAAACCAGCCTTCAGAAATCATTGGGCTCTCCACTACAGACTGTTCCATTCATTCACTGCGATTCTGCAATTCATCTGACTCTCCGCTCCAGGCAGGTTTTCATTACAGCACTGGTGAATGACCAAGTAATCCAATGCTGGTTTTCAGCCGCCTTTTCACACTCGCAGTGTGCTGTTCAATTGTCTATCCACTCAAACCTGGTCAGCCTTTCATTTTCTTTTCCACAATATCAGACTTCAGAAATCATTGGAATCGCCAGTACAGAATGTTCCATTCATTCACTGCCAATCTGGAATTCATCTGAATCTGCACTCCAGGTAGGCTTTCATTACACCACTTATGAATGTCCAAGTAACACAATGCTGGTTTTCAGCGGTCTGTTCACACTCTAAGCCCTGCTTTTTACTGGGTATCCACACAACTGTGGTCAGCTCTTCATTTTCATGTCCAAACAATCCAGACTTGAGAAATCATTGCAATCTCCAGTACAGAATGTTCCATTCATTCACTGCGAATCTGGAATTCAACTGAATCTCCACTACCTGCAGATTTATCTTACACCACTTGTGAATGTCCAAGTAAAACAATGCTGGTTTTCAGAGGCCTGTTCATGTTCGCAGTCGTGCTGTTCAATTGGCTATCCACTCAACCTGTTTTGCTCCTCATTTTCCTGTGCACACAACCCAGCCTTCAGAAATCATTGTAATCTCCACTACAGGATGTTCCATTCATTCACTGGGAATCTGGAATTCATCTGAATCTGCACTCCACGCAGGCTTTCGTTACACCACTGCTGAAAGTCGAAGTAATGCAATACTGGTTTTCAGTGGTCTGTTCACATTCGAAGCCGAGGCTTTTTACAGGCTATCCACTCAACACTGGTCAGCTCTTCATTTTCGTGTCCCCACAATCCAGATTTCAGAAATCATTGCAATCTCCACTACAGAATGTTCCATTCATTCACTGCGAGTCTGGAGTTTATCTGATTCTCCACTCCCGCCTGGTTAACATTACACCACTTGTGAATGTCCAAGTAAGCCAATGCTGGTTTTCAGAGGCCTGTTCATACTCGCAGCCGTGCTGTTTAATTGACAATTCACTCCACCCTGTTCAGCTCTTCATTGTCCCACCACACTACCAGCCTTCAGAAATCTTTGTTATCTCCACTACAGAATGTTCCATTCATTCACTGCGAATCTGGAATTCATCTGACTCTCAACTCCACGCAGGTTTTCATTACACCACTGTTGAATGTCCAAGTAACCCAATGCTGGTTTTCAGCGGCCTGTTCATATTCGCAGCCCTGCTGTTTACTTGGCTATCGATTCAAGCCTGGTCAGCTCTTCATTTTCCTGTCCACACAACACAGGCTTCAGAAATCATTGGAATCTCCTCTACAGAATGTTCCATTCATTCACTGCGAATGTGGAATTCAACTGACTCTCCACTCCATGCAGGTTTTCCTTACACCACTGATGAATGTCCAAGTAACCCAATGCTGGTTTTCAGCTGCATGTTCACACTCGCAGCCATGCTATACAATTGGCTTTCCACTAAATCCTGATTAGTTCTTGATTTTCCTTCCACACGACCCAGCCTTCAGAAATCGTTGGAATCTCCACTAGAGAATGTTCCATTCATTCACTGCGAATCTGGAATTCCTCTGAACCTCCACTCCCGGCAGGTTTTCGTTACACCACTGTTGAATGTCCAAGTAACCCAATGTTTTAAGTGTTTTCTTCACAAGCGCAGTGGTGCTGTTCAATTGGCTATCCACTCAACCCTGGCCAGCTCTACATTTTCCTGTCCACACCACAGAGACTGGAGAAATCATTGTTATCTCCACTACAGAATGTTCCATTCATTCACAGCGAATCTGGAATTCATCTGAATCTCCACTCCCGGCAGGTTTTCGTGACACCACTGGTAAATATCCAAGTAAGCCAATGCTGGTTTTAAGTGGCCTGCTCATACTCTCAGCCGTGCTGTTCAATTTGCTATCCACTCAACCCTCTTCAGCTCCATTTTCCTGTCCACATAACCCAAACTTCAGAAACAATTGGTATCTCCTCCACAGAATGTTCCATTCATTGACGGCAAATCTGAAATTCATCTAATTCTCAACTCCCGTCAGGTTTTCGTTACACCACTTGTGAATGTCCAATTAAGCCAAAGCTGGTTTTCAGTGGCCTGTTCTTACTACGAGACGTGCTGTTCATTTGGCTATCCATTCCACCCTGTTCAGCTCTACATTTTCGTGTCCACAAAACCCAGCCTTCAGAAATCATTGGAATCACCACTAGAGAATGTTCCATTCATTCACTGCGAATCTGGAATTCATCTGAATCTCCACTCCCGGCAGGTTTTCATTGCACCACTGCTGAATGTTCAAGTAACGCAATGATGGTTTTCAGCGGTCTATTCACACTCGAACCCGTGCTGTTCACGGTCTAGCGACTCAACACTGGTGAGTTCTTCTTTTTCCAGTTCAGACAATACAAACCTCAGAAACCATTGCAATCTACACTACAGAATGTTTCATTCATTCAGGCGAATCTTGAATTCATCTTGTTCTCCACTCCCAGCAGGTTTTCGTTTCACCACTGGTGAATGTCCAAGCAACCCAAGGCTGGTTTCAGCTGCGTGTTAACACTCGCAGCCGTGCTGTTCAATTGGCTATCCAGTGAACGCTGGTTAGCTCTTGATTTTCCTTCCACACACCGAGCCTTCAGAAATCATTCTTATCTCCACTTCAGAATGTTCCATTCGTTCCCTGCGAATCTGGAATTCCTCTGACTCTCCACACCAGGCAGATTTTCCTAACAACACTGGTGAATGACCAGGTAATCCAATGCTGGTTTTCAGCGGCTGTTCACACTCACAGCCTTGCTGTTCAATTGGCAATCCAGTCAAACCTAGTCAGCTCTTCATTTTCCTGTCCACACAACCCAGCGTTCAGAAATCATTGGAATCTCTACTACAGAAATTTCCATTCATTCACTGTGAATCTGGAAATACTCTGAATCTGCATTCCAGGAAGGCTTTCGTTACACCACTGATGAATGTCCAAGTAATGCAATGCTGCTTCTTAGTGGTCTGTTCACACTCGAAACCGTGCTGTTCATTGGCTATCCACTCAATATCGGTCAGCTCTTCAATATCCTGTCCAGACTATCCAGATTCCTAAATGTTGGCAATCACCACTACAGAATGTTCCATTCAATCACGCGAATCTGGAATTCATCAGAGTCTCCACTCCTGGAAGGTTTTCGTGACACCACTGGTAAATGTCCAAGGAAGACAATGCTGGTTTTAAGCCGCCTGCTAACACACTCAGCCGTGCTGTTCAATTTGCTATCCACCCAACCCTATTCAGCTCTACATTTTCCTGTCCTCATAACCCAACCTTCAGAAATAATTGGTATCTCCTCCACAGAATGTTCCGTTCATTCACTGCGAATCTTAAATTCATCTGACTCTCAACTCCCGGCGGGTTATCGTTACACCACTTGTGAATGTCCAAGTAAGCCAATGCTGGTTTTCAGTGGCCTGTTCATACTAAGAGACGTGCTGTTCATTTGGCTATCCACTCCACCCTGTTCAGCTCTACATTCTCGTGTCCACAAAACCCAGCCTTCAGAAATCATTGGAATCACCACTAGAGAATGTTCCATTCATTCACTGCGAATCTGGAATTCCTCT
This sequence comes from Sorex fumeus, assembly GCF_029834395.1. Lineage (NCBI taxonomy): Eukaryota > Metazoa > Chordata > Mammalia > Eulipotyphla > Soricidae > Sorex > Sorex fumeus. The sequence continues at coordinate 72,581 of NW_026606357.1, read as the reverse complement.
GAACCTCCACTCCTGGCAGGTTTTCGTTACGCCACTGGTGAATGTCCAAGTAACTCAATACTGGTTTTCAGAGGCATGTTCAACTCGCAGAAGTGCTGTTCAATGGGCTATCCACTCAATATTGGTCAGCTCTTCATTTTCCTCTCCACACAAACCAGCCTTCAGAAATCATTGGGCTCTCCACTACAGACTGTTCCATTCATTCACTGCGATTCTGCAATTCATCTGACTCTCCGCTCCAGGCAGGTTTTCATTACAGCACTGGTGAATGACCAAGTAATCCAATGCTGGTTTTCAGCCGCCTTTTCACACTCGCAGTGTGCTGTTCAATTGTCTATCCACTCAAACCTGGTCAGCCTTTCATTTTCTTTTCCACAATATCAGACTTCAGAAATCATTGGAATCGCCAGTACAGAATGTTCCATTCATTCACTGCCAATCTGGAATTCATCTGAATCTGCACTCCAGGTAGGCTTTCATTACACCACTTATGAATGTCCAAGTAACACAATGCTGGTTTTCAGCGGTCTGTTCACACTCTAAGCCCTGCTTTTTACTGGGTATCCACACAACTGTGGTCAGCTCTTCATTTTCATGTCCAAACAATCCAGACTTGAGAAATCATTGCAATCTCCAGTACAGAATGTTCCATTCATTCACTGCGAATCTGGAATTCAACTGAATCTCCACTACCTGCAGATTTATCTTACACCACTTGTGAATGTCCAAGTAAAACAATGCTGGTTTTCAGAGGCCTGTTCATGTTCGCAGTCGTGCTGTTCAATTGGCTATCCACTCAACCTGTTTTGCTCCTCATTTTCCTGTGCACACAACCCAGCCTTCAGAAATCATTGTAATCTCCACTACAGGATGTTCCATTCATTCACTGGGAATCTGGAATTCATCTGAATCTGCACTCCACGCAGGCTTTCGTTACACCACTGCTGAAAGTCGAAGTAATGCAATACTGGTTTTCAGTGGTCTGTTCACATTCGAAGCCGAGGCTTTTTACAGGCTATCCACTCAACACTGGTCAGCTCTTCATTTTCGTGTCCCCACAATCCAGATTTCAGAAATCATTGCAATCTCCACTACAGAATGTTCCATTCATTCACTGCGAGTCTGGAGTTTATCTGATTCTCCACTCCCGCCTGGTTAACATTACACCACTTGTGAATGTCCAAGTAAGCCAATGCTGGTTTTCAGAGGCCTGTTCATACTCGCAGCCGTGCTGTTTAATTGACAATTCACTCCACCCTGTTCAGCTCTTCATTGTCCCACCACACTACCAGCCTTCAGAAATCTTTGTTATCTCCACTACAGAATGTTCCATTCATTCACTGCGAATCTGGAATTCATCTGACTCTCAACTCCACGCAGGTTTTCATTACACCACTGTTGAATGTCCAAGTAACCCAATGCTGGTTTTCAGCGGCCTGTTCATATTCGCAGCCCTGCTGTTTACTTGGCTATCGATTCAAGCCTGGTCAGCTCTTCATTTTCCTGTCCACACAACACAGGCTTCAGAAATCATTGGAATCTCCTCTACAGAATGTTCCATTCATTCACTGCGAATGTGGAATTCAACTGACTCTCCACTCCATGCAGGTTTTCCTTACACCACTGATGAATGTCCAAGTAACCCAATGCTGGTTTTCAGCTGCATGTTCACACTCGCAGCCATGCTATACAATTGGCTTTCCACTAAATCCTGATTAGTTCTTGATTTTCCTTCCACACGACCCAGCCTTCAGAAATCGTTGGAATCTCCACTAGAGAATGTTCCATTCATTCACTGCGAATCTGGAATTCCTCTGAACCTCCACTCCCGGCAGGTTTTCGTTACACCACTGTTGAATGTCCAAGTAACCCAATGTTTTAAGTGTTTTCTTCACAAGCGCAGTGGTGCTGTTCAATTGGCTATCCACTCAACCCTGGCCAGCTCTACATTTTCCTGTCCACACCACAGAGACTGGAGAAATCATTGTTATCTCCACTACAGAATGTTCCATTCATTCACAGCGAATCTGGAATTCATCTGAATCTCCACTCCCGGCAGGTTTTCGTGACACCACTGGTAAATATCCAAGTAAGCCAATGCTGGTTTTAAGTGGCCTGCTCATACTCTCAGCCGTGCTGTTCAATTTGCTATCCACTCAACCCTCTTCAGCTCCATTTTCCTGTCCACATAACCCAAACTTCAGAAACAATTGGTATCTCCTCCACAGAATGTTCCATTCATTGACGGCAAATCTGAAATTCATCTAATTCTCAACTCCCGTCAGGTTTTCGTTACACCACTTGTGAATGTCCAATTAAGCCAAAGCTGGTTTTCAGTGGCCTGTTCTTACTACGAGACGTGCTGTTCATTTGGCTATCCATTCCACCCTGTTCAGCTCTACATTTTCGTGTCCACAAAACCCAGCCTTCAGAAATCATTGGAATCACCACTAGAGAATGTTCCATTCATTCACTGCGAATCTGGAATTCATCTGAATCTCCACTCCCGGCAGGTTTTCATTGCACCACTGCTGAATGTTCAAGTAACGCAATGATGGTTTTCAGCGGTCTATTCACACTCGAACCCGTGCTGTTCACGGTCTAGCGACTCAACACTGGTGAGTTCTTCTTTTTCCAGTTCAGACAATACAAACCTCAGAAACCATTGCAATCTACACTACAGAATGTTTCATTCATTCACGCGAATCTTGAATTCATCTTGTTCTCCACTCCCAGCAGGTTTTCGTTTCACCACTGGTGAATGTCCAAGCAACCCAAGGCTGGTTTCAGCTGCGTGTTAACACTCGCAGCCGTGCTGTTCAATTGGCTATCCAGTGAACGCTGGTTAGCTCTTGATTTTCCTTCCACACACCGAGCCTTCAGAAATCATTCTTATCTCCACTTCAGAATGTTCCATTCGTTCCCTGCGAATCTGGAATTCCTCTGACTCTCCACACCAGGCAGATTTTCCTAACAACACTGGTGAATGACCAGGTAATCCAATGCTGGTTTTCAGCGGCTGTTCACACTCACAGCCTTGCTGTTCAATTGGCAATCCAGTCAAACCTAGTCAGCTCTTCATTTTCCTGTCCACACAACCCAGCGTTCAGAAATCATTGGAATCTCTACTACAGAAATTTCCATTCATTCACTGTGAATCTGGAAATACTCTGAATCTGCATTCCAGGAAGGCTTTCGTTACACCACTGATGAATGTCCAAGTAATGCAATGCTGCTTCTTAGTGGTCTGTTCACACTCGAAACCGTGCTGTTCATTGGCTATCCACTCAATATCGGTCAGCTCTTCAATATCCTGTCCAGACTATCCAGATTCCTAAATGTTGGCAATCACCACTACAGAATGTTCCATTCAATCACGCGAATCTGGAATTCATCAGAGTCTCCACTCCTGGAAGGTTTTCGTGACACCACTGGTAAATGTCCAAGGAAGACAATGCTGGTTTTAAGCCGCCTGCTAACACACTCAGCCGTGCTGTTCAATTTGCTATCCACCCAACCCTATTCAGCTCTACATTTTCCTGTCCTCATAACCCAACCTTCAGAAATAATTGGTATCTCCTCCACAGAATGTTCCGTTCATTCACTGCGAATCTTAAATTCATCTGACTCTCAACTCCCGGCGGGTTATCGTTACACCACTTGTGAATGTCCAAGTAAGCCAATGCTGGTTTTCAGTGGCCTGTTCATACTAAGAGACGTGCTGTTCATTTGGCTATCCACTCCACCCTGTTCAGCTCTACATTTTCGTGTCCACAAAACCCAGCCTTCAGAAATCATTGGAATCACCACTAGAGAATGTTCCATTCATTCACTGCGAATCTGGAATTCCTCTGAACCTCCACTCCTGGCAGGTTTTCGTTACGCCACTGGTGAATGTCCAAGTAACTCAATACTGGTTTTCAGAGGCATGTTCAACTCGCAGAAGTGCTGTTCAATGGGCTATCCACTCAATATTGGTCAGCTCTTCATTTTCCTCTCCACACAAACCAGCCTTCAGAAATCATTGGGCTCTCCACTACAGACTGTTCCATTCATTCACTGCGATTCTGCAATTCATCTGACTCTCCGCTCCAGGCAGGTTTTCATTACAGCACTGGTGAATGACCAAGTAATCCAATGCTGGTTTTCAGCCGCCTTTTCACACTCGCAGTGTGCTGTTCAATTGTCTATCCACTCAAACCTGGTCAGCCTTTCATTTTCTTTTCCACAATATCAGACTTCAGAAATCATTGGAATCGCCAGTACAGAATGTTCCATTCATTCACTGCCAATCTGGAATTCATCTGAATCTGCACTCCAGGTAGGCTTTCATTACACCACTTATGAATGTCCAAGTAACACAATGCTGGTTTTCAGCGGTCTGTTCACACTCTAAGCCCTGCTTTTTACTGGGTATCCACACAACTGTGGTCAGCTCTTCATTTTCATGTCCAAACAATCCAGACTTGAGAAATCATTGCAATCTCCAGTACAGAATGTTCCATTCATTCACTGCGAATCTGGAATTCAACTGAATCTCCACTACCTGCAGATTTATCTTACACCACTTGTGAATGTCCAAGTAAAACAATGCTGGTTTTCAGAGGCCTGTTCATGTTCGCAGTCGTGCTGTTCAATTGGCTATCCACTCAACCTGTTTTGCTCCTCATTTTCCTGTGCACACAACCCAGCCTTCAGAAATCATTGTAATCTCCACTACAGGATGTTCCATTCATTCACTGGGAATCTGGAATTCATCTGAATCTGCACTCCACGCAGGCTTTCGTTACACCACTGCTGAAAGTCGAAGTAATGCAATACTGGTTTTCAGTGGTCTGTTCACATTCGAAGCCGAGGCTTTTTACAGGCTATCCACTCAACACTGGTCAGCTCTTCATTTTCGTGTCCCCACAATCCAGATTTCAGAAATCATTGCAATCTCCACTACAGAATGTTCCATTCATTCACTGCGAGTCTGGAGTTTATCTGATTCTCCACTCCCGCCTGGTTAACATTACACCACTTGTGAATGTCCTAGTAAGCCAATGCTGGTTTTCAGAGGCCTGTTCATACTCGCAGCCGTGCTGTTTAATTGACAATTCACTCCACCCTGTTCAGCTCTTCATTGTCCCACCACACTACCAGCCTTCAGAAATCTTTGTTATCTCCACTACAGAATGTTCCATTCATTCACTGCGAATCTGGAATTCATCTGACTCTCAACTCCACGCAGGTTTTCATTACACCACTGTTGAATGTCCAAGTAACCCAATGCTGGTTTTCAGCGGCCTGTTCATATTCGCAGCCCTGCTGTTTACTTGGCTATCGATTCAAGCCTGGTCAGCTCTTCATTTTCCTGTCCACACAACACAGGCTTCAGAAATCATTGGAATCTCCTCTACAGAATGTTCCATTCATTCACTGCGAATGTGGAATTCAACTGACTCTCCACTCCATGCAGGTTTTCCTTACACCACTGATGAATGTCCAAGTAACCCAATGCTGGTTTTCAGCTGCATGTTCACACTCGCAGCCATGCTATACAATTGGCTTTCCACTAAATCCTGATTAGTTCTTGATTTTCCTTCCACACGACCCAGCCTTCAGAAATCGTTGGAATCTCCACTAGAGAATGTTCCATTCATTCACTGCGAATCTGGAATTCCTCTGAACCTCCACTCCCGGCAGGTTTTCGTTACACCACTGTTGAATGTCCAAGTAACCCAATGTTTTAAGTGTTTTCTTCACAAGCGCAGTGGTGCTGTTCAATTGGCTATCCACTCAACCCTGGCCAGCTCTACATTTTCCTGTCCACACCACAGAGACTGGAGAAATCATTGTTATCTCCACTACAGAATGTTCCATTCATTCACAGCGAATCTGGAATTCATCTGAATCTCCACTCCCGGCAGGTTTTCGTGACACCACTGGTAAATATCCAAGTAAGCCAATGCTGGTTTTAAGTGGCCTGCTCATACTCTCAGCCGTGCTGTTCAATTTGCTATCCACTCAACCCTCTTCAGCTCCATTTTCCTGTCCACATAACCCAAACTTCAGAAACAATTGGTATCTCCTCCACAGAATGTTCCATTCATTGACGGCAAATCTGAAATTCATCTAATTCTCAACTCCCGTCAGGTTTTCGTTACACCACTTGTGAATGTCCAATTAAGCCAAAGCTGGTTTTCAGTGGCCTGTTCTTACTACGAGACGTGCTGTTCATTTGGCTATCCATTCCACCCTGTTCAGCTCTACATTTTCGTGTCCACAAAACCCAGCCTTCAGAAATCATTGGAATCACCACTAGAGAATGTTCCATTCATTCACTGCGAATCTGGAATTCATCTGAATCTCCACTCCCGGCAGGTTTTCATTGCACCACTGCTGAATGTTCAAGTAACGCAATGATGGTTTTCAGCGGTCTATTCACACTCGAACCCGTGCTGTTCACGGTCTAGCGACTCAACACTGGTGAGTTCTTCTTTTTCCAGTTCAGACAATACAAACCTCAGAAACCATTGCAATCTACACTACAGAATGTTTCATTCATTCAGGCGAATCTTGAATTCATCTTGTTCTCCACTCCCAGCAGGTTTTCGTTTCACCACTGGTGAATGTCCAAGCAACCCAAGGCTGGTTTCAGCTGCGTGTTAACACTCGCAGCCGTGCTGTTCAATTGGCTATCCAGTGAACGCTGGTTAGCTCTTGATTTTCCTTCCACACACCGAGCCTTCAGAAATCATTCTTATCTCCACTTCAGAATGTTCCATTCGTTCCCTGCGAATCTGGAATTCCTCTGACTCTCCACACCAGGCAGATTTTCCTAACAACACTGGTGAATGACCAGGTAATCCAATGCTGGTTTTCAGCGGCTGTTCACACTCACAGCCTTGCTGTTCAATTGGCAATCCAGTCAAACCTAGTCAGCTCTTCATTTTCCTGTCCACACAACCCAGCGTTCAGAAATCATTGGAATCTCTACTACAGAAATTTCCATTCATTCACTGTGAATCTGGAAATACTCTGAATCTGCATTCCAGGAAGGCTTTCGTTACACCACTGATGAATGTCCAAGTAATGCAATGCTGCTTCTTAGTGGTCTGTTCACACTCGAAACCGTGCTGTTCATTGGCTATCCACTCAATATCGGTCAGCTCTTCAATATCCTGTCCAGACTATCCAGATTCCTAAATGTTGGCAATCACCACTACAGAATGTTCCATTCAATCACGCGAATCTGGAATTCATCAGAGTCTCCACTCCTGGAAGGTTTTCGTGACACCACTGGTAAATGTCCAAGGAAGACAATGCTGGTTTTAAGCCGCCTGCTAACACACTCAGCCGTGCTGTTCAATTTGCTATCCACCCAACCCTATTCAGCTCTACATTTTCCTGTCCTCATAACCCAACCTTCAGAAATAATTGGTATCTCCTCCACAGAATGTTCCGTTCATTCACTGCGAATCTTAAATTCATCTGACTCTCAACTCCCGGCGGGTTATCGTTACACCACTTGTGAATGTCCAAGTAAGCCAATGCTGGTTTTCAGTGGCCTGTTCATACTAAGAGACGTGCTGTTCATTTGGCTATCCACTCCACCCTGTTCAGCTCTACATTCTCGTGTCCACAAAACCCAGCCTTCAGAAATCATTGGAATCACCACTAGAGAATGTTCCATTCATTCACTGCGAATCTGGAATTCCTCTGAACCTCCACTCCTGGCAGGTTTTCGTTACGCCACTGGTGAATGTCCAAGTAACTCAATACTGGTTTTCAGAGGCATGTTCAACTCGCAGAAGTGCTGTTCAATGGGCTATCCACTCAATATTGGTCAGCTCTTCATTTTCCTCTCCACACAAACCAGCCTTCAGAAATCATTGGGCTCTCCACTACAGACTGTTCCATTCATTCACTGCGATTCTGCAATTCATCTGACTCTCCGCTCCAGGCAGGTTTTCATTACAGCACTGGTGAATGACCAAGTAATCCAATGCTGGTTTTCAGCCGCCTTTTCACACTCGCAGTGTGCTGTTCAATTGTCTATCCACTCAAACCTGGTCAGCCTTTCATTTTCTTTTCCACAATATCAGACTTCAGAAATCATTGGAATCGCCAGTACAGAATGTTCCATTCATTCACTGCCAATCTGGAATTCATCTGAATCTGCACTCCAGGTAGGCTTTCATTACACCACTTATGAATGTCCAAGTAACACAATGCTGGTTTTCAGCGGTCTGTTCACACTCTAAGCCCTGCTTTTTACTGGGTATCCACACAACTGTGGTCAGCTCTTCATTTTCATGTCCAAACAATCCAGACTTGAGAAATCATTGCAATCTCCAGTACAGAATGTTCCATTCATTCACTGCGAATCTGGAATTCAACTGAATCTCCACTACCTGCAGATTTATCTTACACCACTTGTGAATGTCCAAGTAAAACAATGCTGGTTTTCAGAGGCCTGTTCATGTTCGCAGTCGTGCTGTTCAATTGGCTATCCACTCAACCTGTTTTGCTCCTCATTTTCCTGTGCACACAACCCAGCCTTCAGAAATCATTGTAATCTCCACTACAGGATGTTCCATTCATTCACTGGGAATCTGGAATTCATCTGAATCTGCACTCCACGCAGGCTTTCGTTACACCACTGCTGAAAGTCGAAGTAATGCAATACTGGTTTTCAGTGGTCTGTTCACATTCGAAGCCGAGGCTTTTTACAGGCTATCCACTCAACACTGGTCAGCTCTTCATTTTCGTGTCCCCACAATCCAGATTTCAGAAATCATTGCAATCTCCACTACAGAATGTTCCATTCATTCACTGCGAGTCTGGAGTTTATCTGATTCTCCACTCCCGCCTGGTTAACATTACACCACTTGTGAATGTCCAAGTAAGCCAATGCTGGTTTTCAGAGGCCTGTTCATACTCGCAGCCGTGCTGTTTAATTGACAATTCACTCCACCCTGTTCAGCTCTTCATTGTCCCACCACACTACCAGCCTTCAGAAATCTTTGTTATCTCCACTACAGAATGTTCCATTCATTCACTGCGAATCTGGAATTCATCTGACTCTCAACTCCACGCAGGTTTTCATTACACCACTGTTGAATGTCCAAGTAACCCAATGCTGGTTTTCAGCGGCCTGTTCATATTCGCAGCCCTGCTGTTTACTTGGCTATCGATTCAAGCCTGGTCAGCTCTTCATTTTCCTGTCCACACAACACAGGCTTCAGAAATCATTGGAATCTCCTCTACAGAATGTTCCATTCATTCACTGCGAATGTGGAATTCAACTGACTCTCCACTCCATGCAGGTTTTCCTTACACCACTGATGAATGTCCAAGTAACCCAATGCTGGTTTTCAGCTGCATGTTCACACTCGCAGCCATGCTATACAATTGGCTTTCCACTAAATCCTGATTAGTTCTTGATTTTCCTTCCACACGACCCAGCCTTCAGAAATCGTTGGAATCTCCACTAGAGAATGTTCCATTCATTCACTGCGAATCTGGAATTCCTCTGAACCTCCACTCCCGGCAGGTTTTCGTTACACCACTGTTGAATGTCCAAGTAACCCAATGTTTTAAGTGTTTTCTTCACAAGCGCAGTGGTGCTGTTCAATTGGCTATCCACTCAACCCTGGCCAGCTCTACATTTTCCTGTCCACACCACAGAGACTGGAGAAATCATTGTTATCTCCACTACAGAATGTTCCATTCATTCACAGCGAATCTGGAATTCATCTGAATCTCCACTCCCGGCAGGTTTTCGTGACACCACTGGTAAATATCCAAGTAAGCCAATGCTGGTTTTAAGTGGCCTGCTCATACTCTCAGCCGTGCTGTTCAATTTGCTATCCACTCAACCCTCTTCAGCTCCATTTTCCTGTCCACATAACCCAAACTTCAGAAACAATTGGTATCTCCTCCACAGAATGTTCCATTCATTGACGGCAAATCTGAAATTCATCTAATTCTCAACTCCCGTCAGGTTTTCGTTACACCACTTGTGAATGTCCAATTAAGCCAAAGCTGGTTTTCAGTGGCCTGTTCTTACTACGAGACGTGCTGTTCATTTGGCTATCCATTCCACCCTGTTCAGCTCTACATTTTCGTGTCCACAAAACCCAGCCTTCAGAAATCATTGGAATCACCACTAGAGAATGTTCCATTCATTCACTGCGAATCTGGAATTCATCTGAATCTCCACTCCCGGCAGGTTTTCATTGCACCACTGCTGAATGTTCAAGTAACGCAATGATGGTTTTCAGCGGTCTATTCACACTCGAACCCGTGCTGTTCACGGTCTAGCGACTCAACACTGGTGAGTTCTTCTTTTTCCAGTTCAGACAATACAAACCTCAGAAACCATTGCAATCTACACTACAGAATGTTTCATTCATTCAGGCGAATCTTGAATTCATCTTGTTCTCCACTCCCAGCAGGTTTTCGTTTCACCACTGGTGAATGTCCAAGCAACCCAAGGCTGGTTTCAGCTGCGTGTTAACACTCGCAGCCGTGCTGTTCAATTGGCTATCCAGTGAACGCTGGTTAGCTCTTGATTTTCCTTCCACACACCGAGCCTTCAGAAATCATTCTTATCTCCACTTCAGAATGTTCCATTCGTTCCCTGCGAATCTGGAATTCCTCTGACTCTCCACACCAGGCAGATTTTCCTAACAACACTGGTGAATGACCAGGTAATCCAATGCTGGTTTTCAGCGGCTGTTCACACTCACAGCCTTGCTGTTCAATTGGCAATCCAGTCAAACCTAGTCAGCTCTTCATTTTCCTGTCCACACAACCCAGCGTTCAGAAATCATTGGAATCTCTACTACAGAAATTTCCATTCATTCACTGTGAATCTGGAAATACTCTGAATCTGCATTCCAGGAAGGCTTTCGTTACACCACTGATGAATGTCCAAGTAATGCAATGCTGCTTCTTAGTGGTCTGTTCACACTCGAAACCGTGCTGTTCATTGGCTATCCACTCAATATCGGTCAGCTCTTCAATATCCTGTCCAGACTATCCAGATTCCTAAATGTTGGCAATCACCACTACAGAATGTTCCATTCAATCACGCGAATCTGGAATTCATCAGAGTCTCCACTCCTGGAAGGTTTTCGTGACACCACTGGTAAATGTCCAAGGAAGACAATGCTGGTTTTAAGCCGCCTGCTAACACACTCAGCCGTGCTGTTCAATTTGCTATCCACCCAACCCTATTCAGCTCTACATTTTCCTGTCCTCATAACCCAACCTTCAGAAATAATTGGTATCTCCTCCACAGAATGTTCCGTTCATTCACTGCGAATCTTAAATTCATCTGACTCTCAACTCCCGGCGGGTTATCGTTACACCACTTGTGAATGTCCAAGTAAGCCAATGCTGGTTTTCAGTGGCCTGTTCATACTAAGAGACGTGCTGTTCATTTGGCTATCCACTCCACCCTGTTCAGCTCTACATTTTCGTGTCCACAAAACCCAGCCTTCAGAAATCATTGGAATCACCACTAGAGAATGTTCCATTCATTCACTGCGAATCTGGAATTCCTCTGAACCTCCACTCCTGGCAGGTTTTCGTTACGCCACTGGTGAATGTCCAAGTAACTCAATACTGGTTTTCAGAGGCATGTTCAACTCGCAGAAGTGCTGTTCAATGGGCTATCCACTCAATATTGGTCAGCTCTTCATTTTCCTCTCCACACAAACCAGCCTTCAGAAATCATTGGGCTCTCCACTACAGACTGTTCCATTCATTCACTGCGATTCTGCAATTCATCTGACTCTCCGCTCCAGGCAGGTTTTCATTACAGCACTGGTGAATGACCAAGTAATCCAATGCTGGTTTTCAGCCGCCTTTTCACACTCGCAGTGTGCTGTTCAATTGTCTATCCACTCAAACCTGGTCAGCCTTTCATTTTCTTTTCCACAATATCAGACTTCAGAAATCATTGGAATCGCCAGTACAGAATGTTCCATTCATTCACTGCCAATCTGGAATTCATCTGAATCTGCACTCCAGGTAGGCTTTCATTACACCACTTATGAATGTCCAAGTAACACAATGCTGGTTTTCAGCGGTCTGTTCACACTCTAAGCCCTGCTTTTTACTGGGTATCCACACAACTGTGGTCAGCTCTTCATTTTCATGTCCAAACAATCCAGACTTGAGAAATCATTGCAATCTCCAGTACAGAATGTTCCATTCATTCACTGCGAATCTGGAATTCAACTGAATCTCCACTACCTGCAGATTTATCTTACACCACTTGTGAATGTCCAAGTAAAACAATGCTGGTTTTCAGAGGCCTGTTCATGTTCGCAGTCGTGCTGTTCAATTGGCTATCCACTCAACCTGTTTTGCTCCTCATTTTCCTGTGCACACAACCCAGCCTTCAGAAATCATTGTAATCTCCACTACAGGATGTTCCATTCATTCACTGGGAATCTGGAATTCATCTGAATCTGCACTCCACGCAGGCTTTCGTTACACCACTGCTGAAAGTCGAAGTAATGCAATACTGGTTTTCAGTGGTCTGTTCACATTCGAAGCCGAGGCTTTTTACAGGCTATCCACTCAACACTGGTCAGCTCTTCATTTTCGTGTCCCCACAATCCAGATTTCAGAAATCATTGCAATCTCCACTACAGAATGTTCCATTCATTCACTGCGAGTCTGGAGTTTATCTGATTCTCCACTCCCGCCTGGTTAACATTACACCACTTGTGAATGTCCAAGTAAGCCAATGCTGGTTTTCAGAGGCCTGTTCATACTCGCAGCCGTGCTGTTTAATTGACAATTCACTCCACCCTGTTCAGCTCTTCATTGTCCCACCACACTACCAGCCTTCAGAAATCTTTGTTATCTCCACTACAGAATGTTCCATTCATTCACTGCGAATCTGGAATTCATCTGACTCTCAACTCCACGCAGGTTTTCATTACACCACTGTTGAATGTCCAAGTAACCCAATGCTGGTTTTCAGCGGCCTGTTCATATTCGCAGCCCTGCTGTTTACTTGGCTATCGATTCAAGCCTGGTCAGCTCTTCATTTTCCTGTCCACACAACACAGGCTTCAGAAATCATTGGAATCTCCTCTACAGAATGTTCCATTCATTCACTGCGAATGTGGAATTCAACTGACTCTCCACTCCATGCAGGTTTTCCTTACACCACTGATGAATGTCCAAGTAACCCAATGCTGGTTTTCAGCTGCATGTTCACACTCGCAGCCATGCTATACAATTGGCTTTCCACTAAATCCTGATTAGTTCTTGATTTTCCTTCCACACGACCCAGCCTTCAGAAATCGTTGGAATCTCCACTAGAGAATGTTCCATTCATTCACTGCGAATCTGGAATTCCTCTGAACCTCCACTCCCGGCAGGTTTTCGTTACACCACTGTTGAATGTCCAAGTAACCCAATGTTTTAAGTGTTTTCTTCACAAGCGCAGTGGTGCTGTTCAATTGGCTATCCACTCAACCCTGGCCAGCTCTACATTTTCCTGTCCACACCACAGAGACTGGAGAAATCATTGTTATCTCCACTACAGAATGTTCCATTCATTCACAGCGAATCTGGAATTCATCTGAATCTCCACTCCCGGCAGGTTTTCGTGACACCACTGGTAAATATCCAAGTAAGCCAATGCTGGTTTTAAGTGGCCTGCTCATACTCTCAGCCGTGCTGTTCAATTTGCTATCCACTCAACCCTCTTCAGCTCCATTTTCCTGTCCACATAACCCAAACTTCAGAAACAATTGGTATCTCCTCCACAGAATGTTCCATTCATTGACGGCAAATCTGAAATTCATCTAATTCTCAACTCCCGTCAGGTTTTCGTTACACCACTTGTGAATGTCCAATTAAGCCAAAGCTGGTTTTCAGTGGCCTGTTCTTACTACGAGACGTGCTGTTCATTTGGCTATCCATTCCACCCTGTTCAGCTCTACATTTTCGTGTCCACAAAACCCAGCCTTCAGAAATCATTGGAATCACCACTAGAGAATGTTCCATTCATTCACTGCGAATCTGGAATTCATCTGAATCTCCACTCCCGGCAGGTTTTCATTGCACCACTGCTGAATGTTCAAGTAACGCAATGATGGTTTTCAGCGGTCTATTCACACTCGAACCCGTGCTGTTCACGGTCTAGCGACTCAACACTGGTGAGTTCTTCTTTTTCCAGTTCAGACAATACAAACCTCAGAAACCATTGCAATCTACACTACAGAATGTTTCATTCATTCAGGCGAATCTTGAATTCATCTTGTTCTCCACTCCCAGCAGGTTTTCGTTTCACCACTGGTGAATGTCCAAGCAACCCAAGGCTGGTTTCAGCTGCGTGTTAACACTCGCAGCCGTGCTGTTCAATTGGCTATCCAGTGAACGCTGGTTAGCTCTTGATTTTCCTTCCACACACCGAGCCTTCAGAAATCATTCTTATCTCCACTTCAGAATGTTCCATTCGTTCCCTGCGAATCTGGAATTCCTCTGACTCTCCACACCAGGCAGATTTTCCTAACAACACTGGTGAATGACCAGGTAATCCAATGCTGGTTTTCAGCGGCTGTTCACACTCACAGCCTTGCTGTTCAATTGGCAATCCAGTCAAACCTAGTCAGCTCTTCATTTTCCTGTCCACACAACCCAGCGTTCAGAAATCATTGGAATCTCTACTACAGAAATTTCCATTCATTCACTGTGAATCTGGAAATACTCTGAATCTGCATTCCAGGAAGGCTTTCGTTACACCACTGATGAATGTCCAAGTAATGCAATGCTGCTTCTTAGTGGTCTGTTCACACTCGAAACCGTGCTGTTCATTGGCTATCCACTCAATATCGGTCAGCTCTTCAATATCCTGTCCAGACTATCCAGATTCCTAAATGTTGGCAATCACCACTACAGAATGTTCCATTCAATCACGCGAATCTGGAATTCATCAGAGTCTCCACTCCTGGAAGGTTTTCGTGACACCACTGGTAAATGTCCAAGGAAGACAATGCTGGTTTTAAGCCGCCTGCTAACACACTCAGCCGTGCTGTTCAATTTGCTATCCACCCAACCCTATTCAGCTCTACATTTTCCTGTCCTCATAACCCAACCTTCAGAAATAATTGGTATCTCCTCCACAGAATGTTCCGTTCATTCACTGCGAATCTTAAATTCATCTGACTCTCAACTCCCGGCGGGTTATCGTTACACCACTTGTGAATGTCCAAGTAAGCCAATGCTGGTTTTCAGTGGCCTGTTCATACTAAGAGACGTGCTGTTCATTTGGCTATCCACTCCACCCTGTTCAGCTCTACATTTTCGTGTCCACAAAACCCAGCCTTCAGAAATCATTGGAATCACCACTAGAGAATGTTCCATTCATTCACTGCGAATCTGGAATTCCTCTGAACCTCCACTCCTGGCAGGTTTTCGTTACGCCACTGGTGAATGTCCAAGTAACTCAATACTGGTTTTCAGAGGCATGTTCAACTCGCAGAAGTGCTGTTCAATGGGCTATCCACTCAATATTGGTCAGCTCTTCATTTTCCTCTCCACACAAACCAGCCTTCAGAAATCATTGGGCTCTCCACTACAGACTGTTCCATTCATTCACTGCGATTCTGCAATTCATCTGACTCTCCGCTCCAGGCAGGTTTTCATTACAGCACTGGTGAATGACCAAGTAATCCAATGCTGGTTTTCAGCCGCCTTTTCACACTCGCAGTGTGCTGTTCAATTGTCTATCCACTCAAACCTGGTCAGCCTTTCATTTTCTTTTCCACAATATCAGACTTCAGAAATCATTGGAATCGCCAGTACAGAATGTTCCATTCATTCACTGCCAATCTGGAATTCATCTGAATCTGCACTCCAGGTAGGCTTTCATTACACCACTTATGAATGTCCAAGTAACACAATGCTGGTTTTCAGCGGTCTGTTCACACTCTAAGCCCTGCTTTTTACTGGGTATCCACACAACTGTGGTCAGCTCTTCATTTTCATGTCCAAACAATCCAGACTTGAGAAATCATTGCAATCTCCAGTACAGAATGTTCCATTCATTCACTGCGAATCTGGAATTCAACTGAATCTCCACTACCTGCAGATTTATCTTACACCACTTGTGAATGTCCAAGTAAAACAATGCTGGTTTTCAGAGGCCTGTTCATGTTCGCAGTCGTGCTGTTCAATTGGCTATCCACTCAACCTGTTTTGCTCCTCATTTTCCTGTGCACACAACCCAGCCTTCAGAAATCATTGTAATCTCCACTACAGGATGTTCCATTCATTCACTGGGAATCTGGAATTCATCTGAATCTGCACTCCACGCAGGCTTTCGTTACACCACTGCTGAAAGTCGAAGTAATGCAATACTGGTTTTCAGTGGTCTGTTCACATTCGAAGCCGAGGCTTTTTACAGGCTATCCACTCAACACTGGTCAGCTCTTCATTTTCGTGTCCCCACAATCCAGATTTCAGAAATCATTGCAATCTCCACTACAGAATGTTCCATTCATTCACTGCGAGTCTGGAGTTTATCTGATTCTCCACTCCCGCCTGGTTAACATTACACCACTTGTGAATGTCCAAGTAAGCCAATGCTGGTTTTCAGAGGCCTGTTCATACTCGCAGCCGTGCTGTTTAATTGACAATTCACTCCACCCTGTTCAGCTCTTCATTGTCCCACCACACTACCAGCCTTCAGAAATCTTTGTTATCTCCACTACAGAATGTTCCATTCATTCACTGCGAATCTGGAATTCATCTGACTCTCAACTCCACGCAGGTTTTCATTACACCACTGTTGAATGTCCAAGTAACCCAATGCTGGTTTTCAGCGGCCTGTTCATATTCGCAGCCCTGCTGTTTACTTGGCTATCGATTCAAGCCTGGTCAGCTCTTCATTTTCCTGTCCACACAACACAGGCTTCAGAAATCATTGGAATCTCCTCTACAGAATGTTCCATTCATTCACTGCGAATGTGGAATTCAACTGACTCTCCACTCCATGCAGGTTTTCCTTACACCACTGATGAATGTCCAAGTAACCCAATGCTGGTTTTCAGCTGCATGTTCACACTCGCAGCCATGCTATACAATTGGCTTTCCACTAAATCCTGATTAGTTCTTGATTTTCCTTCCACACGACCCAGCCTTCAGAAATCGTTGGAATCTCCACTAGAGAATGTTCCATTCATTCACTGCGAATCTGGAATTCCTCTGAACCTCCACTCCCGGCAGGTTTTCGTTACACCACTGTTGAATGTCCAAGTAACCCAATGTTTTAAGTGTTTTCTTCACAAGCGCAGTGGTGCTGTTCAATTGGCTATCCACTCAACCCTGGCCAGCTCTACATTTTCCTGTCCACACCACAGAGACTGGAGAAATCATTGTTATCTCCACTACAGAATGTTCCATTCATTCACAGCGAATCTGGAATTCATCTGAATCTCCACTCCCGGCAGGTTTTCGTGACACCACTGGTAAATATCCAAGTAAGCCAATGCTGGTTTTAAGTGGCCTGCTCATACTCTCAGCCGTGCTGTTCAATTTGCTATCCACTCAACCCTCTTCAGCTCCATTTTCCTGTCCACATAACCCAAACTTCAGAAACAATTGGTATCTCCTCCACAGAATGTTCCATTCATTGACGGCAAATCTGAAATTCATCTAATTCTCAACTCCCGTCAGGTTTTCGTTACACCACTTGTGAATGTCCAATTAAGCCAAAGCTGGTTTTCAGTGGCCTGTTCTTACTACGAGACGTGCTGTTCATTTGGCTATCCATTCCACCCTGTTCAGCTCTACATTTTCGTGTCCACAAAACCCAGCCTTCAGAAATCATTGGAATCACCACTAGAGAATGTTCCATTCATTCACTGCGAATCTGGAATTCATCTGAATCTCCACTCCCGGCAGGTTTTCATTGCACCACTGCTGAATGTTCAAGTAACGCAATGATGGTTTTCAGCGGTCTATTCACACTCGAACCCGTGCTGTTCACGGTCTAGCGACTCAACACTGGTGAGTTCTTCTTTTTCCAGTTCAGACAATACAAACCTCAGAAACCATTGCAATCTACACTACAGAATGTTTCATTCATTCAGGCGAATCTTGAATTCATCTTGTTCTCCACTCCCAGCAGGTTTTCGTTTCACCACTGGTGAATGTCCAAGCAACCCAAGGCTGGTTTCAGCTGCGTGTTAACACTCGCAGCCGTGCTGTTCAATTGGCTATCCAGTGAACGCTGGTTAGCTCTTGATTTTCCTTCCACACACCGAGCCTTCAGAAATCATTCTTATCTCCACTTCAGAATGTTCCATTCGTTCCCTGCGAATCTGGAATTCCTCTGACTCTCCACACCAGGCAGATTTTCCTAACAACACTGGTGAATGACCAGGTAATCCAATGCTGGTTTTCAGCGGCTGTTCACACTCACAGCCTTGCTGTTCAATTGGCAATCCAGTCAAACCTAGTCAGCTCTTCATTTTCCTGTCCACACAACCCAGCGTTCAGAAATCATTGGAATCTCTACTACAGAAATTTCCATTCATTCACTGTGAATCTGGAAATACTCTGAATCTGCATTCCAGGAAGGCTTTCGTTACACCACTGATGAATGTCCAAGTAATGCAATGCTGCTTCTTAGTGGTCTGTTCACACTCGAAACCGTGCTGTTCATTGGCTATCCACTCAATATCGGTCAGCTCTTCAATATCCTGTCCAGACTATCCAGATTCCTAAATGTTGGCAATCACCACTACAGAATGTTCCATTCAATCACGCGAATCTGGAATTCATCAGAGTCTCCACTCCTGGAAGGTTTTCGTGACACCACTGGTAAATGTCCAAGGAAGACAATGCTGGTTTTAAGCCGCCTGCTAACACACTCAGCCGTGCTGTTCAATTTGCTATCCACCCAACCCTATTCAGCTCTACATTTTCCTGTCCTCATAACCCAACCTTCAGAAATAATTGGTATCTCCTCCACAGAATGTTCCGTTCATTCACTGCGAATCTTAAATTCATCTGACTCTCAACTCCCGGCGGGTTATCGTTACACCACTTGTGAATGTCCAAGTAAGCCAATGCTGGTTTTCAGTGGCCTGTTCATACTAAGAGACGTGCTGTTCATTTGGCTATCCACTCCACCCTGTTCAGCTCTACATTTTCGTGTCCACAAAACCCAGCCTTCAGAAATCATTGGAATCACCACTAGAGAATGTTCCATTCATTCACTGCGAATCTGGAATTCCTCTGAACCTCCACTCCTGGCAGGTTTTCGTTACGCCACTGGTGAATGTCCAAGTAACTCAATACTGGTTTTCAGAGGCATGTTCAACTCGCAGAAGTGCTGTTCAATGGGCTATCCACTCAATATTGGTCAGCTCTTCATTTTCCTCTCCACACAAACCAGCCTTCAGAAATCATTGGGCTCTCCACTACAGACTGTTCCATTCATTCACTGCGATTCTGCAATTCATCTGACTCTCCGCTCCAGGCAGGTTTTCATTACAGCACTGGTGAATGACCAAGTAATCCAATGCTGGTTTTCAGCCGCCTTTTCACACTCGCAGTGTGCTGTTCAATTGTCTATCCACTCAAACCTGGTCAGCCTTTCATTTTCTTTTCCACAATATCAGACTTCAGAAATCATTGGAATCGCCAGTACAGAATGTTCCATTCATTCACTGCCAATCTGGAATTCATCTGAATCTGCACTCCAGGTAGGCTTTCATTACACCACTTATGAATGTCCAAGTAACACAATGCTGGTTTTCAGCGGTCTGTTCACACTCTAAGCCCTGCTTTTTACTGGGTATCCACACAACTGTGGTCAGCTCTTCATTTTCATGTCCAAACAATCCAGACTTGAGAAATCATTGCAATCTCCAGTACAGAATGTTCCATTCATTCACTGCGAATCTGGAATTCAACTGAATCTCCACTACCTGCAGATTTATCTTACACCACTTGTGAATGTCCAAGTAAAACAATGCTGGTTTTCAGAGGCCTGTTCATGTTCGCAGTCGTGCTGTTCAATTGGCTATCCACTCAACCTGTTTTGCTCCTCATTTTCCTGTGCACACAACCCAGCCTTCAGAAATCATTGTAATCTCCACTACAGGATGTTCCATTCATTCACTGGGAATCTGGAATTCATCTGAATCTGCACTCCACGCAGGCTTTCGTTACACCACTGCTGAAAGTCGAAGTAATGCAATACTGGTTTTCAGTGGTCTGTTCACATTCGAAGCCGAGGCTTTTTACAGGCTATCCACTCAACACTGGTCAGCTCTTCATTTTCGTGTCCCCACAATCCAGATTTCAGAAATCATTGCAATCTCCACTACAGAATGTTCCATTCATTCACTGCGAGTCTGGAGTTTATCTGATTCTCCACTCCCGCCTGGTTAACATTACACCACTTGTGAATGTCCAAGTAAGCCAATGCTGGTTTTCAGAGGCCTGTTCATACTCGCAGCCGTGCTGTTTAATTGACAATTCACTCCACCCTGTTCAGCTCTTCATTGTCCCACCACACTACCAGCCTTCAGAAATCTTTGTTATCTCCACTACAGAATGTTCCATTCATTCACTGCGAATCTGGAATTCATCTGACTCTCAACTCCACGCAGGTTTTCATTACACCACTGTTGAATGTCCAAGTAACCCAATGCTGGTTTTCAGCGGCCTGTTCATATTCGCAGCCCTGCTGTTTACTTGGCTATCGATTCAAGCCTGGTCAGCTCTTCATTTTCCTGTCCACACAACACAGGCTTCAGAAATCATTGGAATCTCCTCTACAGAATGTTCCATTCATTCACTGCGAATGTGGAATTCAACTGACTCTCCACTCCATGCAGGTTTTCCTTACACCACTGATGAATGTCCAAGTAACCCAATGCTGGTTTTCAGCTGCATGTTCACACTCGCAGCCATGCTATACAATTGGCTTTCCACTAAATCCTGATTAGTTCTTGATTTTCCTTCCACACGACCCAGCCTTCAGAAATCGTTGGAATCTCCACTAGAGAATGTTCCATTCATTCACTGCGAATCTGGAATTCCTCTGAACCTCCACTCCCGGCAGGTTTTCGTTACACCACTGTTGAATGTCCAAGTAACCCAATGTTTTAAGTGTTTTCTTCACAAGCGCAGTGGTGCTGTTCAATTGGCTATCCACTCAACCCTGGCCAGCTCTACATTTTCCTGTCCACACCACAGAGACTGGAGAAATCATTGTTATCTCCACTACAGAATGTTCCATTCATTCACAGCGAATCTGGAATTCATCTGAATCTCCACTCCCGGCAGGTTTTCGTGACACCACTGGTAAATATCCAAGTAAGCCAATGCTGGTTTTAAGTGGCCTGCTCATACTCTCAGCCGTGCTGTTCAATTTGCTATCCACTCAACCCTCTTCAGCTCCATTTTCCTGTCCACATAACCCAAACTTCAGAAACAATTGGTATCTCCTCCACAGAATGTTCCATTCATTGACGGCAAATCTGAAATTCATCTAATTCTCAACTCCCGTCAGGTTTTCGTTACACCACTTGTGAATGTCCAATTAAGCCAAAGCTGGTTTTCAGTGGCCTGTTCTTACTACGAGACGTGCTGTTCATTTGGCTATCCATTCCACCCTGTTCAGCTCTACATTTTCGTGTCCACAAAACCCAGCCTTCAGAAATCATTGGAATCACCACTAGAGAATGTTCCATTCATTCACTGCGAATCTGGAATTCATCTGAATCTCCACTCCCGGCAGGTTTTCATTGCACCACTGCTGATTGTTCAAGTAACGCAATGATGGTTTTCAGCGGTCTATTCACACTCGAACCCGTGCTGTTCACGGTCTAGCGACTCAACACTGGTGAGTTCTTCTTTTTCCAGTTCAGACAATACAAACCTCAGAAACCATTGCAATCTACACTACAGAATGTTTCATTCATTCAGGCGAATCTTGAATTCATCTTGTTCTCCACTCCCAGCAGGTTTTCGTTTCACCACTGGTGAATGTCCAAGCAACCCAAGGCTGGTTTCAGCTGCGTGTTAACACTCGCAGCCGTGCTGTTCAATTGGCTATCCAGTGAACGCTGGTTAGCTCTTGATTTTCCTTCCACACACCGAGCCTTCAGAAATCATTCTTATCTCCACTTCAGAATGTTCCATTCGTTCCCTGCGAATCTGGAATTCCTCTGACTCTCCACACCAGGCAGATTTTCCTAACAACACTGGTGAATGACCAGGTAATCCAATGCTGGTTTTCAGCGGCTGTTCACACTCACAGCCTTGCTGTTCAATTGGCAATCCAGTCAAACCTAGTCAGCTCTTCATTTTCCTGTCCACACAACCCAGCGTTCAGAAATCATTGGAATCTCTACTACAGAAATTTCCATTCATTCACTGTGAATCTGGAAATACTCTGAATCTGCATTCCAGGAAGGCTTTCGTTACACCACTGATGAATGTCCAAGTAATGCAATGCTGCTTCTTAGTGGTCTGTTCACACTCGAAACCGTGCTGTTCATTGGCTATCCACTCAATATCGGTCAGCTCTTCAATATCCTGTCCAGACTATCCAGATTCCTAAATGTTGGCAATCACCACTACAGAATGTTCCATTCAATCACGCGAATCTGGAATTCATCAGAGTCTCCACTCCTGGAAGGTTTTCGTGACACCACTGGTAAATGTCCAAGGAAGACAATGCTGGTTTTAAGCCGCCTGCTAACACACTCAGCCGTGCTGTTCAATTTGCTATCCACCCAACCCTATTCAGCTCTACATTTTCCTGTCCTCATAACCCAACCTTCAGAAATAATTGGTATCTCCTCCACAGAATGTTCCGTTCATTCACTGCGAATCTTAAATTCATCTGACTCTCAACTCCCGGCGGGTTATCGTTACACCACTTGTGAATGTCCAAGTAAGCCAATGCTGGTTTTCAGTGGCCTGTTCATACTAAGAGACGTGCTGTTCATTTGGCTATCCACTCCACCCTGTTCAGCTCTACATTTTCGTGTCCACAAAACCCAGCCTTCAGAAATCATTGGAATCACCACTAGAGAATGTTCCATTCATTCACTGCGAATCTGGAATTCCTCTGAACCTCCACTCCTGGCAGGTTTTCGTTACGCCACTGGTGAATGTCCAAGTAACTCAATACTGGTTTTCAGAGGCATGTTCAACTCGCAGAAGTGCTGTTCAATGGGCTATCCACTCAATATTGGTCAGCTCTTCATTTTCCTCTCCACACAAACCAGCCTTCAGAAATCATTGGGCTCTCCACTACAGACTGTTCCATTCATTCACTGCGATTCTGCAATTCATCTGACTCTCTGCTCCAGGCAGGTTTTCATTACAGCACTGGTGAATGACCAAGTAATCCAATGCTGGTTTTCAGCCGCCTTTTCACACTCGCAGTGTGCTGTTCAATTGTCTATCCACTCAAACCTGGTCAGCCTTTCATTTTCTTTTCCACAATATCAGACTTCAGAAATCATTGGAATCGCCAGTACAGAATGTTCCATTCATTCACTGCCAATCTGGAATTCATCTGAATCTGCACTCCAGGTAGGCTTTCATTACACCACTTATGAATGTCCAAGTAACACAATGCTGGTTTTCAGCGGTCTGTTCACACTCTAAGCCCTGCTTTTTACTGGGTATCCACACAACTGTGGTCAGCTCTTCATTTTCATGTCCAAACAATCCAGACTTGAGAAATCATTGCAATCTCCAGTACAGAATGTTCCATTCATTCACTGCGAATCTGGAATTCAACTGAATCTCCACTACCTGCAGATTTATCTTACACCACTTGTGAATGTCCAAGTAAAACAATGCTGGTTTTCAGAGGCCTGTTCATGTTCGCAGTCGTGCTGTTCAATTGGCTATCCACTCAACCTGTTTTGCTCCTCATTTTCCTGTGCACACAACCCAGCCTTCAGAAATCATTGTAATCTTCACTACAGGATGTTCCATTCATTCACTGGGAATCTGGAATTCATCTGAATCTGCACTCCACGCAGGCTTTCGTTACACCACTGCTGAAAGTCGAAGTAATGCAATACTGGTTTTCAGTGGTCTGTTCACATTCGAAGCCGAGGCTTTTTACAGGCTATCCACTCAACACTGGTCAGCTCTTCATTTTCGTGTCCCCACAATCCAGATTTCAGAAATCATTGCAATCTCCACTACAGAATGTTCCATTCATTCACTGCGAGTCTGGAGTTTATCTGATTCTCCACTCCCGCCTGGTTAACGTTACACCACTTGTGAATGTCCAAGTAAGCCAATGCTGGTTTTCAGAGGCCTGTTCATACTCGCAGCCGTGCTGTTTAATTGACAATTCACTCCACCCTGTTCAGCTCTTCATTGTCCCACCACACTACCAGCCTTCAGAAATCTTTGTTATCTCCACTACAGAATGTTCCATTCATTCACTGCGAATCTGGAATTCATCTGACTCTCAACTCCACGCAGGTTTTCATTACACCACTGTTGAATGTCCAAGTAACCCAATGCTGGTTTTCAGCGGCCTGTTCATATTCGCAGCCCTGCTGTTTACTTGGCTATCGATTCAAGCCTGGTCAGCTCTTCATTTTCCTGTCCACACAACACAGGCTTCAGAAATCATTGGAATCTCCTCTACAGAATGTTCCATTCATTCACTGCGAATGTGGAATTCAACTGACTCTCCACTCCATGCAGGTTTTCCTTACACCACTGATGAATGTCCAAGTAACCCAATGCTGGTTTTCAGCTGCATGTTCACACTCGCAGCCATGCTATACAATTGGCTTTCCACTAAATCCTGATTAGTTCTTGATTTTCCTTCCACACGACCCAGCCTTCAGAAATCGTTGGAATCTCCACTAGAGAATGTTCCATTCATTCACTGCGAATCTGGAATTCCTCTGAACCTCCACTCCCGGCAGGTTTTCGTTACACCACTGTTGAATGTCCAAGTAACCCAATGTTTTAAGTGTTTTCTTCACAAGCGCAGTGGTGCTGTTCAATTGGCTATCCACTCAACCCTGGCCAGCTCTACATTTTCCTGTCCACACCACAGAGACTGGAGAAATCATTGTTATCTCCACTACAGAATGTTCCATTCATTCACAGCGAATCTGGAATTCATCTGAATCTCCACTCCCGGCAGGTTTTCGTGACACCACTGGTAAATATCCAAGTAAGCCAATGCTGGTTTTAAGTGGCCTGCTCATACTCTCAGCCGTGCTGTTCAATTTGCTATCCACTCAACCCTCTTCAGCTCCATTTTCCTGTCCACATAACCCAAACTTCAGAAACAATTGGTATCTCCTCCACAGAATGTTCCATTCATTGACGGCAAATCTGAAATTCATCTAATTCTCAACTCCCGTCAGGTTTTCGTTACACCACTTGTGAATGTCCAATTAAGCCAAAGCTGGTTTTCAGTGGCCTGTTCTTACTACGAGACGTGCTGTTCATTTGGCTATCCATTCCACCCTGTTCAGCTCTACATTTTCGTGTCCACAAAACCCAGCCTTCAGAAATCATTGGAATCACCACTAGAGAATGTTCCATTCATTCACTGCGAATCTGGAATTCATCTGAATCTCCACTCCCGGCAGGTTTTCATTGCACCACTGCTGAATGTTCAAGTAACGCAATGATGGTTTTCAGCGGTCTATTCACACTCGAACCCGTGCTGTTCACGGTCTAGCGACTCAACACTGGTGAGTTCTTCTTTTTCCAGTTCAGACAATACAAACCTCAGAAACCATTGCAATCTACACTACAGAATGTTTCATTCATTCAGGCGAATCTTGAATTCATCTTGTTCTCCACTCCCAGCAGGTTTTCGTTTCACCACTGGTGAATGTCCAAGCAACCCAAGGCTGGTTTCAGCTGCGTGTTAACACTCGCAGCCGTGCTGTTCAATTGGCTATCCAGTGAACGCTGGTTAGCTCTTGATTTTCCTTCCACACACCGAGCCTTCAGAAATCATTCTTATCTCCACTTCAGAATGTTCCATTCGTTCCCTGCGAATCTGGAATTCCTCTGACTCTCCACACCAGGCAGATTTTCCTAACAACACTGGTGAATGACCAGGTAATCCAATGCTGGTTTTCAGCGGCTGTTCACACTCACAGCCTTGCTGTTCAATTGGCAATCCAGTCAAACCTAGTCAGCTCTTCATTTTCCTGTCCACACAACCCAGCGTTCAGAAATCATTGGAATCTCTACTACAGAAATTTCCATTCATTCACTGTGAATCTGGAAATACTCTGAATCTGCATTCCAGGAAGGCTTTCGTTACACCACTGATGAATGTCCAAGTAATGCAATGCTGCTTCTTAGTGGTCTGTTCACACTCGAAACCGTGCTGTTCATTGGCTATCCACTCAATATCGGTCAGCTCTTCAATATCCTGTCCAGACTATCCAGATTCCTAAATGTTGGCAATCACCACTACAGAATGTTCCATTCAATCACGCGAATCTGGAATTCATCAGAGTCTCCACTCCTGGAAGGTTTTCGTGACACGACTGGTAAATGTCCAAGGAAGACAATGCTGGTTTTAAGCCGCCTGCTAACACACTCAGCCGTGCTGTTCAATTTGCTATCCACCCAACCCTATTCAGCTCTACATTTTCCTGTCCTCATAACCCAACCTTCAGAAATAATTGGTATCTCCTCCACAGAATGTTCCGTTCATTCACTGCGAATCTTAAATTCATCTGACTCTCAACTCCCGGCGGGTTATCGTTACACCACTTGTGAATGTCCAAGTAAGCCAATGCTGGTTTTCAGTGGCCTGTTCATACTAAGAGACGTGCTGTTCATTTGGCTATCCACTCCACCCTGTTCAGCTCTACATTTTCGTGTCCACAAAACCCAGCCTTCAGAAATCATTGGAATCACCACTAGAGAATGTTCCATTCATTCACTGCGAATCTGGAATTCCTCTGAACCTCCACTCCTGGCAGGTTTTCGTTACGCCACTGGTGAATGTCCAAGTAACTCAATACTGGTTTTCAGAGGCATGTTCAACTCGCAGAAGTGCTGTTCAATGGGCTATCCACTCAATATTGGTCAGCTCTTCATTTTCCTCTCCACACAAACCAGCCTTCAGAAATCATTGGGCTCTCCACTACAGACTGTTCCATTCATTCACTGCGATTCTGCAATTCATCTGACTCTCCGCTCCAGGCAGGTTTTCATTACAGCACTGGTGAATGACCAAGTAATCCAATGCTGGTTTTCAGCCGCCTTTTCACACTCGCAGTGTGCTGTTCAATTGTCTATCCACTCAAACCTGGTCAGCCTTTCATTTTCTTTTCCACAATATCAGACTTCAGAAATCATTGGAATCGCCAGTACAGAATGTTCCATTCATTCACTGCCAATCTGGAATTCATCTGAATCTGCACTCCAGGTAGGCTTTCATTACACCACTTATGAATGTCCAAGTAACACAATGCTGGTTTTCAGCGGTCTGTTCACACTCTAAGCCCTGCTTTTTACTGGGTATCCACACAACTGTGGTCAGCTCTTCATTTTCATGTCCAAACAATCCAGACTTGAGAAATCATTGCAATCTCCAGTACAGAATGTTCCATTCATTCACTGCGAATCTGGAATTCAACTGAATCTCCACTACCTGCAGATTTATCTTACACCACTTGTGAATGTCCAAGTAAAACAATGCTGGTTTTCAGAGGCCTGTTCATGTTCGCAGTCGTGCTGTTCAATTGGCTATCCACTCAACCTGTTTTGCTCCTCATTTTCCTGTGCACACAACCCAGCCTTCAGAAATCATTGTAATCTCCACTACAGGATGTTCCATTCATTCACTGGGAATCTGGAATTCATCTGAATCTGCACTCCACGCAGGCTTTCGTTACACCACTGCTGAAAGTCGAAGTAATGCAATACTGGTTTTCAGTGGTCTGTTCACATTCGAAGCCGAGGCTTTTTACAGGCTATCCACTCAACACTGGTCAGCTCTTCATTTTCGTGTCCCCACAATCCAGATTTCAGAAATCATTGCAATCTCCACTACAGAATGTTCCATTCATTCACTGCGAGTCTGGAGTTTATCTGATTCTCCACTCCCGCCTGGTTAACGTTACACCACTTGTGAATGTCCAAGTAAGCCAATGCTGGTTTTCAGAGGCCTGTTCATACTCGCAGCCGTGCTGTTTAATTGACAATTCACTCCACCCTGTTCAGCTCTTCATTGTCCCACCACACTACCAGCCTTCAGAAATCTTTGTTATCTCCACTACAGAATGTTCCATTCATTCACTGCGAATCTGGAATTCATCTGACTCTCAACTCCACGCAGGTTTTCATTACACCACTGTTGAATGTCCAAGTAACCCAATGCTGGTTTTCAGCGGCCTGTTCATATTCGCAGCCCTGCTGTTTACTTGGCTATCGATTCAAGCCTGGTCAGCTCTTCATTTTCCTGTCCACACAACACAGGCTTCAGAAATCATTGGAATCTCCTCTACAGAATGTTCCATTCATTCACTGCGAATCTGGAATTCATCTGACTCTCAACTCCACGCAGGTTTTCATTACACCACTGTTGAATGTCCAAGTAACCCAATGCTGGTTTTCAGCGGCCTGTTCATATTCGCAGCCCTGCTGTTTACTTGGCTATCGATTCAAGCCTGGTCAGCTCTTCATTTTCCTGTCCACACAACACAGGCTTCAGAAATCATTGGAATCTCCTCTACAGAATGTTCCATTCATTCACTGCGAATGTGGAATTCAACTGACTCTCCACTCCATGCAGGTTTTCCTTACACCACTGATGAATGTCCAAGTAACCCAATGCTGGTTTTCAGCTGCATGTTCACACTCGCAGCCATGCTATACAATTGGCTTTCCACTAAATCCTGATTAGTTCTTGATTTTCCTTCCACACGACCCAGCCTTCAGAAATCGTTGGAATCTCCACTAGAGAATGTTCCATTCATTCACTGCGAATCTGGAATTCCTCTGAACCTCCACTCCCGGCAGGTTTTCGTTACACCACTGTTGAATGTCCAAGTAACCCAATGTTTTAAGTGTTTTCTTCACAAGCGCAGTGGTGCTGTTCAATTGGCTATCCACTCAACCCTGGCCAGCTCTACATTTTCCTGTCCACACCACAGAGACTGGAGAAATCATTGTTATCTCCACTACAGAATGTTCCATTCATTCACAGCGAATCTGGAATTCATCTGAATCTCCACTCCCGGCAGGTTTTCGTGACACCACTGGTAAATATCCAAGTAAGCCAATGCTGGTTTTAAGTGGCCTGCTCATACTCTCAGCCGTGCTGTTCAATTTGCTATCCACTCAACCCTCTTCAGCTCCATTTTCCTGTCCACATAACCCAAACTTCAGAAACAATTGGTATCTCCTCCACAGAATGTTCCATTCATTGACGGCAAATCTGAAATTCATCTAATTCTCAACTCCCGTCAGGTTTTCGTTACACCACTTGTGAATGTCCAATTAAGCCAAAGCTGGTTTTCAGTGGCCTGTTCTTACTACGAGACGTGCTGTTCATTTGGCTATCCATTCCACCCTGTTCAGCTCTACATTTTCGTGTCCACAAAACCCAGCCTTCAGAAATCATTGGAATCACCACTAGAGAATGTTCCATTCATTCACTGCGAATCTGGAATTCATCTGAATCTCCACTCCCGGCAGGTTTTCATTGCACCACTGCTGAATGTTCAAGTAACGCAATGATGGTTTTCAGCGGTCTATTCACACTCGAACCCGTGCTGTTCACGGTCTAGCGACTCAACACTGGTGAGTTCTTCTTTTTCCAGTTCAGACAATACAAACCTCAGAAACCATTGCAATCTACACTACAGAATGTTTCATTCATTCAGGCGAATCTTGAATTCATCTTGTTCTCCACTCCCAGCAGGTTTTCGTTTCACCACTGGTGAATGTCCAAGCAACCCAAGGCTGGTTTCAGCTGCGTGTTAACACTCGCAGCCGTGCTGTTCAATTGGCTATCCAGTGAACGCTGGTTAGCTCTTGATTTTCCTTCCACACACCGAGCCTTCAGAAATCATTCTTATCTCCACTTCAGAATGTTCCATTCGTTCCCTGCGAATCTGGAATTCCTCTGACTCTCCACACCAGGCAGATTTTCCTAACAACACTGGTGAATGACCAGGTAATCCAATGCTGGTTTTCAGCGGCTGTTCACACTCACAGCCTTGCTGTTCAATTGGCAATCCAGTCAAACCTAGTCAGCTCTTCATTTTCCTGTCCACACAACCCAGCGTTCAGAAATCATTGGAATCTCTACTACAGAAATTTCCATTCATTCACTGTGAATCTGGAAATACTCTGAATCTGCATTCCAGGAAGGCTTTCGTTACACCACTGATGAATGTCCAAGTAATGCAATGCTGCTTCTTAGTGGTCTGTTCACACTCGAAACCGTGCTGTTCATTGGCTATCCACTCAATATCGGTCAGCTCTTCAATATCCTGTCCAGACTATCCAGATTCCTAAATGTTGGCAATCACCACTACAGAATGTTCCATTCAATCACGCGAATCTGGAATTCATCAGAGTCTCCACTCCTGGAAGGTTTTCGTGACACCACTGGTAAATGTCCAAGGAAGACAATGCTGGTTTTAAGCCGCCTGCTAACACACTCAGCCGTGCTGTTCAATTTGCTATCCACCCAACCCTATTCAGCTCTACATTTTCCTGTCCTCATAACCCAACCTTCAGAAATAATTGGTATCTCCTCCACAGAATGTTCCGTTCATTCACTGCGAATCTTAAATTCATCTGACTCTCAACTCCCGGCGGGTTATCGTTACACCACTTGTGAATGTCCAAGTAAGCCAATGCTGGTTTTCAGTGGCCTGTTCATACTAAGAGACGTGCTGTTCATTTGGCTATCCACTCCACCCTGTTCAGCTCTACATTTTCGTGTCCACAAAACCCAGCCTTCAGAAATCATTGGAATCACCACTAGAGAATGTTCCATTCATTCACTGCGAATCTGGAATTCCTCTGAACCTCCACTCCTGGCAGGTTTTCGTTACGCCACTGGTGAATGTCCAAGTAACTCAATACTGGTTTTCAGAGGCATGTTCAACTCGCAGAAGTGCTGTTCAATGGGCTATCCACTCAATATTGGTCAGCTCTTCATTTTCCTCTCCACACAAACCAGCCTTCAGAAATCATTGGGCTCTCCACTACAGACTGTTCCATTCATTCACTGCGATTCTGCAATTCATCTGACTCTCCGCTCCAGGCAGGTTTTCATTACAGCACTGGTGAATGACCAAGTAATCCAATGCTGGTTTTCAGCCGCCTTTTCACACTCGCAGTGTGCTGTTCAATTGTCTATCCACTCAAACCTGGTCAGCCTTTCATTTTCTTTTCCACAATATCAGACTTCAGAAATCATTGGAATCGCCAGTACAGAATGTTCCATTCATTCACTGCCAATCTGGAATTCATCTGAATCTGCACTCCAGGTAGGCTTTCATTACACCACTTATGAATGTCCAAGTAACACAATGCTGGTTTTCAGCGGTCTGTTCACACTCTAAGCCCTGCTTTTTACTGGGTATCCACACAACTGTGGTCAGCTCTTCATTTTCATGTCCAAACAATCCAGACTTGAGAAATCATTGCAATCTCCAGTACAGAATGTTCCATTCATTCACTGCGAATCTGGAATTCAACTGAATCTCCACTACCTGCAGATTTATCTTACACCACTTGTGAATGTCCAAGTAAAACAATGCTGGTTTTCAGAGGCCTGTTCATGTTCGCAGTCGTGCTGTTCAATTGGCTATCCACTCAACCTGTTTTGCTCCTCATTTTCCTGTGCACACAACCCAGCCTTCAGAAATCATTGTAATCTCCACTACAGGATGTTCCATTCATTCACTGGGAATCTGGAATTCATCTGAATCTGCACTCCACGCAGGCTTTCGTTACACCACTGCTGAAAGTCGAAGTAATGCAATACTGGTTTTCAGTGGTCTGTTCACATTCGAAGCCGAGGCTTTTTACAGGCTATCCACTCAACACTGGTCAGCTCTTCATTTTCGTGTCCCCACAATCCAGATTTCAGAAATCATTGCAATCTCCACTACAGAATGTTCCATTCATTCACTGCGAGTCTGGAGTTTATCTGATTCTCCACTCCCGCCTGGTTAACAGTACACCACTTGTGAATGTCCAAGTAAGCCAATGCTGGTTTTCAGAGGCCTGTTCATACTCGCAGCCGTGCTGTTTAATTGACAATTCACTCCACCCTGTTCAGCTCTTCATTGTCCCACCACACTACCAGCCTTCAGAAATCTTTGTTATCTCCACTACAGAATGTTCCATTCATTCACTGCGAATCTGGAATTCATCTGACTCTCAACTCCACGCAGGTTTTCATTACACCACTGTTGAATGTCCAAGTAACCCAATGCTGGTTTTCAGCGGCCTGTTCATATTCGCAGCCCTGCTGTTTACTTGGCTATCGATTCAAGCCTGGTCAGCTCTTCATTTTCCTGTCCACACAACACAGGCTTCAGAAATCATTGGAATCTCCTCTACAGAATGTTCCATTCATTCACTGCGAATGTGGAATTCAACTGACTCTCCACTCCATGCAGGTTTTCCTTACACCACTGATGAATGTCCAAGTAACCCAATGCTGGTTTTCAGCTGCATGTTCACACTCGCAGCCATGCTATACAATTGGCTTTCCACTAAATCCTGATTAGTTCTTGATTTTCCTTCCACACGACCCAGCCTTCAGAAATCGTTGGAATCTCCACTAGAGAATGTTCCATTCATTCACTGCGAATCTGGAATTCCTCTGAACCTCCACTCCCGGCAGGTTTTCGTTACACCACTGTTGAATGTCCAAGTAACCCAATGTTTTAAGTGTTTTCTTCACAAGCGCAGTGGTGCTGTTCAATTGGCTATCCACTCAACCCTGGCCAGCTCTACATTTTCCTGTCCACACCACAGAGACTGGAGAAATCATTGTTATCTCCACTACAGAATGTTCCATTCATTCACAGCGAATCTGGAATTCATCTGAATCTCCACTCCCGGCAGGTTTTCGTGACACCACTGGTAAATATCCAAGTAAGCCAATGCTGGTTTTAAGTGGCCTGCTCATACTCTCAGCCGTGCTGTTCAATTTGCTATCCACTCAACCCTCTTCAGCTCCATTTTCCTGTCCACATAACCCAAACTTCAGAAACAATTGGTATCTCCTCCACAGAATGTTCCATTCATTGACGGCAAATCTGAAATTCATCTAATTCTCAACTCCCGTCAGGTTTTCGTTACACCACTTGTGAATGTCCAATTAAGCCAAAGCTGGTTTTCAGTGGCCTGTTCTTACTACGAGACGTGCTGTTCATTTGGCTATCCATTCCACCCTGTTCAGCTCTACATTTTCGTGTCCACAAAACCCAGCCTTCAGAAATCATTGGAATCACCACTAGAGAATGTTCCATTCATTCACTGCGAATCTGGAATTCATCTGAATCTCCACTCCCGGCAGGTTTTCATTGCACCACTGCTGAATGTTCAAGTAACGCAATGATGGTTTTCAGCGGTCTATTCACACTCGAACCCGTGCTGTTCACGGTCTAGCGACTCAACACTGGTGAGTTCTTCTTTTTCCAGTTCAGACAATACAAACCTCAGAAACCATTGCAATCTACACTACAGAATGTTTCATTCATTCAGGCGAATCTTGAATTCATCTTGTTCTCCACTCCCAGCAGGTTTTCGTTTCACCACTGGTGAATGTCCAAGCAACCCAAGGCTGGTTTCAGCTGCGTGTTAACACTCGCAGCCGTGCTGTTCAATTGGCTATCCAGTGAACGCTGGTTAGCTCTTGATTTTCCTTCCACACACCGAGCCTTCAGAAATCATTCTTATCTCCACTTCAGAATGTTCCATTCGTTCCCTGCGAATCTGGAATTCCTCTGACTCTCCACACCAGGCAGATTTTCCTAACAACACTGGTGAATGACCAGGTAATCCAATGCTGGTTTTCAGCGGCTGTTCACACTCACAGCCTTGCTGTTCAATTGGCAATCCAGTCAAACCTAGTCAGCTCTTCATTTTCCTGTCCACACAACCCAGCGTTCAGAAATCATTGGAATCTCTACTACAGAAATTTCCATTCATTCACTGTGAATCTGGAAATACTCTGAATCTGCATTCCAGGAAGGCTTTCGTTACACCACTGATGAATGTCCAAGTAATGCAATGCTGCTTCTTAGTGGTCTGTTCACACTCGAAACCGTGCTGTTCATTGGCTATCCACTCAATATCGGTCAGCTCTTCAATATCCTGTCCAGACTATCCAGATTCCTAAATGTTGGCAATCACCACTACAGAATGTTCCATTCAATCACGCGAATCTGGAATTCATCAGAGTCTC
This sequence comes from Sorex fumeus, assembly GCF_029834395.1. Lineage (NCBI taxonomy): Eukaryota > Metazoa > Chordata > Mammalia > Eulipotyphla > Soricidae > Sorex > Sorex fumeus. The sequence goes on along the minus strand of NW_026606357.1, from coordinate 38,125 downwards.
CACTCCTGGAAGGTTTTCGTGACACCACTGGTAAATGTCCAAGGAAGACAATGCTGGTTTTAAGCCGCCTGCTAACACACTCAGCCGTGCTGTTCAATTTGCTATCCACCCAACCCTATTCAGCTCTACATTTTCCTGTCCTCATAACCCAACCTTCAGAAATAATTGGTATCTCCTCCACAGAATGTTCCGTTCATTCACTGCGAATCTTAAATTCATCTGACTCTCAACTCCCGGCGGGTTATCGTTACACCACTTGTGAATGTCCAAGTAAGCCAATGCTGGTTTTCAGTGGCCTGTTCATACTAAGAGACGTGCTGTTCATTTGGCTATCCACTCCACCCTGTTCAGCTCTACATTTTCGTGTCCACAAAACCCAGCCTTCAGAAATCATTGGAATCACCACTAGAGAATGTTCCATTCATTCACTGCGAATCTGGAATTCCTCTGAACCTCCACTCCTGGCAGGTTTTCGTTACGCCACTGGTGAATGTCCAAGTAACTCAATACTGGTTTTCAGAGGCATGTTCAACTCGCAGAAGTGCTGTTCAATGGGCTATCCACTCAATATTGGTCAGCTCTTCATTTTCCTCTCCACACAAACCAGCCTTCAGAAATCATTGGGCTCTCCACTACAGACTGTTCCATTCATTCACTGCGATTCTGCAATTCATCTGACTCTCCGCTCCAGGCAGGTTTTCATTACAGCACTGGTGAATGACCAAGTAATCCAATGCTGGTTTTCAGCCGCCTTTTCACACTCGCAGTGTGCTGTTCAATTGTCTATCCACTCAAACCTGGTCAGCCTTTCATTTTCTTTTCCACAATATCAGACTTCAGAAATCATTGGAATCGCCAGTACAGAATGTTCCATTCATTCACTGCCAATCTGGAATTCATCTGAATCTGCACTCCAGGTAGGCTTTCATTACACCACTTATGAATGTCCAAGTAACACAATGCTGGTTTTCAGCGGTCTGTTCACACTCTAAGCCCTGCTTTTTACTGGGTATCCACACAACTGTGGTCAGCTCTTCATTTTCATGTCCAAACAATCCAGACTTGAGAAATCATTGCAATCTCCAGTACAGAATGTTCCATTCATTCACTGCGAATCTGGAATTCAACTGAATCTCCACTACCTGCAGATTTATCTTACACCACTTGTGAATGTCCAAGTAAAACAATGCTGGTTTTCAGAGGCCTGTTCATGTTCGCAGTCGTGCTGTTCAATTGGCTATCCACTCAACCTGTTTTGCTCCTCATTTTCCTGTGCACACAACCCAGCCTTCAGAAATCATTGTAATCTCCACTACAGGATGTTCCATTCATTCACTGGGAATCTGGAATTCATCTGAATCTGCACTCCACGCAGGCTTTCGTTACACCACTGCTGAAAGTCGAAGTAATGCAATACTGGTTTTCAGTGGTCTGTTCACATTCGAAGCCGAGGCTTTTTACAGGCTATCCACTCAACACTGGTCAGCTCTTCATTTTCGTGTCCCCACAATCCAGATTTCAGAAATCATTGCAATCTCCACTACAGAATGTTCCATTCATTCACTGCGAGTCTGGAGTTTATCTGATTCTCCACTCCCGCCTGGTTAACAGTACACCACTTGTGAATGTCCAAGTAAGCCAATGCTGGTTTTCAGAGGCCTGTTCATACTCGCAGCCGTGCTGTTTAATTGACAATTCACTCCACCCTGTTCAGCTCTTCATTGTCCCACCACACTACCAGCCTTCAGAAATCTTTGTTATCTCCACTACAGAATGTTCCATTCATTCACTGCGAATCTGGAATTCATCTGACTCTCAACTCCACGCAGGTTTTCATTACACCACTGTTGAATGTCCAAGTAACCCAATGCTGGTTTTCAGCGGCCTGTTCATATTCGCAGCCCTGCTGTTTACTTGGCTATCGATTCAAGCCTGGTCAGCTCTTCATTTTCCTGTCCACACAACACAGGCTTCAGAAATCATTGGAATCTCCTCTACAGAATGTTCCATTCATTCACTGCGAATGTGGAATTCAACTGACTCTCCACTCCATGCAGGTTTTCCTTACACCACTGATGAATGTCCAAGTAACCCAATGCTGGTTTTCAGCTGCATGTTCACACTCGCAGCCATGCTATACAATTGGCTTTCCACTAAATCCTGATTAGTTCTTGATTTTCCTTCCACACGACCCAGCCTTCAGAAATCGTTGGAATCTCCACTAGAGAATGTTCCATTCATTCACTGCGAATCTGGAATTCCTCTGAACCTCCACTCCCGGCAGGTTTTCGTTACACCACTGTTGAATGTCCAAGTAACCCAATGTTTTAAGTGTTTTCTTCACAAGCGCAGTGGTGCTGTTCAATTGGCTATCCACTCAACCCTGGCCAGCTCTACATTTTCCTGTCCACACCACAGAGACTGGAGAAATCATTGTTATCTCCACTACAGAATGTTCCATTCATTCACAGCGAATCTGGAATTCATCTGAATCTCCACTCCCGGCAGGTTTTCGTGACACCACTGGTAAATATCCAAGTAAGCCAATGCTGGTTTTAAGTGGCCTGCTCATACTCTCAGCCGTGCTGTTCAATTTGCTATCCACTCAACCCTCTTCAGCTCCATTTTCCTGTCCACATAACCCAAACTTCAGAAACAATTGGTATCTCCTCCACAGAATGTTCCATTCATTGACGGCAAATCTGAAATTCATCTAATTCTCAACTCCCGTCAGGTTTTCGTTACACCACTTGTGAATGTCCAATTAAGCCAAAGCTGGTTTTCAGTGGCCTGTTCTTACTACGAGACGTGCTGTTCATTTGGCTATCCATTCCACCCTGTTCAGCTCTACATTTTCGTGTCCACAAAACCCAGCCTTCAGAAATCATTGGAATCACCACTAGAGAATGTTCCATTCATTCACTGCGAATCTGGAATTCATCTGAATCTCCACTCCCGGCAGGTTTTCATTGCACCACTGCTGAATGTTCAAGTAACGCAATGATGGTTTTCAGCGGTCTATTCACACTCGAACCCGTGCTGTTCACGGTCTAGCGACTCAACACTGGTGAGTTCTTCTTTTTCCAGTTCAGACAATACAAACCTCAGAAACCATTGCAATCTACACTACAGAATGTTTCATTCATTCAGGCGAATCTTGAATTCATCTTGTTCTCCACTCCCAGCAGGTTTTCGTTTCACCACTGGTGAATGTCCAAGCAACCCAAGGCTGGTTTCAGCTGCGTGTTAACACTCGCAGCCGTGCTGTTCAATTGGCTATCCAGTGAACGCTGGTTAGCTCTTGATTTTCCTTCCACACACCGAGCCTTCAGAAATCATTCTTATCTCCACTTCAGAATGTTCCATTCGTTCCCTGCGAATCTGGAATTCCTCTGACTCTCCACACCAGGCAGATTTTCCTAACAACACTGGTGAATGACCAGGTAATCCAATGCTGGTTTTCAGCGGCTGTTCACACTCACAGCCTTGCTGTTCAATTGGCAATCCAGTCAAACCTAGTCAGCTCTTCATTTTCCTGTCCACACAACCCAGCGTTCAGAAATCATTGGAATCTCTACTACAGAAATTTCCATTCATTCACTGTGAATCTGGAAATACTCTGAATCTGCATTCCAGGAAGGCTTTCGTTACACCACTGATGAATGTCCAAGTAATGCAATGCTGCTTCTTAGTGGTCTGTTCACACTCGAAACCGTGCTGTTCATTGGCTATCCACTCAATATCGGTCAGCTCTTCAATATCCTGTCCAGACTATCCAGATTCCTAAATGTTGGCAATCACCACTACAGAATGTTCCATTCAATCACGCGAATCTGGAATTCATCAGAGTCTCCACTCCTGGAAGGTTTTCGTGACACCACTGGTAAATGTCCAAGGAAGACAATGCTGGTTTTAAGCCGCCTGCTAACACACTCAGCCGTGCTGTTCAATTTGCTATCCACCCAACCCTATTCAGCTCTACATTTTCCTGTCCTCATAACCCAACCTTCAGAAATAATTGGTATCTCCTCCACAGAATGTTCCGTTCATTCACTGCGAATCTTAAATTCATCTGACTCTCAACTCCCGGCGGGTTATCGTTACACCACTTGTGAATGTCCAAGTAAGCCAATGCTGGTTTTCAGTGGCCTGTTCATACTAAGAGACGTGCTGTTCATTTGGCTATCCACTCCACCCTGTTCAGCTCTACATTCTCGTGTCCACAAAAACCAGCCTTCAGAAATCATTGGAATCACCACTAGAGAATGTTCCATTCATTCACTGCGAATCTGGAATTCCTCTGAACCTCCACTCCTGGCAGGTTTTCGTTACGCCACTGGTGAATGTCCAAGTAACTCAATACTGGTTTTCAGAGGCATGTTCAACTCGCAGAAGTGCTGTTCAATGGGCTATCCACTCAATATTGGTCAGCTCTTCATTTTCCTCTCCACACAAACCAGCCTTCAGAAATCATTGGGCTCTCCACTACAGACTGTTCCATTCATTCACTGCGATTCTGCAATTCATCTGACTCTCCGCTCCAGGCAGGTTTTCATTACAGCACTGGTGAATGACCAAGTAATCCAATGCTGGTTTTCAGCCGCCTTTTCACACTCGCAGTGTGCTGTTCAATTGTCTATCCACTCAAACCTGGTCAGCCTTTCATTTTCTTTTCCACAATATCAGACTTCAGAAATCATTGGAATCGCCAGTACAGAATGTCCCATTCATTCACTGCCAATCTGGAATTCATCTGAATCTGCACTCCAGGTAGGCTTTCATTACACCACTTATGAATGTCCAAGTAACACAATGCTGGTTTTCAGCGGTCTGTTCACACTCTAAGCCCTGCTTTTTACTGGGTATCCACACAACTGTGGTCAGCTCTTCATTTTCATGTCCAAACAATCCAGACTTGAGAAATCATTGCAATCTCCAGTACAGAATGTTCCATTCATTCACTGCGAATCTGGAATTCAACTGAATCTCCACTACCTGCAGATTTATCTTACACCACTTGTGAATGTCCAAGTAAAACAATGCTGGTTTTCAGAGGCCTGTTCATGTTCGCAGTCGTGCTGTTCAATTGGCTATCCACTCAACCTGTTTTGCTCCTCATTTTCCTGTGCACACAACCCAGCCTTCAGAAATCATTGTAATCTCCACTACAGGATGTTCCATTCATTCACTGGGAATCTGGAATTCATCTGAATCTGCACTCCACGCAGGCTTTCGTTACACCACTGCTGAAAGTCGAAGTAATGCAATACTGGTTTTCAGTGGTCTGTTCACATTCGAAGCCGAGGCTTTTTACAGGCTATCCACTCAACACTGGTCAGCTCTTCATTTTCGTGTCCCCACAATCCAGATTTCAGAAATCATTGCAATCTCCACTACAGAATGTTCCATTCATTCACTGCGAGTCTGGAGTTTATCTGATTCTCCACTCCCGCCTGGTTAACATTACACCACTTGTGAATGTCCAAGTAAGCCAATGCTGGTTTTCAGAGGCCTGTTCATACTCGCAGCCGTGCTGTTTAATTGACAATTCACTCCACCCTGTTCAGCTCTTCATTGTCCCACCACACTACCAGCCTTCAGAAATCTTTGTTATCTCCACTACAGAATGTTCCATTCATTCACTGCGAATCTGGAATTCATCTGACTCTCAACTCCACGCAGGTTTTCATTACACCACTGTTGAATGTCCAAGTAACCCAATGCTGGTTTTCAGCGGCCTGTTCATATTCGCAGCCCTGCTGTTTACTTGGCTATCGATTCAAGCCTGGTCAGCTCTTCATTTTCCTGTCCACACAACACAGGCTTCAGAAATCATTGGAATCTCCTCTACAGAATGTTCCATTCATTCACTGCGAATGTGGAATTCAACTGACTCTCCACTCCATGCAGGTTTTCCTTACACCACTGATGAATGTCCAAGTAACCCAATGCTGGTTTTCAGCTGCATGTTCACACTCGCAGCCATGCTATACAATTGGCTTTCCACTAAATCCTGATTAGTTCTTGATTTTCCTTCCACACGACCCAGCCTTCAGAAATCGTTGGAATCTCCACTAGAGAATGTTCCATTCATTCACTGCGAATCTGGAATTCCTCTGAACCTCCACTCCCGGCAGGTTTTCGTTACACCACTGTTGAATGTCCAAGTAACCCAATGTTTTAAGTGTTTTCTTCACAAGCGCAGTGGTGCTGTTCAATTGGCTATCCACTCAACCCTGGCCAGCTCTACATTTTCCTGTCCACACCACAGAGACTGGAGAAATCATTGTTATCTCCACTACAGAATGTTCCATTCATTCACAGCGAATCTGGAATTCATCTGAATCTCCACTCCCGGCAGGTTTTCGTGACACCACTGGTAAATATCCAAGTAAGCCAATGCTGGTTTTAAGTGGCCTGCTCATACTCTCAGCCGTGCTGTTCAATTTGCTATCCACTCAACCCTCTTCAGCTCCATTTTCCTGTCCACATAACCCAAACTTCAGAAACAATTGGTATCTCCTCCACAGAATGTTCCATTCATTGACGGCAAATCTGAAATTCATCTAATTCTCAACTCCCGTCAGGTTTTCGTTACACCACTTGTGAATGTCCAATTAAGCCAAAGCTGGTTTTCAGTGGCCTGTTCTTACTACGAGACGTGCTGTTCATTTGGCTATCCATTCCACCCTGTTCAGCTCTACATTTTCGTGTCCACAAAACCCAGCCTTCAGAAATCATTGGAATCACCACTAGAGAATGTTCCATTCATTCACTGCGAATCTGGAATTCATCTGAATCTCCACTCCCGGCAGGTTTTCATTGCACCACTGCTGAATGTTCAAGTAACGCAATGATGGTTTTCAGCGGTCTATTCACACTCGAACCCGTGCTGTTCACGGTCTAGCGACTCAACACTGGTGAGTTCTTCTTTTTCCAGTTCAGACAATACAAACCTCAGAAACCATTGCAATCTACACTACAGAATGTTTCATTCATTCACGCGAATCTTGAATTCATCTTGTTCTCCACTCCCAGCAGGTTTTCGTTTCACCACTGGTGAATGTCCAAGCAACCCAAGGCTGGTTTCAGCTGCGTGTTAACACTCGCAGCCGTGCTGTTCAATTGGCTATCCAGTGAACGCTGGTTAGCTCTTGATTTTCCTTCCACACACCGAGCCTTCAGAAATCATTCTTATCTCCACTTCAGAATGTTCCATTCGTTCCCTGCGAATCTGGAATTCCTCTGACTCTCCACACCAGGCAGATTTTCCTAACAACACTGGTGAATGACCAGGTAATCCAATGCTGGTTTTCAGCGGCTGTTCACACTCACAGCCTTGCTGTTCAATTGGCAATCCAGTCAAACCTAGTCAGCTCTTCATTTTCCTGTCCACACAACCCAGCGTTCAGAAATCATTGGAATCTCTACTACAGAAATTTCCATTCATTCACTGTGAATCTGGAAATACTCTGAATCTGCATTCCAGGAAGGCTTTCGTTACACCACTGATGAATGTCCAAGTAATGCAATGCTGCTTCTTAGTGGTCTGTTCACACTCGAAACCGTGCTGTTCATTGGCTATCCACTCAATATCGGTCAGCTCTTCAATATCCTGTCCAGACTATCCAGATTCCTAAATGTTGGCAATCACCACTACAGAATGTTCCATTCAACCACGCGAATCTGGAATTCATCAGAGTCTCCACTCCTGGAAGGTTTTCGTGACACCACTGGTACATGTCCAAGGAAGACAATGCTGGTTTTAAGCCGCCTGCTAACACACTCAGCCGTGCTGTTCAATTTGCTATCCACCCAACCCTATTCAGCTCTACATTTTCCTGTCCTCATAACCCAACCTTCAGAAATAATTGGTATCTCCTCCACAGAATGTTCCGTTCATTCACTGCGAATCTTAAATTCATCTGACTCTCAACTCCCGGCGGGTTATCGTTACACCACTTGTGAATGTCCAAGTAAGCCAATGCTGGTTTTCAGTGACCTGTTCATACTAAGAGACGTGCTGTTCATTTGGCTATCCACTCCACCCTGTTCAGCTCTACATTCTCGTGTCCACAAAACCCAGCCTTCAGAAATCATTGGAATCACCACTAGAGAATGTTCCATTCATTCACTGCGAATCTGGAATTCATCTGAACCTCCACTCCTGGCAGGTTTTCGTTACGCCACTGGTGAATGTCCAAGTAACTCAATACTGGTTTTCAGAGGCATGTTCAACTCGCAGAAGTGCTGTTCAATGGGCTATCCACTCAATATTGGTCAGCTCTTCATTTTTCTCTCCACACAAACCAGCCTTCAGAAATCATTGGGCTCTCCACTACAGACTGTTCCATTCATTCACTGCGATTCTGCAATTCATCTGACTCTCCGCTCCAGGCAGGTTTTCATTACAGCACTGGTGAATGACCAAGTAATCCAATGCTGGTTTTCAGCCGCCTTTTCACACTCGCAGTGTGCTGTTCAATTGTCTATCCACTCAAACCTGGTCAGCCTTTCATTTTCTTTTCCACAATATCAGACTTCAGAAATCATTGGAATCGCCAGTACAGAATGTCCCATTCATTCACTGCCAATCTGGAATTCATCTGAATCTGCACTCCAGGTAGGCTTTCATTACACCACTTATGAATGTCCAAGTAACACAATGCTGGTTTTCAGCGGTCTGTTCACACTCTAAGCCCTGCTTTTTACTGGGTATCCACACAACTGTGGTCAGCTCTTCATTTTCATGTCCAAACAATCCAGACTTGAGAAATCATTGCAATCTCCAGTACAGAATGTTCCATTCATTCACTGCGAATCTGGAATTCAACTGAATCTCCACTACCTGCAGATTTATCTTACACCACTTGTGAATGTCCAAGTAAAACAATGCTGGTTTTCAGAGGCCTGTTCATGTTCGCAGTCGTGCTGTTCAATTGGCTATCCACTCAACCTGTTTTGCTCCTCATTTTCCTGTGCACACAACCCAGCCTTCAGAAATCATTGTAATCTCCACTACAGGATGTTCCATTCATTCACTGGGAATCTGGAATTCATCTGAATCTGCACTCCACGCAGGCTTTCGTTACACCACTGCTGAAAGTCGAAGTAATGCAATACTGGTTTTCAGTGGTCTGTTCACATTCGAAGCCGAGGCTTTTTACAGGCTATCCACTCAACACTGGTCAGCTCTTCATTTTCGTGTCCCCACAATCCAGATTTCAGAAATCATTGCAATCTCCACTACAGAATGTTCCATTCATTCACTGCGAGTCTGGAGTTTATCTGATTCTCCACTCCCGCCTGGTTAACATTACACCACTTGTGAATGTCCAAGTAAGCCAATGCTGGTTTTCAGAGGCCTGTTCATACTCGCAGCCGTGCTGTTTAATTGACAATTCACTCCACCCTGTTCAGCTCTTCATTGTCCCACCACACTACCAGCCTTCAGAAATCTTTGTTATCTCCACTACAGAATGTTCCATTCATTCACTGCGAATCTGGAATTCATCTGACTCTCAACTCCACGCAGGTTTTCATTACACCACTGTTGAATGTCCAAGTAACCCAATGCTGGTTTTCAGCGGCCTGTTCATATTCGCAGCCCTGCTGTTTACTTGGCTATCGATTCAAGCCTGGTCAGCTCTTCATTTTCCTGTCCACACAACACAGGCTTCAGAAATCATTGGAATCTCCTCTACAGAATGTTCCATTCATTCACTGCGAATGTGGAATTCAACTGACTCTCCACTCCATGCAGGTTTTCCTTACACCACTGATGAATGTCCAAGTAACCCAATGCTGGTTTTCAGCTGCATGTTCACACTCGCAGCCATGCTATACAATTGGCTTTCCACTAAATCCTGATTAGTTCTTGATTTTCCTTCCACACGACCCAGCCTTCAGAAATCGTTGGAATCTCCACTAGAGAATGTTCCATTCATTCACTGCGAATCTGGAATTCCTCTGAACCTCCACTCCCGGCAGGTTTTCGTTACACCACTGTTGAATGTCCAAGTAACCCAATGTTTTAAGTGTTTTCTTCACAAGCGCAGTGGTGCTGTTCAATTGGCTATCCACTCAACCCTGGCCAGCTCTACATTTTCCTGTCCACACCACAGAGACTGGAGAAATCATTGTTATCTCCACTACAGAATGTTCCATTCATTCACAGCGAATCTGGAATTCATCTGAATCTCCACTCCCGGCAGGTTTTCGTGACACCACTGGTAAATATCCAAGTAAGCCAATGCTGGTTTTAAGTGGCCTGCTCATACTCTCAGCCGTGCTGTTCAATTTGCTATCCACTCAACCCTCTTCAGCTCCATTTTCCTGTCCACATAACCCAAACTTCAGAAACAATTGGTATCTCCTCCACAGAATGTTCCATTCATTGACGGCAAATCTGAAATTCATCTAATTCTCAACTCCCGTCAGGTTTTCGTTACACCACTTGTGAATGTCCAATTAAGCCAAAGCTGGTTTTCAGTGGCCTGTTCTTACTACGAGACGTGCTGTTCATTTGGCTATCCATTCCACCCTGTTCAGCTCTACATTTTCGTGTCCACAAAACCCAGCCTTCAGAAATCATTGGAATCACCACTAGAGAATGTTCCATTCATTCACTGCGAATCTGGAATTCATCTGAATCTCCACTCCCGGCAGGTTTTCATTGCACCACTGCTGAATGTTCAAGTAACGCAATGATGGTTTTCAGCGGTCTATTCACACTCGAACCCGTGCTGTTCACGGTCTAGCGACTCAACACTGGTGAGTTCTTCTTTTTCCAGTTCAGACAATACAAACCTCAGAAACCATTGCAATCTACACTACAGAATGTTTCATTCATTCACGCGAATCTTGAATTCATCTTGTTCTCCACTCCCAGCAGGTTTTCGTTTCACCACTGGTGAATGTCCAAGCAACCCAAGGCTGGTTTCAGCTGCGTGTTAACACTCGCAGCCGTGCTGTTCAATTGGCTATCCAGTGAACGCTGGTTAGCTCTTGATTTTCCTTCCACACACCGAGCCTTCAGAAATCATTCTTATCTCCACTTCAGAATGTTCCATTCGTTCCCTGCGAATCTGGAATTCCTCTGACTCTCCACACCAGGCAGATTTTCCTAACAACACTGGTGAATGACCAGGTAATCCAATGCTGGTTTTCAGCGGCTGTTCACACTCACAGCCTTGCTGTTCAATTGGCAATCCAGTCAAACCTAGTCAGCTCTTCATTTTCCTGTCCACACAACCCAGCGTTCAGAAATCATTGGAATCTCTACTACAGAAATTTCCATTCATTCACTGTGAATCTGGAAATACTCTGAATCTGCATTCCAGGAAGGCTTTCGTTACACCACTGATGAATGTCCAAGTAATGCAATGCTGCTTCTTAGTGGTCTGTTCACACTCGAAACCGTGCTGTTCATTGGCTATCCACTCAATATCGGTCAGCTCTTCAATATCCTGTCCAGACTATCCAGATTCCTAAATGTTGGCAATCACCACTACAGAATGTTCCATTCAACCACGCGAATCTGGAATTCATCAGAGTCTCCACTCCTGGAAGGTTTTCGTGACACCACTGGTACATGTCCAAGGAAGACAATGCTGGTTTTAAGCCGCCTGCTAACACACTCAGCCGTGCTGTTCAATTTGCTATCCACCCAACCCTATTCAGCTCTACATTTTCCTGTCCTCATAACCCAACCTTCAGAAATAATTGGTATCTCCTCCACAGAATGTTCCGTTCATTCACTGCGAATCTTAAATTCATCTGACTCTCAACTCCCGGCGGGTTATCGTTACACCACTTGTGAATGTCCAAGTAAGCCAATGCTGGTTTTCAGTGACCTGTTCATACTAAGAGACGTGCTGTTCATTTGGCTATCCACTCCACCCTGTTCAGCTCTACATTCTCGTGTCCACAAAACCCAGCCTTCAGAAATCATTGGAATCACCACTAGAGAATGTTCCATTCATTCACTGCGAATCTGGAATTCATCTGAACCTCCACTCCTGGCAGGTTTTCGTTACGCCACTGGTGAATGTCCAAGTAACTCAATACTGGTTTTCAGAGGCATGTTCAACTCGCAGAAGTGCTGTTCAATGGGCTATCCACTCAATATTGGTCAGCTCTTCATTTTTCTCTCCACACAAACCAGCCTTCAGAAATCATTGGGCTCTCCACTACAGACTGTTCCATTCATTCACTGCGATTCTGCAATTCATCTGACTCTCCGCTCCAGGCAGGTTTTCATTACAGCACTGGTGAATGACCAAGTAATCCAATGCTGGTTTTCAGCCGCCTTTTCACACTCGCAGTGTGCTGTTCAATTGTCTATCCACTCAAACCTGGTCAGCCTTTCATTTTCTTTTCCACAATATCAGACTTCAGAAATCATTGGAATCGCCAGTACAGAATGTCCCATTCATTCACTGCCAATCTGGAATTCATCTGAATCTGCACTCCAGGTAGGCTTTCATTACACCACTTATGAATGTCCAAGTAACACAATGCTGGTTTTCAGCGGTCTGTTCACACTCTAAGCCCTGCTTTTTACTGGGTATCCACACAACTGTGGTCAGCTCTTCATTTTCATGTCCAAACAATCCAGACTTGAGAAATCATTGCAATCTCCAGTACAGAATGTTCCATTCATTCACTGCGAATCTGGAATTCAACTGAATCTCCACTACCTGCAGATTTATCTTACACCACTTGTGAATGTCCAAGTAAAACAATGCTGGTTTTCAGAGGCCTGTTCATGTTCGCAGTCGTGCTGTTCAATTGGCTATCCACTCAACCTGTTTTGCTCCTCATTTTCCTGTGCACACAACCCAGCCTTCAGAAATCATTGTAATCTCCACTACAGGATGTTCCATTCATTCACTGGGAATCTGGAATTCATCTGAATCTGCACTCCACGCAGGCTTTCGTTACACCACTGCTGAAAGTCGAAGTAATGCAATACTGGTTTTCAGTGGTCTGTTCACATTCGAAGCCGAGGCTTTTTACAGGCTATCCACTCAACACTGGTCAGCTCTTCATTTTCGTGTCCCCACAATCCAGATTTCAGAAATCATTGCAATCTCCACTACAGAATGTTCCATTCATTCACTGCGAGTCTGGAGTTTATCTGATTCTCCACTCCCGCCTGGTTAACATTACACCACTTGTGAATGTCCAAGTAAGCCAATGCTGGTTTTCAGAGGCCTGTTCATACTCGCAGCCGTGCTGTTTAATTGACAATTCACTCCACCCTGTTCAGCTCTTCATTGTCCCACCACACTACCAGCCTTCAGAAATCTTTGTTATCTCCACTACAGAATGTTCCATTCATTCACTGCGAATCTGGAATTCATCTGACTCTCAACTCCACGCAGGTTTTCATTACACCACTGTTGAATGTCCAAGTAACCCAATGCTGGTTTTCAGCGGCCTGTTCATATTCGCAGCCCTGCTGTTTACTTGGCTATCGATTCAAGCCTGGTCAGCTCTTCATTTTCCTGTCCACACAACACAGGCTTCAGAAATCATTGGAATCTCCTCTACAGAATGTTCCATTCATTCACTGCGAATGTGGAATTCAACTGACTCTCCACTCCATGCAGGTTTTCCTTACACCACTGATGAATGTCCAAGTAACCCAATGCTGGTTTTCAGCTGCATGTTCACACTCGCAGCCATGCTATACAATTGGCTTTCCACTAAATCCTGATTAGTTCTTGATTTTCCTTCCACACGACCCAGCCTTCAGAAATCGTTGGAATCTCCACTAGAGAATGTTCCATTCATTCACTGCGAATCTGGAATTCCTCTGAACCTCCACTCCCGGCAGGTTTTCGTTACACCACTGTTGAATGTCCAAGTAACCCAATGTTTTAAGTGTTTTCTTCACAAGCGCAGTGGTGCTGTTCAATTGGCTATCCACTCAACCCTGGCCAGCTCTACATTTTCCTGTCCACACCACAGAGACTGGAGAAATCATTGTTATCTCCACTACAGAATGTTCCATTCATTCACAGCGAATCTGGAATTCATCTGAATCTCCACTCCCGGCAGGTTTTCGTGACACCACTGGTAAATATCCAAGTAAGCCAATGCTGGTTTTAAGTGGCCTGCTCATACTCTCAGCCGTGCTGTTCAATTTGCTATCCACTCAACCCTCTTCAGCTCCATTTTCCTGTCCACATAACCCAAACTTCAGAAACAATTGGTATCTCCTCCACAGAATGTTCCATTCATTGACGGCAAATCTGAAATTCATCTAATTCTCAACTCCCGTCAGGTTTTCGTTACACCACTTGTGAATGTCCAATTAAGCCAAAGCTGGTTTTCAGTGGCCTGTTCTTACTACGAGACGTGCTGTTCATTTGGCTATCCATTCCACCCTGTTCAGCTCTACATTTTCGTGTCCACAAAACCCAGCCTTCAGAAATCATTGGAATCACCACTAGAGAATGTTCCATTCATTCACTGCGAATCTGGAATTCATCTGAATCTCCACTCCCGGCAGGTTTTCATTGCACCACTGCTGAATGTTCAAGTAACGCAATGATGGTTTTCAGCGGTCTATTCACACTCGAACCCGTGCTGTTCACGGTCTAGCGACTCAACACTGGTGAGTTCTTCTTTTTCCAGTTCAGACAATACAAACCTCAGAAACCATTGCAATCTACACTACAGAATGTTTCATTCATTCACGCGAATCTTGAATTCATCTTGTTCTCCACTCCCAGCAGGTTTTCGTTTCACCACTGGTGAATGTCCAAGCAACCCAAGGCTGGTTTCAGCTGCGTGTTAACACTCGCAGCCGTGCTGTTCAATTGGCTATCCAGTGAACGCTGGTTAGCTCTTGATTTTCCTTCCACACACCGAGCCTTCAGAAATCATTCTTATCTCCACTTCAGAATGTTCCATTCGTTCCCTGCGAATCTGGAATTCCTCTGACTCTCCACACCAGGCAGATTTTCCTAACAACACTGGTGAATGACCAGGTAATCCAATGCTGGTTTTCAGCGGCTGTTCACACTCACAGCCTTGCTGTTCAATTGGCAATCCAGTCAAACCTAGTCAGCTCTTCATTTTCCTGTCCACACAACCCAGCGTTCAGAAATCATTGGAATCTCTACTACAGAAATTTCCATTCATTCACTGTGAATCTGGAAATACTCTGAATCTGCATTCCAGGAAGGCTTTCGTTACACCACTGATGAATGTCCAAGTAATGCAATGCTGCTTCTTAGTGGTCTGTTCACACTCGAAACCGTGCTGTTCATTGGCTATCCACTCAATATCGGTCAGCTCTTCAATATCCTGTCCAGACTATCCAGATTCCTAAATGTTGGCAATCACCACTACAGAATGTTCCATTCAACCACGCGAATCTGGAATTCATCAGAGTCTCCACTCCTGGAAGGTTTTCGTGACACCACTGGTACATGTCCAAGGAAGACAATGCTGGTTTTAAGCCGCCTGCTAACACACTCAGCCGTGCTGTTCAATTTGCTATCCACCCAACCCTATTCAGCTCTACATTTTCCTGTCCTCATAACCCAACCTTCAGAAATAATTGGTATCTCCTCCACAGAATGTTCCGTTCATTCACTGCGAATCTTAAATTCATCTGACTCTCAACTCCCGGCGGGTTATCGTTACACCACTTGTGAATGTCCAAGTAAGCCAATGCTGGTTTTCAGTGACCTGTTCATACTAAGAGACGTGCTGTTCATTTGGCTATCCACTCCACCCTGTTCAGCTCTACATTCTCGTGTCCACAAAACCCAGCCTTCAGAAATCATTGGAATCACCACTAGAGAATGTTCCATTCATTCACTGCGAATCTGGAATTCATCTGAACCTCCACTCCTGGCAGGTTTTCGTTACGCCACTGGTGAATGTCCAAGTAACTCAATACTGGTTTTCAGAGGCATGTTCAACTCGCAGAAGTGCTGTTCAATGGGCTATCCACTCAATATTGGTCAGCTCTTCATTTTTCTCTCCACACAAACCAGCCTTCAGAAATCATTGGGCTCTCCACTACAGACTGTTCCATTCATTCACTGCGATTCTGCAATTCATCTGACTCTCCGCTCCAGGCAGGTTTTCATTACAGCACTGGTGAATGACCAAGTAATCCAATGCTGGTTTTCAGCCGCCTTTTCACACTCGCAGTGTGCTGTTCAATTGTCTATCCACTCAAACCTGGTCAGCCTTTCATTTTCTTTTCCACAATATCAGACTTCAGAAATCATTGGAATCGCCAGTACAGAATGTCCCATTCATTCACTGCCAATCTGGAATTCATCTGAATCTGCACTCCAGGTAGGCTTTCATTACACCACTTATGAATGTCCAAGTAACACAATGCTGGTTTTCAGCGGTCTGTTCACACTCTAAGCCCTGCTTTTTACTGGGTATCCACACAACTGTGGTCAGCTCTTCATTTTCATGTCCAAACAATCCAGACTTGAGAAATCATTGCAATCTCCAGTACAGAATGTTCCATTCATTCACTGCGAATCTGGAATTCAACTGAATCTCCACTACCTGCAGATTTATCTTACACCACTTGTGAATGTCCAAGTAAAACAATGCTGGTTTTCAGAGGCCTGTTCATGTTCGCAGTCGTGCTGTTCAATTGGCTATCCACTCAACCTGTTTTGCTCCTCATTTTCCTGTGCACACAACCCAGCCTTCAGAAATCATTGTAATCTCCACTACAGGATGTTCCATTCATTCACTGGGAATCTGGAATTCATCTGAATCTGCACTCCACGCAGGCTTTCGTTACACCACTGCTGAAAGTCGAAGTAATGCAATACTGGTTTTCAGTGGTCTGTTCACATTCGAAGCCGAGGCTTTTTACAGGCTATCCACTCAACACTGGTCAGCTCTTCATTTTCGTGTCCCCACAATCCAGATTTCAGAAATCATTGCAATCTCCACTACAGAATGTTCCATTCATTCACTGCGAGTCTGGAGTTTATCTGATTCTCCACTCCCGCCTGGTTAACATTACACCACTTGTGAATGTCCAAGTAAGCCAATGCTGGTTTTCAGAGGCCTGTTCATACTCGCAGCCGTGCTGTTTAATTGACAATTCACTCCACCCTGTTCAGCTCTTCATTGTCCCACCACACTACCAGCCTTCAGAAATCTTTGTTATCTCCACTACAGAATGTTCCATTCATTCACTGCGAATCTGGAATTCATCTGACTCTCAACTCCACGCAGGTTTTCATTACACCACTGTTGAATGTCCAAGTAACCCAATGCTGGTTTTCAGCGGCCTGTTCATATTCGCAGCCCTGCTGTTTACTTGGCTATCGATTCAAGCCTGGTCAGCTCTTCATTTTCCTGTCCACACAACACAGGCTTCAGAAATCATTGGAATCTCCTCTACAGAATGTTCCATTCATTCACTGCGAATGTGGAATTCAACTGACTCTCCACTCCATGCAGGTTTTCCTTACACCACTGATGAATGTCCAAGTAACCCAATGCTGGTTTTCAGCTGCATGTTCACACTCGCAGCCATGCTATACAATTGGCTTTCCACTAAATCCTGATTAGTTCTTGATTTTCCTTCCACACGACCCAGCCTTCAGAAATCGTTGGAATCTCCACTAGAGAATGTTCCATTCATTCACTGCGAATCTGGAATTCCTCTGAACCTCCACTCCCGGCAGGTTTTCGTTACACCACTGTTGAATGTCCAAGTAACCCAATGTTTTAAGTGTTTTCTTCACAAGCGCAGTGGTGCTGTTCAATTGGCTATCCACTCAACCCTGGCCAGCTCTACATTTTCCTGTCCACACCACAGAGACTGGAGAAATCATTGTTATCTCCACTACAGAATGTTCCATTCATTCACAGCGAATCTGGAATTCATCTGAATCTCCACTCCCGGCAGGTTTTCGTGACACCACTGGTAAATATCCAAGTAAGCCAATGCTGGTTTTAAGTGGCCTGCTCATACTCTCAGCCGTGCTGTTCAATTTGCTATCCACTCAACCCTCTTCAGCTCCATTTTCCTGTCCACATAACCCAAACTTCAGAAACAATTGGTATCTCCTCCACAGAATGTTCCATTCATTGACGGCAAATCTGAAATTCATCTAATTCTCAACTCCCGTCAGGTTTTCGTTACACCACTTGTGAATGTCCAATTAAGCCAAAGCTGGTTTTCAGTGGCCTGTTCTTACTACGAGACGTGCTGTTCATTTGGCTATCCATTCCACCCTGTTCAGCTCTACATTTTCGTGTACGAATTTCGGGAACGAATGGAACATACTGAAGTGGAGATAAGAATGATTTCTGAAGGCTCGGTGTGTGGAAGGAAAATCAAGAGCTAACCAGCGTTCACTGGATAGCCAATTGAACAGCACGGCTGCGAGTGTTAACACGCAGCTGAAACCAGCCTTGGGTTGCTTGGACATTCACCAGTGGTGAAACGAAAACCTGCTGGGAGTGGAGAACAAGATGAATTCAAGATTCGCCTGAATGAATGAAACATTCTGTAGTGTAGATTGCAATGGTTTCTGAGGTTTGTATTGTCTGAACTGGAAAAAGAAGAACTCACCAGTGTTGAGTCGCTAGACCGTGAACAGCACGGGTTCGAGTGTGAATAGACCGCTGAAAACCATCATTGCGTTACTTGAACATTCAGCAGTGGTGCAATGAAAACCTGCCGGGAGTGGAGATTCAGATGAATTCCAGATTCGCAGTGAATGAATGGAACATTCTCTAGTGGTGATTCCAATGATTTCTGAAGGCTGGGTTTTGTGGACACGAAAATGTAGAGCTGAACAGGGTGGAATGGATAGCCAAATGAACAGCACGTCTCGTAGTAAGAACAGGCCACTGAAAACCAGCTTTGGCTTAATTGGACATTCACAAGTGGTGTAACGAAAACCTGACGGGAGTTGAGAATTAGATGAATTTCAGATTTGCCGTCAATGAATGGAACATTCTGTGGAGGAGATACCAATTGTTTCTGAAGTTTGGGTTATGTGGACAGGAAAATGGAGCTGAAGAGGGTTGAGTGGATAGCAAATTGAACAGCACGGCTGAGAGTATGAGCAGGCCACTTAAAACCAGCATTGGCTTACTTGGATATTTACCAGTGGTGTCACGAAAACCTGCCGGGAGTGGAGATTCAGATGAATTCCAGATTCGCTGTGAATGAATGGAACATTCTGTAGTGGAGATAACAATGATTTCTCCAGTCTCTGTGGTGTGGACAGGAAAATGTAGAGCTGGCCAGGGTTGAGTGGATAGCCAATTGAACAGCACCACTGCGCTTGTGAAGAAAACACTTAAAACATTGGGTTACTTGGACATTCAACAGTGGTGTAACGAAAACCTGCCGGGAGTGGAGGTTCAGAGGAATTCCAGATTCGCAGTGAATGAATGGAACATTCTCTAGTGGAGATTCCAACGATTTCTGAAGGCTGGGTCGTGTGGAAGGAAAATCAAGAACTAATCAGGATTTAGTGGAAAGCCAATTGTATAGCATGGCTGCGAGTGTGAACATGCAGCTGAAAACCAGCATTGGGTTACTTGGACATTCATCAGTGGTGTAAGGAAAACCTGCATGGAGTGGAGAGTCAGTTGAATTCCACATTCGCAGTGAATGAATGGAACATTCTGTAGAGGAGATTCCAATGATTTCTGAAGCCTGTGTTGTGTGGACAGGAAAATGAAGAGCTGACCAGGCTTGAATCGATAGCCAAGTAAACAGCAGGGCTGCGAATATGAACAGGCCGCTGAAAACCAGCATTGGGTTACTTGGACATTCAACAGTGGTGTAATGAAAACCTGCGTGGAGTTGAGAGTCAGATGAATTCCAGATTCGCAGTGAATGAATGGAACATTCTGTAGTGGAGATAACAAAGATTTCTGAAGGCTGGTAGTGTGGTGGGACAATGAAGAGCTGAACAGGGTGGAGTGAATTGTCAATTAAACAGCACGGCTGCGAGTATGAACAGGCCTCTGAAAACCAGCATTGGCTTACTTGGACATTCACAAGTGGTGTAACGTTAACCAGGCGGGAGTGGAGAATCAGATAAACTCCAGACTCGCAGTGAATGAATGGAACATTCTGTAGTGGAGATTGCAATGATTTCTGAAATCTGGATTGTGGGGACACGAAAATGAAGAGCTGACCAGTGTTGAGTGGATAGCCTGTAAAAAGCCTCGGCTTCGAATGTGAACAGACCACTGAAAACCAGTATTGCATTACTTCGACTTTCAGCAGTGGTGTAACGAAAGCCTGCGTGGAGTGCAGATTCAGATGAATTCCAGATTCCCAGTGAATGAATGGAACATCCTGTAGTGGAGATTACAATGATTTCTGAAGGCTGGGTTGTGTGCACAGGAAAATGAGGAGCAAAACAGGTTGAGTGGATAGCCAATTGAACAGCACGACTGCGAACATGAACAGGCCTCTGAAAACCAGCATTGTTTTACTTGGACATTCACAAGTGGTGTAAGATAAATCTGCAGGTAGTGGAGATTCAGTTGAATTCCAGATTCGCAGTGAATGAATGGAACATTCTGTACTGGAGATTGCAATGATTTCTCAAGTCTGGATTGTTTGGACATGAAAATGAAGAGCTGACCACAGTTGTGTGGATACCCAGTAAAAAGCAGGGCTTAGAGTGTGAACAGACCGCTGAAAACCAGCATTGTGTTACTTGGACATTCATAAGTGGTGTAATGAAAGCCTACCTGGAGTGCAGATTCAGATGAATTCCAGATTGGCAGTGAATGAATGGAACATTCTGTACTGGCGATTCCAATGATTTCTGAAGTCTGATATTGTGGAAAAGAAAATGAAAGGCTGACCAGGTTTGAGTGGATAGACAATTGAACAGCACACTGCGAGTGTGAAAAGGCGGCTGAAAACCAGCATTGGATTACTTGGTCATTCACCAGTGCTGTAATGAAAACCTGCCTGGAGCGGAGAGTCAGATGAATTGCAGAATCGCAGTGAATGAATGGAACAGTCTGTAGTGGAGAGCCCAATGATTTCTGAAGGCTGGTTTGTGTGGAGAGGAAAATGAAGAGCTGACCAATATTGAGTGGATAGCCCATTGAACAGCACTTCTGCGAGTTGAACATGCCTCTGAAAACCAGTATTGAGTTACTTGGACATTCACCAGTGGCGTAACGAAAACCTGCCAGGAGTGGAGGTTCAGATGAATTCCAGATTCGCAGTGAATGAATGGAACATTCTCTAGTGGTGATTCCAATGATTTCTGAAGGCTGGGTTTTGTGGACACGAAAATGTAGAGCTGAACAGGGTGGAGTGGATAGCCAAATGAACAGCACGTCTCTTAGTATGAACAGGCCACTGAAAACCAGCATTGGCTTACTTGGACATTCACAAGTGGTGTAACGATAACCCGCCGGGAGTTGAGAGTCAGATGAATTTAAGATTCGCAGTGAATGAACGGAACATTCTGTGGAGGAGATACCAATTATTTCTGAAGGTTGGGTTATGAGGACAGGAAAATGTAGAGCTGAATAGGGTTGGGTGGATAGCAAATTGAACAGCACGGCTGAGTGTGTTAGCAGGCGGCTTAAAACCAGCATTGTCTTCCTTGGACATTTACCAGTGGTGTCACGAAAACCTTCCAGGAGTGGAGACTCTGATGAATTCCAGATTCGCGTGATTGAATGGAACATTCTGTAGTGGTGATTGCCAACATTTAGGAATCTGGATAGTCTGGACAGGATATTGAAGAGCTGACCGATATTGAGAGGATAGCCAATGAACAGCACGGTTTCGAGTGTGAACAGACCACTAAGAAGCAGCATTGCATTACTTGGACATTCATCAGTGGTGTAACGAAAGCCTTCCTGGAATGCAGATTCAGAGTATTTCCAGATTCACAGTGAATGAATGGAAATTTCTGTAGTAGAGATTCCAATGATTTCTGAACGCTGGGTTGTGTGGACAGGAAAATGAAGAGCTGACTAGGTTTGACTGGATTGCCAATTGAACAGCAAGGCTGTGAGTGTGAACAGCCGCTGAAAACCAGCATTGGATTACCTGGTCATTCACCAGTGTTGTTAGGAAAATCTGCCTGGTGTGGAGAGTCAGAGGAATTCCAGATTCGCAGGGAACGAATGGAACATTCTGAAGTGGAGATAAGAATGATTTCTGAAGGCTCGGTGTGTGGAAGGAAAATCAAGAGCTAACCAGCGTTCACTGGATAGCCAATTGAACAGCACGGCTGCGAGTGTTAACACGCAGCTGAAACCAGCCTTGGGTTGCTTGGACATTCACCAGTGGTGAAACGAAAACCTGCTGGGAGTGGAGAACAAGATGAATTCAAGATTCGCCTGAATGAATGAAACATTCTGTAGTGTAGATTGCAATGGTTTCTGAGGTTTGTATTGTCTGAACTGGAAAAAGAAGAACTCACCAGTGTTGAGTCGCTAGACCGTGAACAGCACGGGTTCGAGTGTGAATAGACCGCTGAAAACCATCATTGCGTTACTTGAACATTCAGCAGTGGTGCAATGAAAACCTGCCGGGAGTGGAGATTCAGATGAATTCCAGATTCGCAGTGAATGAATGGAACATTCTCTAGTGGTGATTCCAATGATTTCTGAAGGCTGGGTTTTGTGGACACGAAAATGTAGAGCTGAACAGGGTGGAATGGATAGCCAAATGAACAGCACGTCTCGTAGTAAGAACAGGCCACTGAAAACCAGCTTTGGCTTAATTGGACATTCACAAGTGGTGTAACGAAAACCTGACGGGAGTTGAGAATTAGATGAATTTCAGATTTGCCGTCAATGAATGGAACATTCTGTGGAGGAGATACCAATTGTTTCTGAAGTTTGGGTTATGTGGACAGGAAAATGGAGCTGAAGAGGGTTGAGTGGATAGCAAATTGAACAGCACGGCTGAGAGTATGAGCAGGCCACTTAAAACCAGCATTGGCTTACTTGGATATTTACCAGTGGTGTCACGAAAACCTGCCGGGAGTGGAGATTCAGATGAATTCCAGATTCGCTGTGAATGAATGGAACATTCTGTAGTGGAGATAACAATGATTTCTCCAGTCTCTGTGGTGTGGACAGGAAAATGTAGAGCTGGCCAGGGTTGAGTGGATAGCCAATTGAACAGCACCACTGCGCTTGTGAAGAAAACACTTAAAACATTGGGTTACTTGGACATTCAACAGTGGTGTAACGAAAACCTGCCGGGAGTGGAGGTTCAGAGGAATTCCAGATTCGCAGTGAATGAATGGAACATTCTCTAGTGGAGATTCCAACGATTTCTGAAGGCTGGGTCGTGTGGAAGGAAAATCAAGAACTAATCAGGATTTAGTGGAAAGCCAATTGTATAGCATGGCTGCGAGTGTGAACATGCAGCTGAAAACCAGCATTGGGTTACTTGGACATTCATCAGTGGTGTAACGAAAGCCTTCCTGGAATGCAGATTCAGAGTATTTCCAGATTCACAGTGAATGAATGGAAATTTCTGTAGTAGAGATTCCAATGATTTCTGAACGCTGGGTTGTGTGGACAGGAAAATGAAGAGCTGACTAGGTTTGACTGGATTGCCAATTGAACAGCAAGGCTGTGAGTGTGAACAGCCGCTGAAAACCAGCATTGGATTACCTGGTCATTCACCAGTGTTGTTAGGAAAATCTGCCTGGTGTGGAGAGTCAGAGGAATTCCAGATTCGCAGGGAACGAATGGAACATTCTGAAGTGGAGATAAGAATGATTTCTGAAGGCTCGGTGTGTGGAAGGAAAATCAAGAGCTAACCAGCGTTCACTGGATAGCCAATTGAACAGCACGGCTGCGAGTGTTAACACGCAGCTGAAACCAGCCTTGGGTTGCTTGGACATTCACCAGTGGTGAAACGAAAACCTGCTGGGAGTGGAGAACAAGATGAATTCAAGATTCGCCTGAATGAATGAAACATTCTGTAGTGTAGATTGCAATGGTTTCTGAGGTTTGTATTGTCTGAACTGGAAAAAGAAGAACTCACCAGTGTTGAGTCGCTAGACCGTGAACAGCACGGGTTCGAGTGTGAATAGACCGCTGAAAACCATCATTGCGTTACTTGAACATTCAGCAGTGGTGCAATGAAAACCTGCCGGGAGTGGAGATTCAGATGAATTCCAGATTCGCAGTGAATGAATGGAACATTCTCTAGTGGTGATTCCAATGATTTCTGAAGGCTGGGTTTTGTGGACACGAAAATGTAGAGCTGAACAGGGTGGAATGGATAGCCAAATGAACAGCACGTCTCGTAGTAAGAACAGGCCACTGAAAACCAGCTTTGGCTTAATTGGACATTCACAAGTGGTGTAACGAAAACCTGACGGGAGTTGAGAATTAGATGAATTTCAGATTTGCCGTCAATGAATGGAACATTCTGTGGAGGAGATACCAATTGTTTCTGAAGTTTGGGTTATGTGGACAGGAAAATGGAGCTGAAGAGGGTTGAGTGGATAGCAAATTGAACAGCACGGCTGAGAGTATGAGCAGGCCACTTAAAACCAGCATTGGCTTACTTGGATATTTACCAGTGGTGTCACGAAAACCTGCCGGGAGTGGAGATTCAGATGAATTCCAGATTCGCTGTGAATGAATGGAACATTCTGTAGTGGAGATAACAATGATTTCTCCAGTCTCTGTGGTGTGGACAGGAAAATGTAGAGCTGGCCAGGGTTGAGTGGATAGCCAATTGAACAGCACCACTGCGCTTGTGAAGAAAACACTTAAAACATTGGGTTACTTGGACATTCAACAGTGGTGTAACGAAAACCTGCCGGGAGTGGAGGTTCAGAGGAATTCCAGATTCGCAGTGAATGAATGGAACATTCTCTAGTGGAGATTCCAACGATTTCTGAAGGCTGGGTCGTGTGGAAGGAAAATCAAGAACTAATCAGGATTTAGTGGAAAGCCAATTGTATAGCATGGCTGCGAGTGTGAACATGCAGCTGAAAACCAGCATTGGGTTACTTGGACATTCATCAGTGGTGTAAGGAAAACCTGCATGGAGTGGAGAGTCAGTTGAATTCCACATTCGCAGTGAATGAATGGAACATTCTGTAGAGGAGATTCCAATGATTTCTGAAGCCTGTGTTGTGTGGACAGGAAAATGAAGAGCTGATCAGGCTTGAATCGATAGCCAAGTAAACAGCAGGGCTGCGAATATGAACAGGCCGCTGAAAACCAGCATTGGGTTACTTGGACATTCAACAGTGGTGTAATGAAAACCTGCGTGGAGTTGAGAGTCAGATGAATTCCAGATTCGCAGTGAATGAATGGAACATTCTGTAGTGGAGATAACAAAGATTTCTGAAGGCTGGTAGTGTGGTGGGACAATGAAGAGCTGAACAGGGTGGAGTGAATTGTCAATTAAACAGCACGGCTGCGAGTATGAACAGGCCTCTGAAAACCAGCATTGGCTTACTTGGACATTCACAAGTGGTGTAATGTTAACCAGGCGGGAGTGGAGAATCAGATAAACTCCAGACTCGCAGTGAATGAATGGAACATTCTGTAGTGGAGATTGCAATGATTTCTGAAATCTGGATTGTGGGGACACGAAAATGAAGAGCTGACCAGTGTTGAGTGGATAGCCTGTAAAAAGCCTCGGCTTCGAATGTGAACAGACCACTGAAAACCAGTATTGCATTACTTCGACTTTCAGCAGTGGTGTAACGAAAGCCTGCGTGGAGTGCAGATTCAGATGAATTCCAGATTCCCAGTGAATGAATGGAACATCCTGTAGTGGAGATTACAATGATTTCTGAAGGCTGGGTTGTGTGCACAGGAAAATGAGGAGCAAAACAGGTTGAGTGGATAGCCAATTGAACAGCACGACTGCGAACATGAACAGGCCTCTGAAAACCAGCATTGTTTTACTTGGACATTCACAAGTGGTGTAAGATAAATCTGCAGGTAGTGGAGATTCAGTTGAATTCCAGATTCGCAGTGAATGAATGGAACATTCTGTACTGGAGATTGCAATGATTTCTCAAGTCTGGATTGTTTGGACATGAAAATGAAGAGCTGACCACAGTTGTGTGGATACCCAGTAAAAAGCAGGGCTTAGAGTGTGAACAGACCGCTGAAAACCAGCATTGTGTTACTTGGACATTCATAAGTGGTGTAATGAAAGCCTACCTGGAGTGCAGATTCAGATGAATTCCAGATTGGCAGTGAATGAATGGAACATTCTGTACTGGCGATTCCAATGATTTCTGAAGTCTGATATTGTGGAAAAGAAAATGAAAGGCTGACCAGGTTTGAGTGGATAGACAATTGAACAGCACACTGCGAGTGTGAAAAGGCGGCTGAAAACCAGCATTGGATTACTTGGTCATTCACCAGTGCTGTAATGAAAACCTGCCTGGAGCGGAGAGTCAGATGAATTGCAGAATCGCAGTGAATGAATGGAACAGTCTGTAGTGGAGAGCCCAATGATTTCTGAAGGCTGGTTTGTGTGGAGAGGAAAATGAAGAGCTGACCAATATTGAGTGGATAGCCCATTGAACAGCACTTCTGCGAGTTGAACATGCCTCTGAAAACCAGTATTGAGTTACTTGGACATTCACCAGTGGCGTAACGAAAACCTGCCAGGAGTGGAGGTTCAGAGGAATTCCAGATTCGCAGTGAATGAATGGAACATTCTCTAGTGGTGATTCCAATGATTTCTGAAGGCTGGGTTTTGTGGACACGAAAATGTAGAGCTGAACAGGGTGGAGTGGATAGCCAAATGAACAGCACGTCTCTTAGTATGAACAGGCCACTGAAAACCAGCATTGGCTTACTTGGACATTCACAAGTGGTGTAACGATAACCCGCCGGGAGTTGAGAGTCAGATGAATTTAAGATTCGCAGTGAATGAACGGAACATTCTGTGGAGGAGATACCAATTATTTCTGAAGGTTGGGTTATGAGGACAGGAAAATGTAGAGCTGAATAGGGTTGGGTGGATAGCAAATTGAACAGCACGGCTGAGTGTGTTAGCAGGCGGCTTAAAACCAGCATTGTCTTCCTTGGACATTTACCAGTGGTGTCACGAAAACCTTCCAGGAGTGGAGACTCTGATGAATTCCAGATTCGCGTGATTGAATGGAACATTCTGTAGTGGTGATTGCCAACATTTAGGAATCTGGATAGTCTGGACAGGATATTGAAGAGCTGACCGATATTGAGAGGATAGCCAATGAACAGCACGGTTTCGAGTGTGAACAGACCACTAAGAAGCAGCATTGCATTACTTGGACATTCATCAGTGGTGTAACGAAAGCCTTCCTGGAATGCAGATTCAGAGTATTTCCAGATTCACAGTGAATGAATGGAAATTTCTGTAGTAGAGATTCCAATGATTTCTGAACGCTGGGTTGTGTGGACAGGAAAATGAAGAGCTGACTAGGTTTGACTGGATTGCCAATTGAACAGCAAGGCTGTGAGTGTGAACAGCCGCTGAAAACCAGCATTGGATTACCTGGTCATTCACCAGTGTTGTTAGGAAAATCTGCCTGGTGTGGAGAGTCAGAGGAATTCCAGATTCGCAGGGAACGAATGGAACATTCTGAAGTGGAGATAAGAATGATTTCTGAAGGCTCGGTGTGTGGAAGGAAAATCAAGAGCTAACCAGCGTTCACTGGATAGCCAATTGAACAGCACGGCTGCGAGTGTTAACACGCAGCTGAAACCAGCCTTGGGTTGCTTGGACATTCACCAGTGGTGAAACGAAAACCTGCTGGGAGTGGAGAACAAGATGAATTCAAGATTCGCCTGAATGAATGAAACATTCTGTAGTGTAGATTGCAATGGTTTCTGAGGTTTGTATTGTCTGAACTGGAAAAAGAAGAACTCACCAGTGTTGAGTCGCTAGACCGTGAACAGCACGGGTTCGAGTGTGAATAGACCGCTGAAAACCATCATTGCGTTACTTGAACATTCAGCAGTGGTGCAATGAAAACCTGCCGGGAGTGGAGATTCAGATGAATTCCAGATTCGCAGTGAATGAATGGAACATTCTCTAGTGGTGATTCCAATGATTTCTGAAGGCTGGGTTTTGTGGACACGAAAATGTAGAGCTGAACAGGGTGGAATGGATAGCCAAATGAACAGCACGTCTCGTAGTAAGAACAGGCCACTGAAAACCAGCTTTGGCTTAATTGGACATTCACAAGTGGTGTAACGAAAACCTGACGGGAGTTGAGAATTAGATGAATTTCAGATTTGCCGTCAATGAATGGAACATTCTGTGGAGGAGATACCAATTGTTTCTGAAGTTTGGGTTATGTGGACAGGAAAATGGAGCTGAAGAGGGTTGAGTGGATAGCAAATTGAACAGCACGGCTGAGAGTATGAGCAGGCCACTTAAAACCAGCATTGGCTTACTTGGATATTTACCAGTGGTGTCACGAAAACCTGCCGGGAGTGGAGATTCAGATGAATTCCAGATTCGCTGTGAATGAATGGAACATTCTGTAGTGGAGATAACAATGATTTCTCCAGTCTCTGTGGTGTGGACAGGAAAATGTAGAGCTGGCCAGGGTTGAGTGGATAGCCAATTGAACAGCACCACTGCGCTTGTGAAGAAAACACTTAAAACATTGGGTTACTTGGACATTCAACAGTGGTGTAACGAAAACCTGCCGGGAGTGGAGGTTCAGAGGAATTCCAGATTCGCAGTGAATGAATGGAACATTCTCTAGTGGAGATTCCAACGATTTCTGAAGGCTGGGTCGTGTGGAAGGAAAATCAAGAACTAATCAGGATTTAGTGGAAAGCCAATTGTATAGCATGGCTGCGAGTGTGAACATGCAGCTGAAAACCAGCATTGGGTTACTTGGACATTCATCAGTGGTGTAAGGAAAACCTGCATGGAGTGGAGAGTCAGTTGAATTCCACATTCGCAGTGAATGAATGGAACATTCTGTAGAGGAGATTCCAATGATTTCTGAAGCCTGTGTTGTGTGGACAGGAAAATGAAGAGCTGACCAGGCTTGAATCGATAGCCAAGTAAACAGCAGGGCTGCGAATATGAACAGGCCGCTGAAAACCAGCATTGGGTTACTTGGACATTCAACAGTGGTGTAATGAAAACCTGCGTGGAGTTGAGAGTCAGATGAATTCCAGATTCGCAGTGAATGAATGGAACATTCTGTAGTGGAGATAACAAAGATTTCTGAAGGCTGGTAGTGTGGTGGGACAATGAAGAGCTGAACAGGGTGGAGTGAATTGTCAATTAAACAGCACGGCTGCGAGTATGAACAGGCCTCTGAAAACCAGCATTGGCTTACTTGGACATTCACAAGTGGTGTAATGTTAACCAGGCGGGAGTGGAGAATCAGATAAACTCCAGACTCGCAGTGAATGAATGGAACATTCTGTAGTGGAGATTGCAATGATTTCTGAAATCTGGATTGTGGGGACACGAAAATGAAGAGCTGACCAGTGTTGAGTGGATAGCCTGTAAAAAGCCTCGGCTTCGAATGTGAACAGACCACTGAAAACCAGTATTGCATTACTTCGACTTTCAGCAGTGGTGTAACGAAAGCCTGCGTGGAGTGCAGATTCAGATGAATTCCAGATTCCCAGTGAATGAATGGAACATCCTGTAGTGGAGATTACAATGATTTCTGAAGGCTGGGTTGTGTGCACAGGAAAATGAGGAGCAAAACAGGTTGAGTGGATAGCCAATTGAACAGCACGACTGCGAACATGAACAGGCCTCTGAAAACCAGCATTGTTTTACTTGGACATTCACAAGTGGTGTAAGATAAATCTGCAGGTAGTGGAGATTCAGTTGAATTCCAGATTCGCAGTGAATGAATGGAACATTCTGTACTGGAGATTGCAATGATTTCTCAAGTCTGGATTGTTTGGACATGAAAATGAAGAGCTGACCACAGTTGTGTGGATACCCAGTAAAAAGCAGGGCTTAGAGTGTGAACAGACCGCTGAAAACCAGCATTGTGTTACTTGGACATTCATAAGTGGTGTAATGAAAGCCTACCTGGAGTGCAGATTCAGATGAATTCCAGATTGGCAGTGAATGAATGGAACATTCTGTACTGGCGATTCCAATGATTTCTGAAGTCTGATATTGTGGAAAAGAAAATGAAAGGCTGACCAGGTTTGAGTGGATAGACAATTGAACAGCACACTGCGAGTGTGAAAAGGCGGCTGAAAACCAGCATTGGATTACTTGGTCATTCACCAGTGCTGTAATGAAAACCTGCCTGGAGCGGAGAGTCAGATGAATTGCAGAATCGCAGTGAATGAATGGAACAGTCTGTAGTGGAGAGCCCAATGATTTCTGAAGGCTGGTTTGTGTGGAGAGGAAAATGAAGAGCTGACCAATATTGAGTGGATAGCCCATTGAACAGCACTTCTGCGAGTTGAACATGCCTCTGAAAACCAGTATTGAGTTACTTGGACATTCACCAGTGGCGTAACGAAAACCTGCCAGGAGTGGAGGTTCAGATGAATTCCAGATTCGCAGTGAATGAATGGAACATTCTCTAGTGGTGATTCCAATGATTTCTGAAGGCTGGGTTTTGTGGACACGAAAATGTAGAGCTGAACAGGGTGGAGTGGATAGCCAAATGAACAGCACGTCTCTTAGTATGAACAGGCCACTGAAAACCAGCATTGGCTTACTTGGACATTCACAAGTGGTGTAACGATAACCCGCCGGGAGTTGAGAGTCAGATGAATTTAAGATTCGCAGTGAATGAACGGAACATTCTGTGGAGGAGATACCAATTATTTCTGAAGGTTGGGTTATGAGGACAGGAAAATGTAGAGCTGAATAGGGTTGGGTGGATAGCAAATTGAACAGCACGGCTGAGTGTGTTAGCAGGCGGCTTAAAACCAGCATTGTCTTCCTTGGACATTTACCAGTGGTGTCACGAAAACCTTCCAGGAGTGGAGACTCTGATGAATTCCAGATTCGCGTGATTGAATGGAACATTCTGTAGTGGTGATTGCCAACATTTAGGAATCTGGATAGTCTGGACAGGATATTGAAGAGCTGACCGATATTGAGTGGATAGCCAATGAACAGCACGGTTTCGAGTGTGAACAGACCACTAAGAAGCAGCATTGCATTACTTGGACATTCATCAGTGGTGTAACGAAAGCCTTCCTGGAATGCAGATTCAGAGTATTTCCAGATTCACAGTGAATGAATGGAAATTTCTGTAGTAGAGATTCCAATGATTTCTGAACGCTGGGTTGTGTGGACAGGAAAATGAAGAGCTGACTAGGTTTGACTGGATTGCCAATTGAACAGCAAGGCTGTGAGTGTGAACAGCCGCTGAAAACCAGCATTGGATTACCTGGTCATTCACCAGTGTTGTTAGGAAAATCTGCCTGGTGTGGAGAGTCAGAGGAATTCCAGATTCGCAGGGAACGAATGGAACATTCTGAAGTGGAGATAAGAATGATTTCTGAAGGCTCGGTGTGTGGAAGGAAAATCAAGAGCTAACCAGCGTTCACTGGATAGCCAATTGAACAGCACGGCTGCGAGTGTTAACACGCAGCTGAAACCAGCCTTGGGTTGCTTGGACATTCACCAGTGGTGAAACGAAAACCTGCTGGGAGTGGAGAACAAGATGAATTCAAGATTCGCCTGAATGAATGAAACATTCTGTAGTGTAGATTGCAATGGTTTCTGAGGTTTGTATTGTCTGAACTGGAAAAAGAAGAACTCACCAGTGTTGAGTCGCTAGACCGTGAACAGCACGGGTTCGAGTGTGAATAGACCGCTGAAAACCATCATTGCGTTACTTGAACATTCAGCAGTGGTGCAATGAAAACCTGCCGGGAGTGGAGATTCAGATGAATTCCAGATTCGCAGTGAATGAATGGAACATTCTCTAGTGGTGATTCCAATGATTTCTGAAGGCTGGGTTTTGTGGACACGAAAATGTAGAGCTGAACAGGGTGGAATGGATAGCCAAATGAACAGCACGTCTCGTAGTAAGAACAGGCCACTGAAAACCAGCTTTGGCTTAATTGGACATTCACAAGTGGTGTAACGAAAACCTGACGGGAGTTGAGAATTAGATGAATTTCAGATTTGCCGTCAATGAATGGAACATTCTGTGGAGGAGATACCAATTGTTTCTGAAGTTTGGGTTATGTGGACAGGAAAATGGAGCTGAAGAGGGTTGAGTGGATAGCAAATTGAACAGCACGGCTGAGAGTATGAGCAGGCCACTTAAAACCAGCATTGGCTTACTTGGATATTTACCAGTGGTGTCACGAAAACCTGCCGGGAGTGGAGATTCAGATGAATTCCAGATTCGCTGTGAATGAATGGAACATTCTGTAGTGGAGATAACAATGATTTCTCCAGTCTCTGTGGTGTGGACAGGAAAATGTAGAGCTGGCCAGGGTTGAGTGGATAGCCAATTGAACAGCACCACTGCGCTTGTGAAGAAAACACTTAAAACATTGGGTTACTTGGACATTCAACAGTGGTGTAACGAAAACCTGCCGGGAGTGGAGGTTCAGAGGAATTCCAGATTCGCAGTGAATGAATGGAACATTCTCTAGTGGAGATTCCAACGATTTCTGAAGGCTGGGTCGTGTGGAAGGAAAATCAAGAACTAATCAGGATTTAGTGGAAAGCCAATTGTATAGCATGGCTGCGAGTGTGAACATGCAGCTGAAAACCAGCATTGGGTTACTTGGACATTCATCAGTGGTGTAAGGAAAACCTGCATGGAGTGGAGAGTCAGTTGAATTCCACATTCGCAGTGAATGAATGGAACATTCTGTAGAGGAGATTCCAATGATTTCTGAAGCCTGTGTTGTGTGGACAGGAAAATGAAGAGCTGACCAGGCTTGAATCGATAGCCAAGTAAACAGCAGGGCTGCGAATATGAACAGGCCGCTGAAAACCAGCATTGGGTTACTTGGACATTCAACAGTGGTGTAATGAAAACCTGCGTGGAGTTGAGAGTCAGATGAATTCCAGATTCGCAGTGAATGAATGGAACATTCTGTAGTGGAGATAACAAAGATTTCTGAAGGCTGGTAGTGTGGTGGGACAATGAAGAGCTGAACAGGGTGGAGTGAATTGTCAATTAAACAGCACGGCTGCGAGTATGAACAGGCCTCTGAAAACCAGCATTGGCTTACTTGGACATTCACAAGTGGTGTAATGTTAACCAGGCGGGAGTGGAGAATCAGATAAACTCCAGACTCGCAGTGAATGAATGGAACATTCTGTAGTGGAGATTGCAATGATTTCTGAAATCTGGATTGTGGGGACACGAAAATGAAGAGCTGACCAGTGTTGAGTGGATAGCCTGTAAAAAGCCTCGGCTTCGAATGTGAACAGACCACTGAAAACCAGTATTGCATTACTTCGACTTTCAGCAGTGGTGTAACGAAAGCCTGCGTGGAGTGCAGATTCAGATGAATTCCAGATTCCCAGTGAATGAATGGAACATCCTGTAGTGGAGATTACAATGATTTCTGAAGGCTGGGTTGTGTGCACAGGAAAATGAGGAGCAAAACAGGTTGAGTGGATAGCCAATTGAACAGCACGACTGCGAACATGAACAGGCCTCTGAAAACCAGCATTGTTTTACTTGGACATTCACAAGTGGTGTAAGATAAATCTGCAGGTAGTGGAGATTCAGTTGAATTCCAGATTCGCAGTGAATGAATGGAACATTCTGTACTGGAGATTGCAATGATTTCTCAAGTCTGGATTGTTTGGACATGAAAATGAAGAGCTGACCACAGTTGTGTGGATACCCAGTAAAAAGCAGGGCTTAGAGTGTGAACAGACCGCTGAAAACCAGCATTGTGTTACTTGGACATTCATAAGTGGTGTAATGAAAGCCTACCTGGAGTGCAGATTCAGATGAATTCCAGATTGGCAGTGAATGAATGGAACATTCTGTACTGGCGATTCCAATGATTTCTGAAGTCTGATATTGTGGAAAAGAAAATGAAAGGCTGACCAGGTTTGAGTGGATAGACAATTGAACAGCACACTGCGAGTGTGAAAAGGCGGCTGAAAACCAGCATTGGATTACTTGGTCATTCACCAGTGCTGTAATGAAAACCTGCCTGGAGCGGAGAGTCAGATGAATTGCAGAATCGCAGTGAATGAATGGAACAGTCTGTAGTGGAGAGCCCAATGATTTCTGAAGGCTGGTTTGTGTGGAGAGGAAAATGAAGAGCTGACCAATATTGAGTGGATAGCCCATTGAACAGCACTTCTGCGAGTTGAACATGCCTCTGAAAACCAGTATTGAGTTACTTGGACATTCACCAGTGGCGTAACGAAAACCTGCCAGGAGTGGAGGTTCAGAGGAATTCCAGATTCGCAGTGAATGAATGGAACATTCTCTAGTGGTGATTCCAATGATTTCTGAAGGCTGGGTTTTGTGGACACGAAAATGTAGAGCTGAACAGGGTGGAGTGGATAGCCAAATGAACAGCACGTCTCTTAGTATGAACAGGCCACTGAAAACCAGCATTGGCTTACTTGGACATTCACAAGTGGTGTAACGATAACCCGCCGGGAGTTGAGAGTCAGATGAATTTAAGATTCGCAGTGAATGAACGGAACATTCTGTGGAGGAGATACCAATTATTTCTGAAGGTTGGGTTATGAGGACAGGAAAATGTAGAGCTGAATAGGGTTGGGTGGATAGCAAATTGAACAGCACGGCTGAGTGTGTTAGCAGGCGGCTTAAAACCAGCATTGTCTTCCTTGGACATTTACCAGTGGTGTCACGAAAACCTTCCAGGAGTGGAGACTCTGATGAATTCCAGATTCGCGTGATTGAATGGAACATTCTGTAGTGGTGATTGCCAACATTTAGGAATCTGGATAGTCTGGACAGGATATTGAAGAGCTGACCGATATTGAGTGGATAGCCAATGAACAGCACGGTTTCGAGTGTGAACAGACCACTAAGAAGCAGCATTGCATTACTTGGACATTCATCAGTGGTGTAACGAAAGCCTTCCTGGAATGCAGATTCAGAGTATTTCCAGATTCACAGTGAATGAATGGAAATTTCTGTAGTAGAGATTCCAATGATTTCTGAACGCTGGGTTGTGTGGACAGGAAAATGAAGAGCTGACTAGGTTTGACTGGATTGCCAATTGAACAGCAAGGCTGTGAGTGTGAACAGCCGCTGAAAACCAGCATTGGATTACCTGGTCATTCACCAGTGTTGTTAGGAAAATCTGCCTGGTGTGGAGAGTCAGAGGAATTCCAGATTCGCAGGGAACGAATGGAACATTCTGAAGTGGAGATAAGAATGATTTCTGAAGGCTCGGTGTGTGGAAGGAAAATCAAGAGCTAACCAGCGTTCACTGGATAGCCAATTGAACAGCACGGCTGCGAGTGTTAACACGCAGCTGAAACCAGCCTTGGGTTGCTTGGACATTCACCAGTGGTGAAACGAAAACCTGCTGGGAGTGGAGAACAAGATGAATTCAAGATTCGCCTGAATGAATGAAACATTCTGTAGTGTAGATTGCAATGGTTTCTGAGGTTTGTATTGTCTGAACTGGAAAAAGAAGAACTCACCAGTGTTGAGTCGCTAGACCGTGAACAGCACGGGTTCGAGTGTGAATAGACCGCTGAAAACCATCATTGCGTTACTTGAACATTCAGCAGTGGTGCAATGAAAACCTGCCGGGAGTGGAGATTCAGATGAATTCCAGATTCGCAGTGAATGAATGGAACATTCTCTAGTGGTGATTCCAATGATTTCTGAAGGCTGGGTTTTGTGGACACGAAAATGTAGAGCTGAACAGGGTGGAATGGATAGCCAAATGAACAGCACGTCTCGTAGTAAGAACAGGCCACTGAAAACCAGCTTTGGCTTAATTGGACATTCACAAGTGGTGTAACGAAAACCTGACGGGAGTTGAGAATTAGATGAATTTCAGATTTGCCGTCAATGAATGGAACATTCTGTGGAGGAGATACCAATTGTTTCTGAAGTTTGGGTTATGTGGACAGGAAAATGGAGCTGAAGAGGGTTGAGTGGATAGCAAATTGAACAGCACGGCTGAGAGTATGAGCAGGCCACTTAAAACCAGCATTGGCTTACTTGGATATTTACCAGTGGTGTCACGAAAACCTGCCGGGAGTGGAGATTCAGATGAATTCCAGATTCGCTGTGAATGAATGGAACATTCTGTAGTGGAGATAACAATGATTTCTCCAGTCTCTGTGGTGTGGACAGGAAAATGTAGAGCTGGCCAGGGTTGAGTGGATAGCCAATTGAACAGCACCACTGCGCTTGTGAAGAAAACACTTAAAACATTGGGTTACTTGGACATTCAACAGTGGTGTAACGAAAACCTGCCGGGAGTGGAGGTTCAGAGGAATTCCAGATTCGCAGTGAATGAATGGAACATTCTCTAGTGGAGATTCCAACGATTTCTGAAGGCTGGGTCGTGTGGAAGGAAAATCAAGAACTAATCAGGATTTAGTGGAAAGCCAATTGTATAGCATGGCTGCGAGTGTGAACATGCAGCTGAAAACCAGCATTGGGTTACTTGGACATTCATCAGTGGTGTAAGGAAAACCTGCATGGAGTGGAGAGTCAGTTGAATTCCACATTCGCAGTGAATGAATGGAACATTCTGTAGAGGAGATTCCAATGATTTCTGAAGCCTGTGTTGTGTGGACAGGAAAATGAAGAGCTGACCAGGCTTGAATCGATAGCCAAGTAAACAGCAGGGCTGCGAATATGAACAGGCCGCTGAAAACCAGCATTGGGTTACTTGGACATTCAACAGTGGTGTAATGAAAACCTGCGTGGAGTTGAGAGTCAGATGAATTCCAGATTCGCAGTGAATGAATGGAACATTCTGTAGTGGAGATAACAAAGATTTCTGAAGGCTGGTAGTGTGGTGGGACAATGAAGAGCTGAACAGGGTGGAGTGAATTGTCAATTAAACAGCACGGCTGCGAGTATGAACAGGCCTCTGAAAACCAGCATTGGCTTACTTGGACATTCACAAGTGGTGTAATGTTAACCAGGCGGGAGTGGAGAATCAGATAAACTCCAGACTCGCAGTGAATGAATGGAACATTCTGTAGTGGAGATTGCAATGATTTCTGAAATCTGGATTGTGGGGACACGAAAATGAAGAGCTGACCAGTGTTGAGTGGATAGCCTGTAAAAAGCCTCGGCTTCGAATGTGAACAGACCACTGAAAACCAGTATTGCATTACTTCGACTTTCAGCAGTGGTGTAACGAAAGCCTGCGTGGAGTGCAGATTCAGATGAATTCCAGATTCCCAGTGAATGAATGGAACATCCTGTAGTGGAGATTACAATGATTTCTGAAGGCTGGGTTGTGTGCACAGGAAAATGAGGAGCCAAACAGGTTGAGTGGATAGCCAATTGAACAGCACGACTGCGAACATGAACAGGCCTCTGAAAACCAGCATTGTTTTACTTGGACATTCACAAGTGGTGTAAGATAAATCTGCAGGTAGTGGAGATTCAGTTGAATTCCAGATTCGCAGTGAATGAATGGAACATTCTGTACTGGAGATTGCAATGATTTCTCAAGTCTGGATTGTTTGGACATGAAAATGAAGAGCTGACCACAGTTGTGTGGATACCCAGTAAAAAGCAGGGCTTAGAGTGTGAACAGACCGCTGAAAACCAGCATTGTGTTACTTGGACATTCATAAGTGGTGTAATGAAAGCCTACCTGGAGTGCAGATTCAGATGAATTCCAGATTGGCAGTGAATGAATGGAACATTCTGTACTGGCGATTCCAATGATTTCTGAAGTCTGATATTGTGGAAAAGAAAATGAAAGGCTGACCAGGTTTGAGTGGATAGACAATTGAACAGCACACTGCGAGTGTGAAAAGGCGGCTGAAAACCAGCATTGGATTACTTGGTCATTCACCAGTGCTGTAATGAAAACCTGCCTGGAGCGGAGAGTCAGATGAATTGCAGAATCGCAGTGAATGAATGGAACAGTCTGTAGTGGAGAGCCCAATGATTTCTGAAGGCTGGTTTGTGTGGAGAGGAAAATGAAGAGCTGACCAATATTGAGTGGATAGCCCATTGAACAGCACTTCTGCGAGTTGAAC